>NC_028455.1:24699415-24889060 GCF_000263155.2 Setaria italica | reverse complement strand
TTGTGAGCACTCAGTGTCGGTGATTTATACCGGCCGTCTACCAAGGGGTACCCGAGGTAGCAGAATGTGTAGCGGGACCGAACCTGGAACTTGAAGGTAAAAGCGAGGACACAAGATACAGATTTATACAGGTTCGGGCCGCCGGAGTAGCGTAATACCCTACGTCCTGTTTGGGGGTGTTTGTATATTGTGCCATGCGCTTGGGTGTTGAGGTGTGACCTGCCGAGCTAGGTACTCCTGCCCTCCTTTATATACTCCAGGGGGCAGAGTACTAGTCGGATTACAAGGAGGAGTCCTAGTAGGATCACACAGGATGAGTCCTAGTAGGATTACACGGGATGAGTCCTAATAGGATTACAGGGGAATCCTAGTAGGAGTCTGACTTCTTCCTTCCTTGCGGGTATTGGGGATGTATCCCCAACAAGCCCCCGAGCGCTTCATAGTCGAATGCAGCAGTCTTCGAGTACTTTTAAGATATTCGCCGAGTAGTCTTGGTGTTCCTCGAGTACTTTATCTGGCAGAATCTTCAAAGCCTCTCAAAGCTGCCATGAGGCTATGGTGTGCTCAAAGCCTTGATCAACTTGATATTGTAGTCTTCATGTATGGAGGGCGACAAAAGTCGCACTCCATATGGAGTAGCCCCCGAGCCTTAGGTTGAGTCGTAGAATCAGGCTGAGGGTCAACATCTCGAATCTTCTTCTTTTAGCTTGAAAAAATCTTGGGTGTAGCTTATCAGCCCCCGAGCCTTGAATTGATTGAATAATCAACTCAAGGATCTTGAATCTTCGCTCAAGTCATCATCCGAGTAGTCTTGCAGCGTCCAGCCCCCAAGCTTACGTGCCAGGTGAGTCGTAGGAGCCATGTTGAGTAGCTTTGCAGCGTTCATCCCCCGAGCTTGGGCGCTAGCTGAGCCACTGGAGATATTCCAAGTAGTGATTGGTGCTTAGCCCCCGAGTTCGGGAACTAGTCTGTACCTCTGGAGGCACGCTTAGCATCACGACGAGCATTGTCGCCGAAGCTTGGCCTGAAAGAAAAGATGCATACGTTATGTAGCATTTTTGAATATTGAAACTACTAAAATCTGTTCAGTGATCAATATGAAAGTTGTGTCATGCTCTTGTTTCGGACATATTCTTCCTGAGTAGTTAGCCTATTGTGATTAGGCTCTCAGTCTCTGGGTAGCCGTTGCCACTGCGTGTGTGAGATCGTTGTCTCATATACGTGTATGGGCTTAGGCGTGACAGATGTGCTTGAGGCTTTCACGAGTTAAGGCGTGTTCTGCTCAAGAAGAGTAGTGACCTTAAGAGAAGACAAAAGTGAGAGTAGTCGCTACTGCGACAAGAAAGAGACTGCACGATTGCGCAAGAGTTTGCTGCCCTCCAGCGAGTAGAGCACGCGTTGTGCGCAAATGGAAAATAAGCTAGAAAATAATTTAGAAAAGTGACTTAGCTTGATTCGTGGATGATTGTTGATGAAGCCGTGACGGTCGTTGATGAAGCCGTAACGGTTGTTGACGAAGTCGACTAGTCGGAGGCGATTCTGACTAGTTGTCGATGATGCGAAGTTTGCCCTGACTCATTTTTTAGTTGACATGAGGAGTTGGAGTAGTCCACCATCGACTAGCCTTGTAGTCGAGACGAGTAGTAGAAGTAGTCGTCAGCGAGCGTCGCGATGTGGTCGGAGTAGTCGTCGGCGAGCCGCCCGTAGTAGTCAGTGAGTGCCACGACGTACTCGAAGAAGTCGTCGGCGAGTGTCATGACGAAGTAGTCATCAGTGTGTTGCCGAGTGAAGTAGTTGAGGAGAGTAGTCGAAGTCGTTGTCGAGCCGCCCGTAGTCGACGGGGTCATCGGCAAGCTGACCGTGGTCGTCGGCGTGCCCGCGACATAGTCAAAGAAATCATCGGCGAGCCACCTGTAGTCGTCAGCGGGCTTGTGATGTAGTCCGACTTTTGAGTTGTAGTCAAACTCGAAGTCACTGTCGGACTTCGAGTCGGAGTTGAAGCTGGAGTCGCCGTTGGACTCCGCGTTGCAGTCGAACCCGGAGTCGTCGTCGGACTCGGAGTCGTAGCCAGACCCGGAGTCACCGTCGGACTCCGAGTTGTACTCGGACCCGGAGTCGCCGTCGGACTCCGAGTTGTAGTCGGACCCGGAGTCGCCGTCGGACTCCGAGTTCAAGCCGCGGTCGGACCCGGAGCCGGCGTCGAAGTTCGAGTCCGAATCGCGGTCGAACCCGAAGTCGTCGTTGGAGTACGAATTTGCAGTTGAACCTTGATTTGAGGTTTAATTTGTCGATTTTCTTGGCGAGATTTCTGCTTCTTGTGGAAGAGAGTTCCCGTCGAGACGCTTCTTCTCCTGGTTGTCAATGATTTAGCATTGAAAGGACCCAGTGCCATCGGTGATGCAAAGTCAGGAGTCGAAGACGAAGGTTGCGCCCACTTTGAAAGCGAACACCGGCTTGAAGATGAGGTCCTTCAAGCTCACCCGATGATCTCAACGATCTGCCCCACGGTGGGCGCCAATGTCGGTGATTTATACCGGCCGTCTACCAAGGGGTACCTGAGGTAGCAGAATGTGTAGCGGGGGATCGCCGGACCTAGAACTTAAATGTAAAAGCGAGGACACAAGGCACAGATTTATACAGGTTCAGGCCGCCGGAGTAGCGTAATACCCTACGTCCTGTTTGAGGGTGTTTGTATATTGCGCCCTGCGCTTGGGTGTTGAGGTGTGACCTGCCGAGCTAGGTACCCCTACCCTCGTTTATATACTCCAGGGGGCAGAGTACTAGTCGGATTACAAGGAGGAGTCCTAGTAGGATTACACGGGATGAGTCCTAGTAGGATTACACGGGATGAGTCCTAATAGGATTACAAGGGAATCCTAGTAGGAGTCTGACTTCTTCCTTCCTTGCGGGTATTGGGGATGTATCCCCGACACTCAGCCAAGTTGTTGGTTACATAATGAACCTTGGAAATGGTTGAGAACTGACTCCTTGTCCACAGCCTAGTGTGCCACTTCCTAAGGTAATTAGTAGCCTTGGCTTTGCTGCCTCCATTGCAGCCCAATGTTTCTCAAACAAACATGGATTCCATGAGTATGCTGCCGCCCAAAGGTGGTCATCAAAAACCTTGCTATGAAACTTTTTCTTAAAATTGGACACCAAGTGAAACATACATTCCCTATGTTCTGCCTCTGGGAACAAATCACCTACCCCTGACATCACTGCTTGGCCAACATCAGTGCATATGGTTAAACCCCTTGGTGATCCTATGGCCTCTCTAACTCTCTCCATGAACCATTTCCAATTATCATTTATTTCAGAATCAAATACTCTAAAGCAAATAGGAAATAACCAATTGTGGCCATCAATAGCTGAAGCACTAGCTAACTGCCCCTTAAACTTGCCTATCAGGAAAGTGCTATCTATTGCTAAGTATGGCCTACAACCACTTATGAACCCATCAATGCATGGTTTCGAGGCAAAGAAAAAACTTTTAAATCTGATGTTCCCATTTATTGTGTGATGATCTATCACTACTAGGCTACCAGGGCAAGTGCTCTCAACTTGTGCCTTAAACCTATACAAATTGTCAAAGCTGTTGTCCCAGTCACCATAAATCTGCCTCAATGCTAGCTCTTTACCCATCCATACTCTCTTGTAGTGGACACTCACCTTGTAGTGTTCTTTCAGCTTCTTTTTCAACACCATTGCAGTAAGTGATCCATCCTTAATGAGTCAGTCCTTAACTTTAGCACGTACCCAATGCTTGGTGGCATTCTTGACCTTCTTCCTCCTCCTTGTACTAGAGCACTGATGATCATAAGGATTCTTCTTCACCTACAAAAGATTAACATCACTATTTAGCTACACCAACACAACAGATTAAATATTTAGAAAAAAACAGAAATTATTTATGCTGAATAATTACCACTACAGTGCACATATCATTTGTTGTAGAAGCATGTAGTCTCCATGGGCAATTATCTTCCTCCCACCTTGAACAATAGGCCCTGAACCTATATGGTGCACTCTTCTCTGTGTTATACTCAAATTCATGTTTGATTGCATGCTGAGATAATGCAATCTTAAACTCTACCATGCTAGGATATGTTGAGCCAACTACCATTGGAGGGTCTTCTTTATTATATTCCCTATTTGGAATATGTTCTGCCTCATGTCCTTCCAACTCTTGGTCATCCTCTAATTCAGCCCCTGACTCAATCTCCAATTCATCCTGATCCTCATCCTTATCCTCATCCTCACTCTCATCCTCACTCTCATACTTTTCTTTGTCTTATCCTTATGCACAATCATAGCCTTATTTGTATCTTCACAAGGTGTCTTCTCTAAGTACATGACCTCCTCATCAACACCTACATGCTCATTCTTTGGTACTAGGTTGCAAAGGTACCTATCCTCATCTTCTGCAATATTCTTGGTTGTAGCCTACATTTGCACATCACCATGCCACTCTTTGATGGGCTCAAATGGTTCAGAGGGATCACAGTAAGAAATGAACATGTCGACAACCTTTGTCTTTGAATTTTTCTCAAACATAGACAACAAATCTTGGTCAGAATTAACTTCAGGGAATTCTTTCATATCATGGTCATAGTATTGAAGATGAGCAACTTCCAAATAACCAGGAGGGTACTTCTCTACAATCTCTTTAAGTAAATCCTTATAGTTTGTCAAGTATGAATCAACAGTCATATCAAAATAGAAACATCTAAAATACTTTCTAACTCTCTTTTTGTTGCCAAACAGTCTAATTTCTAGCAAATACGTTGAATTTGGATCCATCCTGCAAATGAAAAGAACAATTTAAGGAATCAACACTGCTACTTGCACATCACTTTTGCACTGCTTAGATGAATCGAAGGCATTACGCACTATCAGACCCTCCATGGCCCCCCGAAGCCCGCCCGAATGTGCTCCCTGCATTTTGAATAAAACAAGCATGGCTTCAATTCAATATACCATTCATTGTTCATCTATGAGTTATTAGGAACTTAGGATAGATATCCACACACTATCACTAGATTCTCCCTGGAAGATCAGCAAAACAGCACCACCGATCCTTTACTTGGACAACACATCCTATCATCACTTGTTCCACTAAAAGTTGCACAAACTGTCACTGAACCTAACACTTGTTGTTCATGCATGCTACTGAACTATTCTGCATTGGTTATGAACAAGTTAAGGTCTAAACTGAGTTTACTCTTATAAATCAAAAGCAGTTGCATTTGTATCACACAGGAAAAATGATTGATTGAGGTGGTGGCAGCCGAACCTAATGATTGCTCTTTGTTGATTGCCTTCGCGTGCCGGCCGACGAGGCTCGCGCCCACAGCCTTCGCCCCCCGCCCGAGGGAGCCGCCGACCAGACCCACATCCTCCCCTGCCGGGTCTCCTTCCATCTCATCGCCAACGACCAGCCGCCGCCCTGAATCTCGCCGCCCGTCACCGGATTTCATCTAGGGTTCGAGCACGGGAGTTGGGAGAGATGCACAGGAGAGAAGAGGAACGGGAGAGGCACGCTTGGGACGGAGGGTAATTTTGACCCCAAACAAATTATCTGACAGCGCGTCCTAGGGTCCCTAACGGCAGAAGCTAACGGAACGGACGGTAGTGTCATATTAGAGATGAAAGTTGAAGTGAGTGTCAAATAAAGAATGAAGAAAATTTCAGGGCCAAGAAAGGAATGACTCATTTTCCTAGTGTTAAATAAGGAATTTTCTCCTTCTAAAAGGGAATAAAAATAACTAAAGTGAGTCTAGAAACCAATTAAGGTTGGACACTTGAGTAAGAGGGTAACCTCGACAGAGGATCCTATCATAAAGGCTTACTCTAGTCATATGAGGACTGGCTCATATGAAAGTCTTTCTAGTGGATAGTACAGCCGCACGTGCCGAAAAGGTACAGCCTTCGGGAGTGCCTAAACATGTGAGGCCTTGATTCACACCCCACCAATCGAACCTAATAAACCGTCCAAGGGGCCACGATGAGCATCAGATAGACTAGAGTAGGACCTTCACATAGTCCCGGGTCTGGTCGGCACGGGGCAGGGGTCACGAGTTGAGGTCCATAGGACCTGTTGACATTGTATGTCAAGTTATGATGCATCTTTTCCTGGGATAGAGTCCACAAGTGGACATAGTGTGACCCCTGTTTAGACTTGAGCCGTATCTATGGACGGAATGAGAGAATGTTTTCTAGGAATAGACATGGGTGGGTACGAATCTCATAGGTCAGTACCACCTCCGTACAAGATATGGGCTGATCGGGCGTGCGGGTAAAGTGGACACCTCTGCGCAGAGTTATTAAACTATCTAGATAGATGAGGCTCTCGGTCAAGAGCTCACATAGTTAAAGCTCCCATTGATTCGTCATAACCTACTTTACAAAGAATGGTGTAACTCAGGCTTTGCCCTGTGATGTGTCTAGGAATGACCCTGAGATGTGTCTTGCAATGACGCAAAAGCCGGCTCAGGTCCTCCCTGACAGATCCTGATGCTCCTAAAACTTGGGGACTGGTAGGGAGGTAGGTTCCCCTCCAGGACCAACAACAACTTATAAATATTTGCATTTCATTCTCTTCAATGTTATAACCATACACACTATTGTTGACGCTCACTATTAACATACTTTTACCCCTACTTATCTTCAATAGTGACATGAATTTAATACATAAACTATTAATTACACCTAATAAACCGGTCATTTCACATATGCAACATATTTTGGTGGATGTTCTATTTTTGCAGGGAATTGGACCTAAAAGTACATTTTTGGACAAAGCACTGAACGAGCATTGAACCAAACAAAGATGGAGGCCAACGAGCCTAGGAAGGGCCTAGGCCGATCGGCCTAGAGGAGCCTAGGCTGATCGGCCTAGAGTCTTCTGGAGCCTTCCAACGCCCATCTTTGGCAAGCAATCCTTTGAGATGACTTAAGGTCTAAGTTTGTGAAGATATGACAAGGATCACTTTGGGATCAAAGAGGAATCAAAGAAGATCAAGCGGAGATTTGGAAAGTCATTAAAGATCAATCTCATTCCAAAGCAACCGATATGCTAGGCCCACATGCAAGTGAAAATAGGACTTCAAAGCACTAGGGGAGACTTGGAGACGAAGTAGGACGCAAAGGGCCAAAATGAAGGCCCAGGCCGATTGGCCTGGGGGTTTCCTTCACCCCCTACCCTTCCAAATTTTGCCACACACTCTCTAGACTATAAATACCCCAAAAAATCCACCGAGCCCCATATCCAAGATGATGTACTCAACATGAAGCAGCACGAAAGCAGAAGAAGCTTGAGGGACACCTCTCTGGAGAGCCGAGGGCCATACACTTGTCGGAGGCTAGCGTAGGCGAACCTCTGTAGGTGTGATCACCCTACGAGGAAGATCACACTAGAGTTCTGGAGATAGAAGTCATCAAGGTCAAGGTAGGATATCAGTGGTGATCTTGTAATGTACAATTATTCATCGTGAAGCAATAGATGGGTTCATGTTCTTAGCGATCTAAGTATCTCCTTTGACGGTCTTACGCTTTAGCAGGTTTGCTTGCTTTTCAATCTATGAACCGATGATAGATTGCCAAGAGTGTTCTTGTGGTCATGGTGACCAGATTTGCATGCCTGATCTACCGATTAGTATGACATGCTATTATGATCATGCTCTTAACCTGCTTGCGCTGATAGAGGTGATCGTGTCAGAATCTTTGTTATGTAAGGTGGGGGGTTTCGGGATCCGGACCGGAGGTGTAGCTTTAAAGATGCTTTTTACTAAGATCATACCTGTGTTGCTTTGCTATCCACACTCAAAATTACAACATATGCATAGTTTAGGTTGCTCCAGATTGGTTACCTTTGCTCTATGTGTTATCTATTTATACATGCTTAGTAGATTGGATCTGAATCTCTCATTAACACCAAGTTAATACTAACAATGCTAGTTGAAATAGATCTTGTGCTATAAGTTCCACGGATTGATAAACCTTAGGAGAATACTCTGAGGGAAGAGCTACAATTGATCCATACGCTTGCGGTTGGCAAATTGGCATACTAGCAGCTGTCAACAAGCTTTTCTGATGCCGTTGACGGGGAACTAATAGTCGAGTTCTAGTTTAACTATGAATCTATAGATACAACCTTTTGTTCTTGATTTTTCAGTCTTTTCTTTTATATATGTGTTTGCTTTCTTCATGATACAGTCTTTTCTTTTTAATCTTTTTGTTTTTTTTCCAATCTCAATCAAAATTTCAGATCTAGTTCTTGTATATATGTGTTTGCTTTCACTAACGCTAACAGGAGATGGACGGCTACCTCTCCAACAAATCGAAAAATTTTATGGATGATCCAGAAAAACTTTACAGGCAAGGAAGACATTTAGCATAAGCAAGAAAGCAAGAGATCGAAGCTTCAGCTATTAAGGAAGAATTGGAAGTGTCGAAAATATCATAACCATCATCATCTACTCCAAAGTTGACACCACCAGCAAGTCTAGGAGGAGCAGCAATTGCTCTAGAAGTACCGCAAGCACCTGCAATGGGAGATCAACAACCAGAGCAAGAGCCTACTATCAAGGAACATTGCATCCCGAACATCAATGACTTACCTATCCATGAATTGGGTGGTGGTGGCCGACCATTTGGGATCGATACTTCAAGACTAAGGATCTTGCAGAGTTCACCTTTCACTACCAAGGATGATGCTAATCTTTATCTACAAGCATTTACGCAACTAAGCAACACCTTCGACGTGGATGGAGTTACTCAAAATCAACTAAGGACAAGGTTGTTCCCTTACTCTCTACTTGGAAGAGCGCTTCAATGGTTTTACTCTCTACCGGTGGCAACAATTCAGAATTGGGATAAGTTGATGAAGGCTTTCTTAATTGAACATTATTCGCCAACCAAGACTCAGAATCCCAGAAGTAGGATACCTACTTTTGCTCAATATACTTCCGAGACGATTGCTGAAGCTCATGAGCATTTCAATGACTACATCCGCGCAATTTCACACTATAAGTACCCGAAGGAGGACCTAGTCCAGAAGTTCTATCAAGGGCTGACACCAGCATCAAGGGCAATTATCGACACATCGGCTGGAGGATCAATTATAGACCTCACCCCAACTCAAGATTTCAAGTTATATAAGAAGGTTGTGGACAACGATGCATGGGCATCATCTGGGTGCCTATTCCAAGATCAACCTACTAGAAATACACAAGGAGTGTTGCAGGTGGAGCGTGATCAATTACTCAAAAAAAAGATGGACTCGCTGATGAGGAGACTAGAGAAGATGGAGATAAAGGAAGCTCAAGCTATAGACCTGAAGGTAGTAGAAGCAAGATCAACATATGAAGAGTGTGGCGACTATGGCCATATTAGGAAGAACTGTTCAGAGGAAGCAAAGTTGCTAGACTACATGAAGAAGGGAGAGTGGTTTCCACCATCCAACTATCAGTATGGACAGAATAGACCTCAATTCAATGTAAGCTCATTTATTCAGAACATAGTGTCTCTACGCATTCAGCTGAAGGAGTTCATGGAGGAGCAAGGCAAGATCAACAAAGACACTATCACTAAGTTCAAGGCTACGGGCAAGATTATGGAAAATACTAACAGCAAAGTGACAGAGGTCGGAAGTTCAACCCACCAAGTGATGAACATGATGAAGATGCTAGAGACTAAAGTTACATAGTTAGCTAGGCATTTTACAAGCAATCAGGGAAGTTGCCAGGACAACCGATGAATCCAGAGTCAGCTAAAGCTATTCAAACTCGCTCAGGTAAGGAAACAAAAGATCTAGAAAGTCCGGCGGGAGCTAGGAAGCTTAAATCAGCTGCAGAAGCAGATATGAAGTCAAAGGAGAAGACACCTACCCCAGCTCTAGAGATTGAAACAGAGGAGCCAGAGTTTGAGGTGGTCAATCAAGATGTCACAAAGATTCTGCCAGAGAAACCACGCTATCGTCTAGGTAAAACTGATGAATAGTTTGAGAAGTTTGTTGAAGTTGTGCGCAGGTTGAACATCAATATGCCACTACTGGATGCTCTACAAGTTCTAACCTATGCTCACTACTTTAAGGATATCCTAATGAACAAGCGAGAGATTCTGCAATTCCCTACAGATCACATCAAGATGGTAGAAGAGTGCAGTGCTGCAATCGCTAATCAAGCTCCCGAGAAGAAAAGAGATCCTGGAAGTCCAACCATCCTGTGTTCAATTGGAGCACTGATGTTCGAAAGGGCATTATGTGATCTTGGCAAGTGTGAGTGTCATGCCTAAAGCTGTGTTCGAGAAGCTATGCCTGCCGGAGCAAGAACCAACTGTTATGTACCTGGAGTTGATGGACAACACCGTTCGCTATCTTGAAAACATTGCTGAAGATGTACCCGTGAAGATCGGGAATCACTTTGTCCCTGTTGACTTCGTGATACTTGAGATATGAGAACGAGCTAAAACCCCACTCATTCTGGGAAGGCCGTTCTTGAAGTCTGCAAGAGCAAACATAGATGTTGGGGAGGGCAAGATCAAGTTTTACATCAATGGCAATATGAGCGCGTTCAAGTTTCACCCACACTTGGAGGTATGCAACACAATTTCTAGCAAGTATATACCAGCACATCGTCGTGTCAAGCAGGAGGAGAAAAATAAGAAAGTAGAAGAAAAGAAGCCAGCAGAAAAAGTTGCTATCGACCAAAAGGAGGAAGAACACCAGCCTATGAAGATCAAAAAGATAGCCAAGCATGTGCCTGCATCAAAGCCAAAGATAGTGAAGAAATGGGTGCCAAAGACTGCAGCACCGACACCGAGTGCTGGTCCAAACTGAAGAATTGAAGAGTCTAGCTATAGACTATAAACGAAATGCTTTGCGGGAGGCAACTCGATCATCGAATCAAGAATAAGCTACTGGGAGGACAACCCTAGAGTCATGTGAAGAGTCAAGTAAGTGAGTCGCAGATTTTGCTATGTCATACCTGGTGAACATTTAATTAGTTGAACCTTCAGTCAGAACAATATTTGGAGTTTAATTAGCTCAGTTCTTTTCTATTCCTCTCTTTTTCATAAGCCAATGACTTGAGCCATCCGAATTTTTTATTTGATTTTTCTTGGAAAACCAGAACCATGTATACCTATCCTATCAGACTTTTCATCTTGACCATGATGTTTAGCCTGACTTGTTTTCATGATAAACACATGAGTAGAGCCTGCAGTGTTCTTACTTTGTAAATTTTTTATGCATGCTAGGACTCGTGTGACCATAAGATTTTGGTTTACTTAAACTTGAAAAACTCATTAGTTTTCTTAGAATTAGAATTTTTCTAAGCCATATTTATTTATTTCATTCAAAATTTCCCTCACTTTTGGTCAAAATTAGAACCTAAACCCAATACCCCACGGTTGAAATCGAAATTGCTTCATATCAATTCATGAGAATGAACGATACCGGTGCAACCAAAGTTAAAGTACTCGGAAATCCTTTCGGCTTACAAATATTTTTGATGCTTCAAAACTCCTCTAAAATATTTTCAAACTTATTTCTAGCTCTGAGTTAATTTTTAATTTTCGAAATTGGAGAAGGATTAAGCATCTAAACATAATTTGGAGGGTTTATGAGCTTCATTTACACTAATGGTTGATTTTGTGATCACGGGAACAATCATGGAGGCACTCTCACCTACCACACATGCATAAAGAAACAAAGAGTGGCCTGCCATACTTGTTTGTTGCAGCTCAAAGGATAAGGTATTGAGTGAAATTAAGAAAACAACAAGGCTATGATACATAGGTGCATGATTTTCAACAAAGTGCCAACACAAAGGAGTGGAGGAGATTGATTTGGAGCTGCCCTTCATGTGAATGCTAAATTTTTTAAGTACAGTGATGACCAAGTGGCCATGTGAAGGAAGATGGAGACAGGGGGAGGTGAGAACACGCTAGGCCGATCGCCTTGGTGTGCTCTTTGCAAGGTAACTCACTCACCTCCTTGTGCATCATATTTTTCATCCAGCACACGAAGAGCACCTCTGCATAGCCTCTAAAAATTTCAAAACTCCACTCATGCACAAAAATTTCAGCAAACAAAAATTTCAGCAAGCACCTCTTGCTAGTTCTTGCTCTTGTGCATTTTCTCGTTGGCAAGAAACCCCAGCAGATTATTTTCCTTGAAGTGTGCAGAAATGAGGAGTATTGGAAGGTTCTTCGGGAGGATGAAGAAGTTACGCTCGTCGGCTGAAGCATCATCTACATCGAGCGCTTCACGGTGGCACTCGGTCTCCGAATCACTGCGAAGCATGG
This sequence comes from Setaria italica, assembly GCF_000263155.2. Classification (NCBI taxonomy): domain Eukaryota; kingdom Viridiplantae; phylum Streptophyta; class Magnoliopsida; order Poales; family Poaceae; genus Setaria; species Setaria italica. Next base: position 24,876,754 of record NC_028455.1, on the reverse strand, counting down.
ACATCGACGCGGCACCACCACACAGTGATCGTACGTTGCTTGGTGGGATGACCACACGAAGCTCCTCCATGCAGTTCGATGAACCGCGTGGAATTCCCGAAGCTGCACTGGAAACTTGAAGGGGACAACTCGCTCTCATAGGGGCTTCACCAAAAAGAAGTCGGAATACGGCTTCATGATAAAAAGCAAGGAAGAGGAAGAGCGGCTGAAGAATATTGAAGGGAGAATCATTGCGAACCATGATTTTGACAAAGACTTTCTTTAGGATATTGGATTTCATAATGATATTTACAAGCCCCTGGGAAATATTGGGTGGATGTAGTTTGCTCTTAACGACGCCATCAGTGTACACAAGGATGTGGACATGGAGATATTCATGACCATGAAAAAGGTCATGCAATGGAACAAGGGGACAAATGAAAAAATTCCATGCCTATCCTTTAGAATAAAGGATGAAGTGAAGATTATTACATATGGAGAAGTGGAAGAAGAAGATTTAAAGGAATTCTGGAAGAAAATTGCAAAGGAAGAAAATAGGCAACGGAAAATATTTGCAATCCCATACTGCAACTATTTCATTTTTGGATGAGTCACCACATCTCGGGAAGAATGAAGAAGACCAAAATTACAAACTCCAAGATGAACTGGCTTTATTGTGCGGTAGTCGGAAAGAAAGTAACTAACCCCTCCTTGTTGATGATAAACAGATGGCTTGTTGAAGCCATGACAGGGACCAAAACTGCTGGGTCGGGTTGCTACCTGACCATGATTGCATCCTTTTTGAAGCCAGATATTGAAAGGGTCCCTGAGTGGTTTATTAAAGGAGGAAGCATTGGTGCTAGGACAATGAAAAAATGCACACTTAATTGGTGGCGACGGAGAGAAATGATATACAGTTGAAGTCACCAATTTCAAGTTGCCTGAAAGAAGATTGAGGATTTACCATGTGGGCAAGACTAACTGGTGGGAAGAGGGAATTTTATTTCCCGCAAAGAAATATAAGAGAGGACAGAGAGTAGAAGAAGGCTCATCATCACAAGAAGTACCAGAAATACCAGTGCCACCACCTAGCCCAAGCTACTAGCAGACGGAGTTTCAGAGTGCACAAAGCTATGAGGGAGTCCATGAAGGATGGCAGCAAGAACAGTGGCCGGAGGCACCAGTAGAGGCATAGGCACAAGGACCATATGTATTACAATTTCAACAGCCAGCGTATCCAGTATGACCAAAATTTCAGCAGCCAGTCCAGCTACCTCCACTAGCACCATAGGCTTTCCATGGTTATATGCCACCCTCTTTCAGGGACCCCCCACCACATGCTCCATTGTTTGCTCAATACAGCCACTTGCCACAGCCACAGAGAAGTGTAAGCATCATAGGCGCGTTTATACAAAGAAATTTACAAGATGCATGTACCGCGAGACAAGCCGCCGACAAGATTGAGGACAGCAACGTGACCATCGCCTATCAGTTCGGCATGATGGGGATTGTGCCTCCAGATCAATATCAAGGTGGTGCGCAGGAGCACTACGAGCAGGGGTATCACGAGTACCAACAACAAGGATACACGTCGCAGGGAGAGCCACATTATGACCCGCCGCAAGATGACCTGGATTAGAGAGAGAAGGGGATGAATACAAATGCACACGTGTGGTTTGAGTTTTCTTTTTCTTTTCTTTATTTATTTCAGCATGTGTGTTGGGTGTGCGTGTTATTTTCTATTTTACTTTTCTATTTTATTTTCTCTTTATTTTCAGTTTATATGTTTCACCCTGCCATGCTTAATAAAATATGCATCACCTGAACATAATGATATGTGATTAATTGTGATGGTTTATGTTCTTGTCATGTTGAAAGATGATCGTTGCCGCTTTGTTTAATTTTGTGCTTGGTTATTACACCATTGAACTAATACTCTCTCTAACATGAACTGAAATTAACATAAATACCAGCTTATCTTTTTGTGGAGGTTATGATAATTTGGACCCCTATATTTATTTATTGCTCTCTCTCTTTTAAATGGATCAAAGGTTCTTTTATTTTTGGTTCCAACTCATACTGACCTTGTCAATAATACTTTTTGCAATTGCTTCACCCATCCAAAGCCAAATATTTATGAGTTGTAGATTGCAAAATTTATTTTTGGGTGAATTGACTCAGGATCTACTTTTGTGGTATGAGACTTAGACACTGGTCATTCTTTTTTGTGTAACCTCTTGTTGCTAGTCTTTCTGTCCATGCATTGTGAATTTCTACACTAAAAATTTAGAAAACTTCACTGGGCATCCAAACTTAAACCCAAATATCATTTTTGTGACTACCTCATTGACCAAAACCCAATTTGAGTATGGAAAATATTTCGACGAAGATTCAGAAGATTATTCAGTGCCTTTTCATGAAAATAAATACTTGGAGGCAACCACCAGTGCGTGGAATAAAAAGAGGAGGAAATAGAGGCTAGAAGGGGCTAGGCCGATCAGCCTAGCCAGCCTCAGGCCGATCGGCCCGGGGAGTCCCCCTCTATTGCCTCTAAAAATTGACGTTGACATCCCTCCAGTGGAGTAAAATAATTTTTTCCAAAAGATCAAAGATTTTTTTTCCTTACATCAGCAGTTTATCTTTCTTCCTTTTCATGCTTGAGGACGAGCATCGTGTAAGCATGGGGGACAGTCATCGCATTATCTCTAACTACTGCTGATTAAGTAAGATGTTGCAAAGAGTTCTGAGGAGTGAAAAGGAAAAAAACATATATTTGGCAAAAGAAAGAAAGAAAGAAAAAGGACAAAGAAAGAAAAAACTGATGATGAGAAAAAGAGAAAAAGAAATAAAATACTCCTCAGTTCTTTGAGCTTCATAAAGATCCCAAGTGCTTTCAAGATTAAGAATTACTCCATACTCATTATTCTAACCATGTGCAATCCGATTACAAGGACTTCATTTGTGCCTCACGATCACTCTTTGCCCTTGCACATATCCACTATCTAAACGTGTGTGTTCATTCTCTCTCTCCATAAACAATTATTTTCCATGACCTTTTGATAAGTCTCAGTAAGATCCATCAGAAGTCTTTCTTATTTTGATAATATCCTGATTATAATATTTTTGCTAGGACTAACCTTCCCAAAGATCCAGATAAAGCCTTACACATATTTTACAAGTGATGACAGGTTGGGGAAGTTCTAGCATATGTCTAAGAGACTTGATGAGCTGAGAGAACAAGAGCAATTGCAATGAAGTTTAAATTGTTGATCTTGGTTCAATTTCTTTTTGAAAAAGTGTTTATTGAAAATCTTCTGAGGTTTGTTTAAAATTGAGAGCAAATGAATAAATTTATTGTGGGATGTGCTTAAATGATATCTATCCTCCATATTAGAGAAGGATGGTTGCAACTTGAATAATAATCGAAAAGTTCTTGTGTGTGAGCATTATATTTTCTTGTGTGTGATCAAGTGCAGGATTGAACACCGAAAGGCAACGCTAATTTCTATTGAAGTCTTACTCAAGGACAAGCAAGGTTTAAGCATGGGGGATTGTTGACGCTTACTATTGACACACTTTTACCCCAATTTACCTTCAATAATGATATGAATTAAATACTTAAACTATTAATTACACCTAATAAACCGATCATTTTCACATATGCAACATATTTTGGAAGATGTTCTACTTTTGCAGGGACTTGGACCTAAAAGTGTATTTTTGGATAAAGCACTAAATGAGCATCGAACCAGACGAAGATGGAGGCTAATGGGTCTAGGAAGGGCCGTTTGGCCTAGGGGTTTCCTTCGTCCCCTCACCTTCCAATTTTTGCTACGCGCTCTTTGGACTATAAATACCTCGAAAAATCCACCGAGCCCCATATCCAAGACGACGTACTCAACGTGAAGCAGCAGGGAAGCAGAAGGAGCGTGAGGGACACCTCTCCAGAGAGCCAAGGACCATACAGTTGTCGGGGGCTAGCGTAGGCGAACCTCTACTGGCGTGATCACCCTACGAGGAAGATCACACTGGAGTTCTAGAGCTAGAAGTCATCTATACCGGTGGTGATCTTGTAATGTACAATCATTCATTGTGAAGTAATAGATGGGTTCATGTTCTTAGCAATCTAAGTATCTCCTTTGATGGTTTTATGCTTTATTGGTTTTGCTTGCTTTTCAATGTATGAATCGATGATAGATTGCCAAGGGTGTTCTTGTAGTCATGGTGACCAGATTTGCATGCCCGATCTACCGATGAGTATGACATGTTCTTATGATCATGCCCTTAACCTGCTTGCGCTGATAGAGGTGATCCTGACATGATCTTTCTTGTGTAAGGTGGGGGGTTTCGTGATCCGGACCGGAGGTGTAGCTTTAAAGATGCTTTTTACTAAGATCATATATGTGTTGCTTTGCTATCCATGCTCAGAATTACAACATATCCATAGTTTAGGTTGCTCTAGATTGGTTACCTTTGCTCTATGTGTTATCTATTTGTACACTCTTAGTAGATTGGATCTGAATCTCTCATAAACACCAAGTTAATATGAACAATGCTAGTTGAAATAGATCATGTGCTATAAGTTCCACGGATTGATAAACCTTGGGGGAATACTCGAGGGAAGAGCTACAATTGATCCGTACGCTTGCGGTTCACAAATTGGCGTGCTAACAGCCATCAACAACTATGCATAAAACTAGCTTTCAACAAATGTGGGATTTGCTAAGTATCCATTTTATGGTGCTCATCCTTGCTCCCCCATCCTTTCTTTCTCCAGAAGAAGAAGTAGTAGGAGAAGACGACAAGGATCACAAAGACCAGCCATAAGAGCCAAGCCGCATGTAGGCTTGGGACCGCTACATTGGATTCCGCTGTATAATTAAGGTTGAGGCTATGGCCACTCTTGTACTAGTGGTGTGATTTCCCTTTTTGTAACCTTATGTTAATTATCAATAAAAGTTGTACGAAGTATGGATGTGATACTTCTTGTGCGAGATGCCCATATCATCGATTGATCCAGAGAATGATACGAATGACATTTGAGATTCCTTTTAGGGGCAGCCACATCATCTACCACTAGATCAATAACTAGCCAAAAAAATGCGAGGACCTTCTTTGAGTTAGAGACACAAACACGGGTAGGTAGGTTACACTGCTAGAAATAAACTAGACTAGCTGAGTTAAGCTCGGTATAGCTTACTTTCTTAGCGATTATGAAAATTTAGTCATGTAACCCCCTAAGTGTGCATATAAAATATTCACCTCATATATATTTTAGAAATAAACTAAAAACAGCATCCTACAATGCATGTAAATTACTCCCAATGTAACTATAAAAATCAACCTAAAGGAACCCCTAAAGTGTACATCTAAATTATCCGCATCTACCATTATTAAAAAAACACAAAGTATTATAATGCACTGAATTTGCATCTAAATTATCTATCTCTAGCATAAAAATAACATAAAGCAACCAGTATATTCATCTTAATTATCATTCTTAATTATTATTAAAAATAAATTAAAGTAATTACTCAGTTGGACTATTATTATATGACAAGACTAAATCCAGCAGCATGATGTCAACCATCAAATAATTAATATTCTGTAAAAATAATTAATATACATACAGAGGTGACGTGCGCAAGGTAGTAAGGCCAGCTACACGACTAGTGGAGAAGGCTGATTGGGCTAGGTAGAGGTGGGAGCGATGACGACAATGGTGGGGCAGTCACAGCCACGGAGCTCCAGTGCAACCATAGCCCGACGACTAGTGGAGAAGGCTGATTGGGCTAGGTAGGGATGGGAGCGATGACGACAATGGTGGGGCAGTCACGGCCACGGAGCTCTAGTGCAACCATAGCCCACCACGGCGGGTGGGTGCATGCGGGGCAAAGCTGCGGGTAAGGAGCCACCGTGGAGCTCCTCGAAGACCCTAGCCCACCACGGCAAGGTTGGGGCACATGGTGGGCAGAGGCGTGGATAAGGAGTTTGGTGGAAGTCGGTTGTTGCTTGGAGATGAAGGCTGGCTGGAGGTTGAAGACGAAGGCCAACTATAGGAATCTTTATCAGGCGGGTCGAGAAATTAGAGCGGAGCCTCCAAAACACTCAGCCCACGCTCGGATTAGAAGCACTTCCAAGGGTGTCGTTGGCGATCAGGCGCCTACGTTCCCACTAGACGGAGCACTATCAAAACCTGCTCGTTGGGCTGGCAGCAGGTAGCCGCAGGTTGAAATTTGTCATGGTTTTGTTGTGTGCACATCACGTGCATGGAGGACCCCAGTCATTTACCTTGGTTGACGGCGGGCTGGTGAAGTCGGCCTCCTCAGGCGGTTTTGTGCCCAAGCGGCCGACCTCGCGTGTCGTGTGGATAGAATTGGCAGGTGAAGTTGGGTTTTTGTTTCTCTTCTCCTCTGTTCCAGTTGTCCGCTGTGTTGGAACCTTGCACGCGCCAACTAGCCGCAGCAACTAGGCATGGCACTTGAGCACCATTTCCACATGGCTCGGGGATACGAGAAAGCTAAACTAAAGTACGGCGAGCTATAATTTTCGTCAAACCATGAGCAGTAAATAATTCAAGACAGGCACCGACAGTGCCCGTCTCTTCCAACGTTAAAAAAGACGGGTGGTCGTTTTGTTGGCCGTGTGTACGCAGGTAGGTACATGTAGGTTTGCCAATGAGAGAACGAAAGCAGGCACGTAATTTCTAAGTCCACGTGTCAGTTTGGTTTTTGACCATCGAACTATAAAACCAGGATGTTACCGTTCTTGGCTATCGGACAGTTTTGATGGGTAGTTTTGCTGACGTCGATGCCACATGACGGTGGAACCCACTTGTCAACCCTCCTCTCTCCTCTCTCTTTCTTTTCTCCTCTCCCTCTCCTCTCTCCTCCACCGACAGTGGCTGGCCCACGCCACCCGTCCCTGCGCAAGCCTCCACCACGCCAGCCTTCAACCGACCTCGTCCACCCATGGCCGCCGCCGCCCATGGTCCCTGTTACCTCCTCCCCTCCCCGGCGCACGGCGGCAGGTGGCAGTAGGAGTTCATCGCGTTCCCCATGGTCCGCGCGCTCTTGCATCGACCAACGCCGCCACCGGCACCAGCTGTGGCCATGGTCTGCGACAGGTCCCTCTCGGCCTAGCTCCACGTGCTCCATGCCGAGGCATGGCGTGGACAGGAGGTCCTCAAGGCTCCAGATGCACCGCCACCGTCGTGGGCTCCTTCAGGCACTTCCTCGTGGGCCTCAAGGCGCTCACCCGCAGCGCCGAGGTAGACCGCCTCACCGACGCCTTCGAGGAGCCCGAGCGCCTCGTGGGGCCTGGAAGGGACCTCGACATGTTCGTCAAGGCGCTCCGCCTTGACCGCCCCACCCGCGCCACCGAGATGGAGGTCAACGGCGGCGCGTCCGACCGCCAAGAAGAAGGGAGCAGCAGTAGGGCCCGCTTAGGGCCCACCCTAGGCGCCAAGAGGAAGCGCGCCGCCTTGCTGATGGAGCTCTTCGGCGCTGCACGGCCAGGTCGACAACACGGCCCAGCTGCTGAAGCACCGGGCACTCTCATGGATGCGGCCTCACCAGTGGCTTCGCGGGGCCAGGACAGGGGAGACATGGGGAACAGCAGCGGCTGGCGTAGGGGAGGCCGGAGGTGTGGGGGATGGCCGATGTAGGAGAGAGGAGAGAAGAAAGAGAGCGGAGAGGGAGAGGATAAAAGAAAGAGAGAGAGGAGGGCTGACAAGTGGGTGCCGTCGCCAGGTGGCGTCCATATCAGCAAAATCACCCACCAAAAACGTTTGATGGCCAAATATAAATGGTTTGAATAGTTTGATTACCAGTTTTGCGATTCTATAGTGAAAACTAAACTGATAGTTGGATGACAAAAATAGCCTTCTTCCTTTCTACTTTGGAGGCAAAGCAGCGGCGCTACAACAGTTGTATAATTATAATCAATGGGCAAGGACTCCTGTTCCATGGAGAAAATAAACTATCCATCCCAGGGCGAATCTTCGCGCTGGTCGCCGTGGTTGCTGTCCACTCGGCCGGATTTGTTAACTGAAACCTCGTGCCAGTTGCAGCAGCCACACATGCAGAAAAGATCAGGCGAGTCCCGGGAACAGCGACGCCTACCTCCCGCGTTGGCCTTTCGAGCCCGGACAGAGCAGACAGCCATCGCGGCGGATCCACGCGGCCTACCTGTCCCGCGCGTTCCCACACTAGCCTTTGCTGTTGTTGCTTCCCTGACGCTGACACCCGCGGCGAGCTGTCACCGCTCAACATGCTATCAGGCGCGCTATATATGTCACGACCAGCATCACCGTCCCACTCACATCAGGCATCATTACCCAAAACAGCAAGAAGCAGCAGGCTCGTCGATCAGCGGGGGGAGGTTGTGGTTGGTTGATCGATCCCTTTGGGCGAGGTCGGATGGCGGCGGTGCTGTGGTGGCCGATGGCGGCGTGGATCAGCCCCGCCACCGCGTGGTTCATCTTCTTCAACACCGTCGTCGCCGCCATCGCCCTCATGTCCAGCGCGCACCGGGCGGACGGTGGGGCGCTGACGCCATCGGGGGCGGCGCGGCGAAGGCTCTGCCGCAGCGGGTCGTCCATGGTCCTGGACCGGCTCTGGTCATTCTCCATCTTCGCCGTGCACCCCGTGGCCGCCACGGGGGCGCCGATCGGCGACGACGCTACCGCTGCCGCATCAGAGTCGCAGTTCTATTGCTACGGCACGCGCGAAGCAGAGGCGGCGGCGGCAGCTCAGGTGCTCGCGCCTGAGCAGCCTGGCCGCATTCAGAAGGCGGTGGCCGCGACGGCGACGAGCAGCGCCGCGCCGCCGAGCGCGTCTGTCGCGTTGGCATCAGCGGAGGACCACGCAGCGCCTGTCGCACCGGCACCGGAGAACGACGAGGAGCACAACAAGGCAGAGCCAGAGGCAGAGGAGGAGCAAGACGAGTCCATCAGTTTGGACGAGGCGTACGCGCTGGCCCGGCGGCTCCGCGCGCAGGAGCTAGCCTCACCGCCGTCACCGCCACCGGCTCCCGCTACCGCAACGGTGACGGCGCGGACGAAGAAGCCAGCGAGGAAGGTGGTGCCGGATGGGATCAGCCGGCGGCGCACGAAAGCAGAGGAAGCGATGGAGGGTAAGGCGGAGCTGAACGCGCGCGCGGAGCTCTTCATCCGGCAGTTCCGGGAGGAGCTCAAGCTGCAGCGCCTCAACTCCACACTCAGCTACACCCACGCGCTCCGCTCACCCACGGCGGCGCGGTAGCCGCCGGCGTGACCGCCTCCGCAGATTGGTCGGATGGCTTGATCAGTATGCTCTGTTCGAGTAGAATAGATGGAGTCATTTGTTCAGACGGACATGTGCGATCAAGCACACACAGTTTTGGATTATTGTTTTTTTCTTTAGTGTATAACATCTTGTTCGCCCAGCTCAGAATTACGACTATGAGTATCTCCAGCAGTCCTCCGATAAATGTTTCACAATAACTAGTTAATAGAGATATCACTTCTATACCGTTATTGTTATTGAGACAGTTGCTTTTGCAGTCTTCTAATAATCTCATTCCAATCGAACTACCGTAGTGGGAGGGTCACAACTCTTCCTTTATTTAGGGGGAGTTTGGGTGAATTATTGGATTGTCCCAATAATTATTGGAAAAAAAGAAACATAAAGAGAGATTGCTAGAAAACTATTTTCTTATCAACTCTACCAATATGGTAGTTAGATTGGGGAAGGGGAGACTGTTGAAGATGCTCTAATAAAGTTTTTCTATTCTTTCTGCTAGATTATACAACGTTTACCAGGCCTACTTAAACCAAAGTGATTATATAATTGTAATAAATTTTAAAATTGTAGGAAACTAAAAAACAGATTGACAAATAATGAATCCTGGTGAGTAACAAATAACGATTCGCTATTTGAATTTTATATGCACTCATGCTGACTAACAAATGTTTTTACATTTTGCGAATTGGTGAAGCTGGCTCCGTGCGTTCCTGTATCAGCTCGTTGTAGGTGAGTATAAATTGGAATTGAGGCTGTTGATATTCTTTCCTTTATAATCTCGTCACAATGTTTCCATGCTAGCCTACACCATTCTTGTAGATACAGAGAGTACGAGTACGTCGATATAGTTATCAACTAATAATCGCAATAGCATTCCCTCAATTCCAAAAATGGTTGTTGTTTTAGTTTTTTACTTGGTCAAATTTCTCTAGCTATGGCCATGCTCATAGAAAAATATGCCAACATCTACAAAACTAAACAAATACACTACCAAAATATATATCATGGTGGATTTGATTAAACCAATTTAATATTATACATATTGTTGTGCTTTTGTATAAACTTGATTAAAGCTAGAAAAAATTTGACTTGGGATAAATCTAAATTGGCCTACATTTTGTAAGAGAGTGAGTAAAGTGTAAAGAAGAAGCATGCAATGCTTAAACAAAAAACTTTAAATGGGAAGATCAGCTTCCGAAAACCTATCAGATAAGTAAATAAAAAAGGTACCAGGAATATCTTACCAAGAAGTCACACGGGTGTTTTAGGACTTCTAACGTAGAAATTGCAACCACCGGATCTTTCACTTTACGGCTGAGATTCGAATGTATTTGGTAGAGGATAAAATTTAAATTTTGGAAACTCAAACACACAAATTTTCATTTACGTGTGTGAAGCGATGCTAATAAATTGGGCTGGGATCATGCTCCATGTTCACTAATGTAGCGATTTAGCCGCAAAGTCAAGGGCCTCCAAGTCCCCGCACAAAAGCTTATCTCTATGTTATACCTGTAGGAACTACACTACTGAGTCTTAATCTAAACAGGATCTTAAGCATCTAAGAACATGAACACCACTTAGAGTAGGGATGAGACATCCAACTAGCAGCCATAGTTTGCGACGATCCGGCTATGATTGTCGTGGACGAGGCCGGGATGGGAGCTGCCGTAGATGTACTCGCCGTAGGTGTACAAGCTTGACGTAGATCACGCCTACCTTCGGGCCTCCACCTCGTCTATCCAGGGACGATGATGGTGGTGTGGCGGTAGCCTTCGGACGATTCCAGCGCTGCTACGATTGGGTTGGCGTGTAGGGGGAGTTCTCTGGAGGTTTTGGTGCGTTAGCAGTCAACCCAAAACCCACCGGCTCCCCCTTTTCTTATAGCGCAAGGTCGCTCAGGGCCACAACCATAGTTCGATTGCGCCTCCGATCGGAGCGCGAGGTGGACGTTCGCGAGGGAAACATAGTCGGGCGTCACCTTATCCCTCCTGTTTTTCCTCTCTATTAGTTTCCCTTTTGACCACCTTCAAAATATTTCCAACAATACCAAGTCAAAGAGTAGGCACAATATTGGTGAATCCACCAAGGCATCCAAGGGTCCAGCCAAACCAAAATAACAAGCTTGGATGCTCACTTGATCCCTCTTGATACTTAATCACCTAGAAACACAACCTCAAGGCCAAAACTAGCACTAAAAACACTTTTAAGCGTAATGATCAATATTAGCGCTCTAGTTGGTTGAATGTCTTCTATGTCGCATTCTTTGGACTCTAGCATCATGGAATGGCAAAGTGAATTGTATATATAGGCTCAACACCTCAGACTAGGCGTTCCTCCAACAGCTCAATTTGGTTGGGGGGAGGGGGGTGTTGTGAATCCAAGGCTTCAAAGAAGGGTGGCTCATCTTCACCTTCTTCTTCATTCCTCCGCTTCAACCATGGCTGAAATTTGTAGGGGGGAGGGGGGATCTCCAGAGGCTGCATGGGGGTAGGGGGATCCAGCCCCCAACCCCCACACTGGATCCGCCCCTAGTTGTACTCATTGTAAGATCTAATATGAACAAACTTTCCAAGCACTAAACTATGTAGCATCTAAATTGCATAAACCATACCATTTGTTGGAACCTCACCTATCAGGCATCAGCAACATTGAACACTGTATAGCCTAGCATGTTGCAACTCCTATCATTGGACCATATATATGGCACGTGCATCTTTCCATCTGAGCCTTTTCTTCTTCTCTGCATAAGGCGCTGCAGTGAAGCTCTAACAAAGTATCCATAATGTATAACCCTTGATCATCGACTATCAATGTTAGAAATCTTTGCAAACTGAAGTAGGGCACACTCTAGCATTCACAATCCATATTGCTGGACCTATCTGGAGTGTACAGGTGCACCAAGGTCAATGCTATGGCATTTAAAATCAGGATCATCTGGCATTCACATTTTCCTAATACTTGTCCAATTCAGTTAAATTGCTATCCTATCTTTGTTCTTCAATGTCTTTCCTTGTATTGCATCCATGATACATAAACATGTTACTCCTATTGGCCATGTTGTTGTTAAGCACAAAAAGTCACACTATACCCAAACTAGGGACATTTCCTACGGATGTCAACGAAATTTTGGTGGAATTCTAAATATTTTGAAAGAGAATGTTATATGGTTTGCGAAACTGCCTCATCCTAGATAAGGTAGTTCATCATGTGTCCATCCCTTGAATTTTGGTAGGATGGCTCTAAACCTCATGTACTCTCTTCGCTCTAAATTGTAATTCATTTTAGCTTTGTTCTAAGTCAAACCTATCCAACTTTGACCAAGTTTATAGAAAAAATATATTAACATCTACAATATAGGTAAATGCACAGCCAATATATATTGCATGGTGTATCCATTGAAAGTAGTTTGATGTTGTAGACATTAGTGAATTTTTCATAAACTTGGTCAAAGCTAGAGAAGTTTGACTTTGGACCAACCTAGAATGACTTGTAATTTGAAACTGAGGGAGTACTAATTATTGGTTTTGTGAGGGATGAGGTGGAATGGATCAACCCATTCCATTCATGAAATTATACAAAAAGTTAGGACTGAGAAGATCATGGGCCACCCCATTCCTTGAACCAAACACACCCTAACACTTTGGTTGTCAACAATATTTAATTTTTTGTGTAATTAGTATGGTAAAAATGTCACTTGATTCACTATTAAAGTATTCTAAGTGCATATAAGCTTATAGTTTTTTGGTCATGTATTTGTAACAACATCAATATTCAAATATGTAAGTGGAAACACTCGATGTTACTAAATTGGTAGTACTTTCAATATTATTTGAAATGTCTTATTTTTGTCGAACTCGATAGTAAAGTATCTTCTTCTAGACCATGCCAATTTTCTAAATGTCTTATATTCTTAGTTGGATGGAGTATCTTAATATTTTCAAGGATGGTAGTTATATAACATTAACATATGAAATAGCCATGTGTGTTCTCATTATTATTAAGTACTCAATTAAATGTAGAATCTAAATATACTCATTGTAACATATAAGTCAATTTGTAAGTGTGCATAAATCTTCTATACTATGAAGCATAAGTTTTCTAGAAAATATTTTTCACCAAAGGATAGCCACATGTAACCTTGTGCTATGGATCACGACCGAGCTCCCGGATCCAACGCACCTTAAGGCTATGGAGCTCGACCCATGGCGGATGGCCCCAGCCCCAGCCCCGACGAGGGTTAGACTCACCACTTAAGCATGCACGGCATGAGGGTGGATCAACAGCAGCACTATAGTAAGGCCTCCTAGACCTCATCTGCAACCGGAGCAGATGAGAAGAACTCCGATGAGGATGGTTGAAGGACCGAGCAGGAGACCAAAGGGGGAGTGAATGGGAGCCGATACAAATTTCTTTGAAAGAAACTCAGCCTAGATCCCAAAAACAAACCCCAAGCAACCTTTCTAGCCCTCGCCAAAATCACATGGTCACAACGGACTTACTGACCCTAGGAACAATGCTAGGAAGGCCAAGGAACATAGAGGAACCAAAGAAACACCAAAACACAGGCTCACCCAAAACTTATGGTAGTCATCGACTGATCGAATCAGGACAAGAGCCCCTTACCAATTCAATCAATGGTAATAGTGCCTGGCAAAAAGGCTGAGAAACACTGTAGTCAATGATTGATTTGTTGATTCCTTACCGTTCCCATATCAAAACTTATTGTAGTCATCGACTGATTCGATCAGCACAAAAGCCCCTTACCAATTCAATCGATGGTAATAGTACCTGGCAAAAAGGCTGAGAAATACTGTAGTCAACGACTGATTTGTTGATTCCTTACCGTTCCCATAGTATCAATCGGTGGTAACAGTACTTGGCAAAGGTTGAAAATATTGTAGTCACCAACTCATTCCGTGAGGTACTACTATTACCACCGAATCAATCGGGTGATGCCAGTTTGCACAAAAATCAACCTAAGCCGACCAAGAATTCTTCGTAACTCAACCAGACAAACTCCAAATCAAACAAAATTTTAACCAAGGCTGCACCTGGCCATGATAAATCTTTGCCCAAAAGATCTCATAAAAAAGATCAAGGTTTTTCCATCAATTTTGCACAAACACTCAAGAACACAAGAGAGGGAGAGTTTTGGGGAAATCCAAATCGAGCCAATTCCGAGGGAGATTTGAGGAGGGAATCACTTCAAAGTTGCTCACAAGGGTCTTAGCAACAAAAGCCTCCAACAGATCTGAAAGGATTTAATTGGGCTCAAACACGAAGAAAAAAATTCCCCCAAAAATGCTCCGAAAATCTGAAAGAAGAAACGGGAGTAGACCTCAAGAACAAAAGATTAAGCCACAAATTTGTGAAGCAAATTCAACTAAAACACGAGAAAATCATTTGTACAATATGATGTCTAGCCTCCTCCCATCATCCTCCCACTAGAATAGAGAAATCAAGAGAATAGAGGTGCTAACCCTCTCAGCTCTCTCCTCTCCTCACTTAAGCACTTGCTAGCCTTAGACCAAATGAATTAGGGTTACAAGGATGCCTCCACAAGCCAGCCATCCTATCTATATAAGGTCCATGGATGAAGATAAAAATAGTCCTACGGCAATAACTAAGATAACTACCCAGAGAGGCGTTTTGGTCTAGATTTTTGTAGACTCATCGGACGGATACACCACCTTGATGACTTCGCTTCGCCTTGATGCAAGCTCCATGATTTTCAACATCTCATGGTTGATTAAATTTATAAAACTAATTGGTATCCTAGGGTCTTATATTACATCATTTATATTAGGCATGTGCATAGGTCAGCGAACCCACCCAACCCACCTGCCCCAGAACCACCCAAACTGTATAAACAAAATGCTATATGGATGGAGTCGAAATGAGTCAGAACCCATTAGACGCATGGATCTCCATTGTTGAAGCTGATGATGATGTCCCTGCACTTATTGGCCTCCGTTGTCTTCCTCATTGCAATGTGGAGGGCGATTGGCTGCCCATCGGCTTCCGCTTGGACGAAGAGATGCTTCCACTCTGAAGCACCATACCATGACCGTGTAATGACACCACTACCCCTCAAGGTAACACATTACTAGCGGAAGGGTGACAGCGCAGCCATGGCGGCATCTAGAGGCCATCTGAGAATGCGAAGTTTATTGTCTCGCTGCACTGCAAGCACTCCATCAGCACTAAGTGGATGATCTTCTGTCGCTGTTGTACCCACCGTGCCTCCCCTCTTGCCTCCACCTCTTCCATGATAGTGCTGCTGGAAACTAGCAACATACCCATGGCCCATGTAAGCGTGACGGTGAACTATTTACTACGAGGTGTGCAAGCCGAATGCAAAGACATAATAATCCAATAGGTCATGTGGAACCAACTAACACACCCAATCCAAACCATACAAGCTGATCAATAAATGGGTGGGTCAAAAAACGATCCAAATCCATACAAACCCACCCATATGCGTAGGCCTAATTTATAAAATGTCTAAGAAAAGGTGTACAAAACATTATCTCTCTTAATTTTCCTACTAAATACATGTCACTAGTCTCGAACCATCTTTATACTAAATCCATGTAATTATTTATCTAAATGTATGTAATCTTTGAAGTAAATTCACAAATAAAAATAACTAATATATATTTCCTTGTATCATGGATAACTAGGGCTCTCATAATAACCATTTGAAACTTATGGAACTAAGAAGCATTAGGATGTTGGCTTCTTATTTTGTTACATTTTCAGTACTTACATGTTACTATTTATTATGTAAGTGGGGTTCCACCGGCAGGTCAATGGACCTTTTAGAAGGAGAACTAGTGAAAGCTTTCCTAGTGCGGAGCCGTGATCCTAAGCGAGCATAAACATTTCTTTCTATTGTCATCAAACGAAAAAATAAGTATCAAAGGTGAAGGGCATTATCTAATTTGCTTTTTGTATACTTGTAATATCATTCTTTATAGCACGACATTAGTCAGTTGTCTGCATAAAAATCTTTTATCTAGAGAAACCACCTTAAAAATAGAAAAATGAAGGAAAGGAAGATTTTAGAAGTTCTCTCATTAATCAAAAGAAAAGAATGAAAACTATGCTTCTTATTTTATAGGGGACTAATATTACAATCACTTTTTAGATAATGGAAGTACGACTTCAGCTCTCTACACCATTAGGAGATTAAAACACCACGTGCATATATACATATCAATCCATCATGAAACGGAAACATACCAGCTTTAAAAGACAAAAAAGGGGGAAATTATCATATGCTCCTTGGTCTTGTGGACATCAAGGAAAATAAGTTTTCGCTACATTCCCCAGCCAAATAGGGAGAGGAAAACTGGCCTCCATTGTCATTATCTGCCAATTAGCATGGTCTTGTAGAAATATATATTAAAATTAGACACGAAACTCATGTACAAAATACTATGTTTGAATGAAAAGCTCACATTTTACATATTTTTAAATAGCTATGTTTGTTTCAAACTGAGATGCCAAAATGATCTGGTGTTTGGCTAGTCATATAACATTAGAGATACTAGCCATCAACCCGTGCATTCGCACGGGGCCACTATTTTATTAATCACTATATGATAATTTGGTAATTCTGCAGTGTTTTAATATAGTAACCAAATAGGAGCTCGAAATTATCGAGTACCCATATTAAAGGAAGGTTTCATCATTTGCGTGGACTTCAGTTCATCCCAAATAGACAATCATCATATCATAGGCCTATCACCTCTCGATCAACTCTTAGCATACTGAGCATGTCTTAGTGGTTAAGAATTACTACACCATATGACAACCACTGAAAATTTCTCTATGATAGTTTACTTTTCTCAAGGTCAATAGAGTACTTCAAATTTATTATCTTGTTACGAAGCATTTTCAACAAATCTACGCGCATCAATCAATAGAAACACAATGAGCTTGAAGAACAAAGAAATAGCAATAACTGGATAGCATGCTTTGTACAACTAAATCTTGCATTGAACTGAGCAAACATATATGCACTCTGCTTGGGTTTTACTATAACAAAAAGTATAACTTACCTTGTACATGCAAGGAAACCCCAACTAATTTTATTTAAGATCCACCTCAAGACAGCAAGACATCAATGTTACTGAATCAGTAAGCATGGTTTCCAAGAAAAGAAAAGGACCTAAACCAGCCAACCTCAGTCAACCATTGCCTGGTCTTGCCAGGATCTCATCCATATAATTTCCTAAAAGAGCATAAATTGGTCGGTGGATATACTGTAGTATTTTTAGTATTACTACGCATAAAATGCATATCTAGTTCTGTCCTTACATAAACTGAAAAAAAGGAAGAGAACTTTGGCCAATCAATATTGGTTTCAGCATATCTAATTGCTTGAGGAACAAAATAAAAAAAAAATGTCATATCGTTTGTGTGAACTGTGTTTTACACGAAAACTCCAAGAGGTTCTTGAGTATGCTGAGTTGATAGCATGGGCAAGAATATGTTATGTTGGAATAACGAAAGTAGAGAAGGCGCGGGAGCTGAGCTAGTATAAAGTGAAATATGAGTCATGTAACAAATAGTTAGCTTCATCTTTAAACAACCATTTGAGTAGCCTCTTCTGGATCCCCTCAAAATTTCTCACATATTTGTATGACAAACCACAGTAGTCGGTTTGCTAACTTGCTTGATCTTTGTGATCATGTTACAATCATTATTTCACGAAGTAGATATTGTAGTTAAAAAACAGTTTCCCTTGCATCATTTGGATTATGTCATCAAAACAACATACAGAGTTTAATTTATGGCCTACCTTTGTTTTCTTGGGTTAAATTGTATCAGCAAAATAATACCTACAATACTAGAAGGCCTGCAACCACATACGGCAATGGAACTGGAGGTTCCTGTGGTAACAGGGCAGCATGCACATGAAGATTCACTACTAGATTTTTGGTCCAATGCAACGGCGGAAAAACGTTGCAATATGCCCAAAATCGATTTGCAACGGCGACTGGTTGGTTGGCAGGCGTGGCAAGTACTGGCGTTGCAATAGCTCTTTGCAATGTTTTTTGTGGGCCGTTGCAACTTATAATAATTGCCACACACATTTATGTTGCATTATAGAGTATGGAAACGGAGGATTTCGTTGCATTAGCATGTATTGCAACGCAAGCAATCATTGCTATAGTATATAGTTGCAATGTACAAACTGTGAGGTAATATGGTATTTCGCAATGATTTACATGGTGGCAATAGAATATATTGTCACGGAAATTTGACGTTGTGACATATCCTATAGCAACTAAATTTCTTTTGTAGAAATAAACTATATTGCAACGGAACCATTTTCGGTGGCAATAATTAGTTTTGCAACGGAAACTATTACTTGGGGACTGTTTCTATGGCAACACAACTGCTTTCATGGAAACATGTTTGGTGGCGATAATTCGATTTGCAACGGAAAATATTACGTTGTGACAGATCATATGACAACACAATTGGTTTCGTCGAAATAAACTATATTGCCATGGAAACATATGTGGTGGCAATAACCATTACATATTGCAACGCAAAAAAAAACTTTATAACAACACAAAAAAACCGTAGCAATTTGTTCAGCAACTCGCAACCATTTTCAACTCGTTGTGACAACACCGACCTATTGCAACAGATTTTCCGTTGTTGCCTTAGGCTATGTGGCAACGTCACAAATTCGTTGCAAAAATGTCAAAGCCTTGCAACATTGCGTATTTCGTGGCAATAACCCATCGATATTGCAACGAAAATAATTTATTTTTTTATATATTTTTGACTCTTTTCTTCTAATAAAAATTCGGCAAAGCTTTTGCATCGTTCAAAAAAAATAAATATGCCGTGCTCATACTGTTGTGTTTGCAAAAACTTACTAACGTGCTTACTTATCTGTGCAGACCAAGAGCAACGAAAAGTAATCGTATATCAGATGGTTGAAATCTTTTTATGGTATATTTCTCAGATAGTAGAACATTTTCTTGATTTCTTATTTGTATATCAATTTGAATATTTTCCAGGATTCACTGGCACTTATATGCTGCAAACCAAATCCAAAATACATAAATGCTTATTTAAACTTACAGGTAAAGAAATGGCGGAAAGCTCCAAGGGCGAAATATGGAGAGTCTCGGGTGATCACTAATTCAAATTTTAAGTTTTGTCTAGTCGGTGTACCAGATAGCATATGAATTTGTATTGTGGAATGTACCTCGTACTAATACAAGTACACTGGATGGTATGAGTGTGCCTATTTCTGCTTTACTAATCAAACATGTTCTGTCAGAAAAATTATTGCTCTGATCCTCGAAGGTATCTGTTTCATGCTACAAGGTTATTACATGTATTCTGATTTCTGAAGAATGTATTTTTGGCATTGGATATCCTATGTAGGGCCTTGAATGGAGGGGCGTAGGCATCTTGCTAAACCCCACGTGCAATCTAATTGCACAAATATTATACTGATAGCCAAACGTGATAGTGTGAGTATGTTCCCTTTTTTTTCAAATTTTGAGTAGAATAACTATTGTCGATAACTTATCCTGCTCTGCTCTGCTTTTCTCTCTTCTTCTGGAATATTGTCAGATTGCAGAGTAGAACTATGGCTGACAAAATAACTACTAAATTTCCCATCATTTCATTGAATGTTTGCAAAGTTACTACCAAAAGTCCTCAATACAAATACTAAAAGTATTAATAATCAACACTAATTCATCAAAACATACTACAATTTTCAGTCACATTGAATCCGTACTCTCCTGGCTATAGCCTATAGATATTCAAAAAGAGCAAAAAATAAATCAATATACAAATAACAGATGCAAAGAACAATTACTCAATAGGCAATAGCGGATGTAAATATTGAATTTATATTGCCATACTAATTTATTTTAACAAATATCTTATAATAATTTATTTCTGCTTTTTACTATCATGTATATTCAATTTTTACATCGTTTATCAAATTGTGGTTATACTCTCGAGAATAACAGATGTTCAGAGCACATACAGTTTATTGTAATCACTATATGAAGCAAACTGCTACAGCAAGATATCGTGATAAATACGGTACACTGTAGGTTCGATGCGTTGTGACAAAAATGCACTCTCCTTTCCTAACATGAGGTGACAAAAATGCATTCTCATAGATCTATCCACTTACAGATAGATGGAATGAATGCAGTGGTCCTCCCATCACATACGTGATGTCCTAGGAAAATAAGGTTATCAATACTTCATTTTTCACTATCGTTGTAGTGGTAAGTCAGTCCATGAGCCCAGCTCTGCCACACCAAAACTTCCAAGGAAAGTACAGAGCTACAGAGGTATTCGCTGACCTGCAGAGCACATGAATCAGCTCCCCGGCCACATACTCACCAATAAGATCCCAAGCTCCACTGTATGGCTTGAATGATTTGCTGGGAGATGTAGCTACCATAAATGGATAGCCAACCGGAGCCAGGTCACCACATCAATACTTTCATTATTTCTGTCTCCTCATGATGTCCTGCTTAGTGCTCACTAATATCAGCATCACATTAACATGTGCATTTTGTGGTTGTGGAAGGTGTTAGGATGCATCCATCAGCTCCGGTGCAAAGTCCATTTCACAGGAAGATCACTTCCTAACAGAATTGGTTTCCCCTAGCCAAGAAAGGAGGATGGAACAGCCAATTTTGTCCCTGGTATCACTTGAACATTCTTTCAAGCTGGCATTGCAGACAGAATGACAGATGCAGGTATCAAGTACACAATGAATGATAAATTTTGCACTCTTGCTGTCCAAGTATTTTGATTATAAGTTATCCTGAGGTTTAGCTGCAAGTCAGAAAAGAAAAGAAAGCTTTCATCAGCTATGCATTTTTATTTGGTATAAGAACAAGTCTTCGAATACTGTTAATCCCTTCCGCGGGAAATGTAAGAAGATGGCTGCAGTTTTATTAATCCGTAGCATAGTCATTGTCCCCATATTTTTCTTGAACACTTGGAATCATTGAGCAAGAAACAGTAGTTCTGATACAGACACTTGACTAATGGGCCAAGCTGAACAGTTCAGATCTTCAAAACCAACCTTGCTCATGATATGCTAACTCCAGACCATGTGGCCTGCCCTTTTGGTTGAAGGATATGTACTGTAATACAGCTGGTTTTCATTGTGCATATTATTTTTCAAGGTTTTGCTGCGCTGTATGTTCTAGGACTTGTGACAAGTTGAGAAAGGGGTCTAGGCATCCAAGTTGTATGGGCTAGAAGCTTCTCAAGGTCCCCTACACATTTCGAGCTATTTAATTCACAAGGGCAGAGGAGGTCGTGATCTAACCTACACAGGTTCAGAGTTTTGTACTCTGTATATAGAAAGAAACTGGTACAAGAACTCCTAACCTTATGAACTACCAACTCCAGTAATTCATATCGGTTCCTGGAAAGACTTATCTCTCACCAGCAAAAAAAGGAAAGGCTTATCTCTCATCATACACAAATTTTCTTGGCACTTGTTCTTGTGCTACAGCAGAAACTTTAAAAGGTAGCATTGTTATTCTAGTTCTCCTTACAGTTTCAGACATACGAATTAATCCAACCATGGCTCAAGAGGACGAGATGGGAACAAATATGCACACAGTTAAGGTTATAACATGATTTGTTGAAAAGGATGGACCGCATTGACGTCTAATTCTTCAGCTCGGCAGCAAAGGACTGACTGCTTTGGCTGAAAAGGATGGCACGGGAACAAACTTGGACACAGCTAAAGTTTTACTCCATTGTTTTGGCCATCAATGTGACAGCCATAAATGATGTACTTTTCTTTTCAGAACATTCTTTAAATGGAGATTTTGACATCTAATTGCTTCGATACTCAGTACAGTCGAGTATCAAGTTAACATCAATAAGTTCAACCCATCCATTGCTGTCGAACTGAAATGCCTAAGAAATCTAGTGTACTCTGATCTGCTAACCAACTAAGAGATACCTTCTAATAGCGCGTTTAAGGTGTGATGATGATAGTGTATTAGTAGTACTGAATCATAAGACTCTGTTCATAGACTGAAAAATCTGGACCCTATGATTGGATTATTCAAAGGAGGTTTGGTTTGATCTCTTTTTCACGTAATATGTGTCCTATTGACGTTTATCTGTACTGGTATGGGCAAGGATGTCAAAAGAGATGTGGCTCTTCTGTGTGTCTCATTACCTTCCATCATGTAGCCACCTGGTACTGGTATATTGTCAACATCTGTTTGATGGTCATCTATCTATCAGCCTATTGGAATTAACAGTCTCTGGATGAGCCTGGGCTATATCTCTGTCCCTTTAATTATTGCATGGTAGCATATATTAGTGAATGGATTTAATATGATTTGTCTCTGTAATATGACATAATAATAGCAACGTGCAGCTCAAGAACAGCAAATGAACACAAGAGGTGTGGATTTTCACACCCTGACGGAAACTAACAGATGGGTGTTTAGAACTAGTGCAACAAACTGCACAAAACAATGATGACAGTTATCATCCTTGTTCCATAAAAATATGGGAGGAGCAGAATGAAGGTCTTTAAAAATATTAATAGTATACATGTATTTCCTTCTGCCAAAAAAACATAAGTACTATGCCTTGGTGTTTCTACTACTATGTGAAACTAGTTCAAGGAGTTTTGGAGTAATCCTATTATTATTTGTTTAACACTTAGAAGCATCTTCTCTATTAATGATAGGAAAAAGTCCAATTTTCACCCTTCAATTGTAGCATAAGTCTGATTTTCAACCTATAACTACAAAACCGTACATGGAGAGCCATCCAACTGTCAAAACCAGGCAAATTTGGCCCTTTAGGTGGTTTCAAAGAGTGGTTTTGCATTTTTCTAGAAATTCAAAAAATTTAGGTTTAATGAAAAAATTCATAACTAATTCATTTCAAATAAAAATATATCAAATTGGTGCCAAAATTTTTCTGAAAATGTAACCTATATGTTGGTGTTCTGTTTGGCATTATTTGAATCTTAGTTGTTCATGTTCCTTGTGTTTTATTACGAGCAATAAAATATTAGGAATAGTAACAAATATGATGTAAACGGTTCCAAATAGAGTACCAACAAATAGCCTACCTTTTTAGAAAACTTTTGGGACCAACTTCATTTTTTTTGGATTTGAAATGACTTTGTTATGAATTTTTTGATTAAATAAAAAAAAATTAATTTCTGGAAAATCCAAAACCACATGAAGGGCCAAATTTGCCCGGTTTTGATAGTTGAATGGTCCTCTCTGTCCGGTTTTGTAGTTGTGGGTTGAAAATCAGACTTTTCTATAGTTGAAGTGTGAAAATTGGACTTTTCCCTTAATGATAAGCACTCCTTCCAGCTTCATTTAAAAAAGAAACTTCAAATGAACAGAACAGGATTAAATATGCTACTGTATCCTGTTGAAAAGAATGAATTGAAAAATGATCATTTTTTATTAACATGGCAAGAGGTGTCTATCATGCTAGTCACAAAAGTAAATATGCAAGACGAAAAAAATCACAAATGGATATAAGAAACCATACTTGAAAGTTTGACCCAAAGCTATTTGACCTAGCTCATACTTCAGCCTCTTAGATAATCAGGAAGGATAATTTCGGTAGAAAGCCATCACAAAGACTACTCTCACTTGAATCACGACCATCACCTATGCACTTACGAAAGGTGTAAGGTAAAAAAACCGTTATGCATTGAACTTTGGCCTATTTAAAAAGATGCTTTGGTTGGTGCCTTGTAAGCTGTTTATTGGGACAGTACGAGCTAATCATCCTTTGCCATAGACCTTTAGGAATGCTGGCTAGCTTGCATCCAGGCACTAAATAAAAATGACAAAAACTACCATCCAGCTCTAAATAATGCAAGACCATAGTTTAGTACATATGAGGATTAATACCAGACATTATCTGACAACAATATTTCAACATTGGTAGATGTGGCAGTGACTAGTGATGAAGGACGAAATTGCACTCAGAAGAGGTTCTACTAATTGACAGATGCAAACCAATCAGGCACAAAAATTGGAAAAGCAGATAAAATTCATGAGAGAGAGAGAGAGACAGAGAGAGAGAGAGATGACAGGAACGCACGCCTGTCATGCCTGTATATCAGGGCTGGTGGTATATTCAGAGCAGTTTAGCTGTGGTTGGTTGGCTGATGAAGTTCATAAATCTGAGTTGTACTAGTACAGTGCCGCCGTGCATTGAATGGCATTTAAATGGTGTTGGTGAGCTTTCTTGAATGAGTGTGCAGTGGCAACCCCCCTATGCCCCAATTCTGTTACCTACAAAAGCCATTGGAATGCAGCCTCAAGGTTGTGTGGCAGAAGAGATCGCAGGGAAACCAGGAATCAGCGCTGTCTGGGGTGAAAGGGCAAAGGGACTAAGGGCGTCAGAAGGGTAGAGGCCGGCTGACTGAGCTTGGTGACTTCTCCAGGCTCCTCCCGGAGCTTCCATGGATTTGATCAGCAGAAGGGTGGTTTTCAAGGCCCTGGTGTTCCTCTGCTTCATCAGATCATCTCAAGGTACATTTCGCCTATTCCTGCTTCTGCTCTTCTTAGAGACTTAGACGCTACTGAATGATCTCCCTTCGATACTTTGCTCAGCTCTGGTTTTCTGAAAGGATCGTAGTGATCAAAGGTTCCCCCTCAGCGATGTTGGAGTTTGATAATTGACAGCTTTCTTTCATTCTTTCTGCCTGTATGTCTGTCAGCCTTTTCTGTTTCCGAATGTTTAACTTGCATTTTGGCTTCACTCAGAAGTTTGGGATAAAGTACTGTCAGACTTGTACAGTTCTAACCATGCACCCTGGCAGCAGTACTGTCTAGTGTCGAATTTTACTATAGTTTTCAACTCAAAAATCCCGCTGTAGCTTCTTAGTCCTTAAAGTGGCCTGTTTATAGCATCTTCATTAAAATAGCGCGACAAACAGAAGTGTTAAGTAAATAAACCTATAATTCTCGCACAAAGAAAGTAAAAATAAAAGAAAGTTGGAGACGGGAAAGAGGAGAGGGGGGGCACCTTTTTTTGAAACTGTAGGGGGGGCACCTTTTTGGCTTCTGCAACAATGTATAATAACCAGACAAACCTGATGAATAGTTATAATCAGATTGAGGTATCTGGTAACAGTTCAGAGAATAAAGAGATTGAAATCTTACTCTGCAACCAAGCGGCTTCAGAGAATAACCTGGAACACTTCTGCAGGAAGAGATCATTTCACCAAACTGAATCTCCCTACCTTCCTGGAGGCAAGCAGGTTCCCCACATTTCAGTATGAGGCATATGACTACATCATTGTCGGCGGGGGCACTGCTGGATGCCCACTGGCAGCGACGCTGTCCCAGAAGTACAAGGTACTCCTGCTGGAGAGAGGTGGGTCTCCATACGGCAACCGCAATATCACCTTACTGGAGAACTTCCATATTTGCTTGGCCGATGTTTCGCCAGAATCACCATCACAAGGTTTTATCTCCACCGATGGTGTGATCAATGCCCGTGCAAAGGTGCTGGGTGGTGGAACCTGTATCAATGCTGGCTTCTACAGCCGGGCAAAACCAAGGTACACAATTGCCATGTTCTTATACACTGTATTCTACCTTATGTCTATTTGACCTCAGTTAAGTTTCTGTTCCAATAGATTTTCACAATATACAAACAGTGAGTCGCTTTCACAAACTTAAACTCAGCTAACAAACAGCCTATAATGTGCACAGAGTAGAATGACATATAAGAGGCTTAACTAGACTGTAAGTGCGGCAATGTCATAGGCTCCGAACTATAAAACATAAAAATTGGCCAATGGAAGAAGCCTAATTTAGTCAGTCTAGTAGACACACTTCTTCAACACGCTGACTGTTACTGTTAGTGCTACTAGTAGTAATGTTACTGTTGTAATCTGAAAAAAACATTCATGTGCTTGTCCGTTCAGTTTCGTGCAGCAGGCAGGCTGGGATGAAGAGCTAGTCAACCAGTCCTACCCTTGGGTTGAAGAGAGGATTGTTCATTGGCCCAAAGTCGCACCTTGGCAAGCTGCACTGCGGGATGGGCTGCTGGAAGCAGGGGTTTCACCGTACAATGGATATACTTATGACCATCTCTATGGAACCAAGGTTGGGGGCACCATATTTGATGAGACTGGGTACCGGCACACGGCTGCTGACCTCCTTGCTGCCGGAAATCCTAACAACCTTAGGGTGCTGCTTTATGCTAGGGTCAACAAAATAGTTTTCAACACGAAACAAGGTAAGCTTGTTTAAGTAAACAAAAGTTCCCCAATTCTATAGTAAACAAAAGTTATCTGTATACCTCAAGCATAAAGAGTGGGCACTTCAAAGATGTGTACTATTCATCTCTTGCACAGGGCATAGGAAGCCAAGGGCTATTGGAGTTCAATTCAAAGATGAGAACGGCAGGCACCACCAAGCCTTCCTCAGAGAAAAAAGGGGTAGTGAGATAATTGTTTCTGCCGGTGCAATTGGCAGCCCACAGCTTTTGATGCTCAGTGGAATCGGACCAAGGAATGAACTTAAGAAGCACAATATTTCTGTAACCCTCCGCAATGAACATGTCGGTAAAGGAATGTCAGATAATCCAATGAACTCGATCTTTGTACCTATGAAGAACCCGACAAAGCAATCTCTGATTGAAACTGTCGGAATAACTGATGCTGGTGTGTTTATTGAAGCCAGCAGTGGATTCAGCCAGACAGATGATAGCATCCACTGCCATCATGGAATCATGTCCGCAGAGGTTTGGAATCTTTTTGGCTTTTCCTTTTACTTGTATATCTTATAACTTCTTACAAGTTCACCAGCATCCTGATGCATGACACTAAGTATTATATGCAGAAACAACACCCTACACTAATTATCTTAAGAAAAATCACTCTCTACACTGTCTGCGCAGAGCCAACTTCCCCTCTTTTTGAAAGCTGACATTTCTTAAGTTTATGGATGCTCAAGATAGATATATAAAAGGAACAAGGAATCCGGTTAAATGTGCACAGAAATTCATATTACTCAGCAAATAGATGTTAACTTACAGTGACATAATTGTTAGCACATCAAGTATATCAGTTTAGTGTTTCAGCAATTCACCATTATCAATATTCTAAAACAGAATTTTCTTTACGAATTATTTGTAGGAAATAAGGTGCAAGGAACAGAACAAAACTTTCTTGAGCTAGTATAAAGAAAATTAAAGGCTTAGCATATGCCCACTACTCCATTTTGAGGAGCATGATAGCTTTCAAGCTTACCTCTAATGAGTTTTGTAACTTCAATGCAGATTGGGCAGCTATCAACAATTCCACCAAAGAAAAGAAGTTTTGATGCAATCCAAAAGTATGTAGATAACAAATATAGCCTACCCAAAGAAGTATTTGATGGAGGTTTCATTCTTGAGAAGATCGATGGCCCCCTGTCTACTGGCAATTTAGTACTTGTGGACACTGATGTTGATAGCAACCCCAGCGTCACCTTCAACTATTTCCAGCATCCAAAGGATCTCAGCCGATGTGTCTACGGGATAAAAACCATCGAGAAAATACTTAAGACAAACCATTTTACTAACCTTACTGCCAATGGTGCTGGATATCCAATGGAAACGCTGCTCAATATGAGCGTATCAGCTAACATAAACTTGATACCAAAGCACACGGACGACACCACATCGTTGGAGCAGTTTTGCAGGGACACAGTAACAACCATCTGGCATTACCATGGTGGATGCCATGTAGGCAAGGTGGTTGATCAACAGTACCGGGTGATTGGCATCTCAGGCCTGCGTGTGGTTGATGGGTCAACCTTATTTAGATCACCAGGAACAAACCCACAAGCTACAGTCCTGATGATGGGCAGGTACATGACAAAAATTATATATGTAACTTTTCCTCCATTATCAAAAAGTAATGATTTACTGGTTAATTTTACTTTTGTTGTATTTGGTGCTCAGATACATGGGGGTGAAGATTCTAAGGGAAAGATTAGGACGAGCAGCAGGAGTATAACAGGTTCATGAACCTTATCCACTTCATCATGGAAGAATGTGAATTAGGAGATAAGTACATAGTGATTTTTGAAGTGATTCATCATGAATAGTCAAAGAAAGGAAAGTTAGGAGTTCCATTTCTAATGATACTGTCGTGTGGAGGTGTATGGTCTGTCACAATTGTGTATTGGCTCCACATGTATACCACTCTTGCTACACTAGATCTCAACAATGTTCATATGACAATGTTCTACATTTTGGACAATATAAGACAATATCTACACACTGCAGTCAGGGAAAGTTGGGCCCATCAGAAGCCATTTTGCAGAGCTGGTGGCAAGTCCGAATGAGGACAAGAGTTGAACATTGCATTTCTATTCCTCAACCATTGGACCTATGAGGCTGTGTGCTCTATGTGGATCGCCATTATTTTTTTTAATTAAAATTGGCTCCTGTACCAGAGGAAATGCGAAACCACTTTTGACTTTGGTATACCATAGAAAGTTTATTTTTATGCACCAACAAACTCACCACATTTTTCCAGAACTTAACCTTTTATGTTGCTCGTGAAAGGTACTTGAACAGACTTATCATATCAAAATCATGGTACCTAGTCAACACCTCAAAATCATGTCGCACTCAAACGAACTGGTGCTTGATGGCTGCCCCGGAGCAACCTGCCACACAAGGAAAACAGTGTCACATGGCATGGTTGTGGATTGATCCAGGATACAGCAAGATCGACATTGCATACCACCGCGCAGGTTTCTGGATGCTCTCAATATGGTGACGCCCATGAACCGCAGAAGGCACATTGGAGCAGGCGGAGCTGCTCTGCCTGAGGGAAATTATTCGTCATCAGATCATACGGCGTGGGTGGGGCATTACCGCGAACACCTGGCACGCATCGCCGATCAGGTAGATCCAATGGCCGTCGATGTGACAGCCTGACAGGAGGCGGCGGCAGAAGAGGGTAGCGTGCGCAGTGCCGAAAGGCAGCGACGGCGGTAGGTTGGTTCGTGATAGAACTTGAAAGGATTCATTGAGGCGAGTGCCGGCGCCGGCGAGCCGAGCATCTCAACGCACGGAATGGTAAAAGCCCGTTGACTTTAAACTTCGTCCGGTCAAATTTACTCCGGCAGTCCATCTTTGTGAGAGCGAAGTAGTATAACATTTCAACCAAGACATTTAAAAGGGGCAGAGTCGAATCCCAATGCTTTGTGTTCTTTTTCGAAATAAAATTGGCATGTTTTTCGTTACAAGCATCCTCCTGCCAACAAATCCTGCAGATGTAGCATGAAATTTGACAAGCTCCACGGCCTTGAGAAGATGCTTAATGATATTCTACCAATTTCATCAACCATTCTGCACAGGCGGATATACGGCTGAACCCGACAGATAACAAAGTCCCAACTTCCAATTTCAACACTGATCCATATTTACAATATTCAGTGATGATAAATCGACACATTTACACCAAAACAAACAAAACAAAATTAAAAAAAAAGGCTCTGTGCATTGTGCAGTATGGAGATTCATTTACGACTTTGCACCAGCATGGTTTCCAAATCAACCGATCCTGGGGTCTAACAAACATTGATCATTTCGCACCATTCCCGTGAAGGGTGCACCTGGAGCTTCCATCTATGGATCTACACAGCAAAACGACTAGTTAGCTATCCTCGGAAGAGAACAACCAATAACTCTACAACTGTGGCAACAGCCAACCCAGGGTCCAACCAAGAAGAAACCCGGCGCCAGCAAGACCTAACCCGACCGCAAATAAGATCGCGTCAAAGAAGCCGCCTCCCTTCTTCTGCCTTCTACCTTTCCTCCTAGTCCAATCTTTCTGCTCTTGACCCTGTGCAGGCTTCTCCTTCAGGGACATCCATGGAAGCTCAGGTATGATGGATGCTATCGAATGCTCTTTGTGCTTGAGCTGGAGGACAATATTCTCCAGCTGCATTATCTTCAGCCACTGATTGCATGCGAAGAGATGTGAGGCCTGTCGGAACAAAAGCTTGATGATATCATCTTTCTCGTTGTCCGCTTTCTTGGCAGCCAACTCAGCTTCCCTAGCACGGGTTTGTGAGTGGCGAAGTGCCTCCAAGATCTTATCCCGCTCCGATACATTCTGTAGTGTTTGTTTGCTTTCTGATCCGGTAGTGCTACTGCTAGAAAAATCTTGCGACACACTGCATGAAAATGGGATGAAATGAATATGTGACCAGAATACCGAACAAACCTACAGGGAAATGAAGACATCTAAAGTTTTCAACCGCTGTGAAAGCAAGTACATGTATGTGAATTATGTAGGCTCTTACTGATAATAGACATGCAAAATTAACTAAGTAATGATAAATTTTAAATTAGATAGCATATCCCGCCACTAGAACCAAAGGTATCAAGCATGATCATCCTCAGATACCAATATGTGAAATGAAACAAAATAAGGTACAAGTTCAGATACAGTTAGGAAAAATTGCAGCTGGTCGCATGAGGATAATGTGGTGAAGCAGAAGAATGCACACCTGAATGGATCATTCCTTCCGTGCTCTTCCCAAACTCCATTACCCTTGAACAAATCCAGCTCATCTGTGCTTCCTGTGCTATAGCTACACTTGACATGGTCACATTGTCCAGGAACAGGATGTGACACTCTTCCTGCAGGAGATGATGGCCCCCCATAATCACCTATATTTTTGCGAGTATATGATTCTGTCCTGTGAACAGGTACTGTCTGGGTAGGTCTTGGCAGATCACAATTCTCAATGTGCTGCATTGCTTTTTCAGCGACCAGTAAAGCGAGCTCATTCTCATCAGCGATTTGCCACCATGGTTGAGTCTTTTCACCTTCTTTCCAAGGTACATCCATATCAAAATTAGCCTTCTCTGGGTTCTTCAAAGGTGCTGGGTCAATACATTCAAAATCAGGGAATTCATTATCATTGTACAAACAATTGCTGGCAGTTTCGCTGCACTTAGACGCTTGAGAATAGCGACCAACAGTCTTCAGTTCTTCCAAGCCTGTTTCAGGAGAATACTTCATGAAGGCTGATGAAACCATCCATGGAGGCTCAAAAATATCACCACTCTTCTCAGTGCTAGTGTCAGCTGCTTCGCAAAGTAAAGTTTCCTCATGTTTAGGCTTTGGTGCTGAATCCTCCACTTTCTTCTCATCAATTTTCCTGCTCAAACAACATTGCCGCTCACTAGCAAGATCCTTCTGGATCCCAAAACTTGGCTGTAACTGAACCCACCATCTAACATCTGGTGGCAGATTAGAATTCATGGGATTCCAGCTCAAAGGCATGAAATTGGAGATGGGATGATCTTCAGAATGTCTACAGCTCCCATTGTTTGTACCGTGTTGTTGTTCAGCCGACGATGGATAGCAGGCTAGTTTTGGGGCTCTCTTTCTGTCCTCCTGAACCAGGCAACGGTTTGCAGCACGTTGCCAGGCAGCCCTCGCTTCGGCAGCAGCCATTATTTTCACCAATCACAAAACTGTCGATAACAACACAAAAGAATGTTAAAACCCATCTCAAACTTGCAATCACATACAGGCAACACATAAGTCGTCATATTGACAAATACTGAAATGAAAGCATACTGCCTTGACAATGTAGATTTCAGC
Organism: Setaria italica; assembly: GCF_000263155.2. Taxonomy (NCBI): domain Eukaryota; kingdom Viridiplantae; phylum Streptophyta; class Magnoliopsida; order Poales; family Poaceae; genus Setaria; species Setaria italica. The sequence goes on along the minus strand of NC_028455.1, from coordinate 24,844,831 downwards.
TTTTTGGTCCAAAGAGGCAAGTGCCAATGAAACAGGTAACTCACTATTATATCTTAAAAAGCGACATCAAGTCAATCGATCCAAGTGCCAGACATGCAAGCATCACTGAAAAGGTAAGCTGGATAAGACTGCACAGAACACAAACTGTGGCTAATACTTAAGCATCATAGCGAAGAAGGCAAATACCCATGCATGAACAATGGCTAGGCACATAAAGAAACTTATTTTTCTGTCCTCAAGATAACATACAGGATGTAAATCGGGAGGAGCAAAAAGGATACATAACTGAATCAACAAACTATTCCGATTTAGCTCACTAGTTTTAGCTTATTGGAATTTAGGGTGACTAGTGTAACAAGACCAAAAAATTCAAATCAAATGGCTTATTGAATAGTTAATTCTTGTATCCCAGACTCCCACTTCTTCAATCAAGATACAGTATAACAATAGCACTCACTACCTTGTGGATTTTTTGGACAATAAACTGATGATCCTTATCGAGATAATTAGCCAACCAGATATTATGATTCCAGAAACTTGAGCTAATGCCAATTATTTATTTATAGCAAAGTAGCTTGACGCAGCCCTTTTATTTGACTTTTGGTTAACTTAGAAAGTATTTCTGAGAGATTCGCAGTAACATTGCAGATTTACTTTTTTAAGATAGCATTACTGAACAAGCGAATAGACAGGCCTATCATTAACCCATCGCTCGCTGTGTCACTCTGGTTTTGGTACCGAACTCTCTTGTTGCTCTAGAAATTCCCCAAAACTGAACTGATCCAACGATTGCTAACCCCAGTTGCTGCACATCTGAATGCCCCAGCATCAAAACTTCAGACCTTAGAAATTACAGACCAAACAGACAGTTCTCACAGCACAATCAGCGAGATAACGGCCATGACAGAGCCGTACAATTCCACCAAAAGAAAATGCCTACCAGACATAAAAGCTTAGATCTGCGCGCAAGTAAAAGCCCCCAACCCGGCGACCAAGAACCAAGCTCCCGGTTCTTGCGACGCCACCCAATCCCAAGCTCGCCTCCACAAATTCTACTCCAACCACGCAATCAATTCCACAGCGGGCATAACATAATCAACAGAGAAGGATAATCGGAGGAGAGACAGAATCCAAAACACGTACCGGAGCCGCAAGCCTCGACGATCCGGGGCGGGGGCCAGGAAGGGGACGACCGTCTGCCGCGGCGTCCGTCCGCTCCTCCTCGGGTTCCTGGGCGCGGCGTGGGGTGCTAACCCATCGGCTTTATGGGCGGGGGCGAGGGTCGAAAACCATGGACGGCGAGCGAGTGAATCCGACGAGTCCCACAGGAATGGAGGAGGGAAACGAGGGTCGATGGCTAGCGGATTGGGTGGAGTGGCAGTCGGGGGTTCCTCTGCTCTGCTCCTGCCTGTCGTTTCTTGGGGCCGCGCGGAGAGGAGGATAATGACGTGTAAGCTGCTGGGAAAGGGAAACAGAGAGACAGATGGATTAGCATTCAAGCGCACACTAATCTTCGCTTTTAAGTATTCCTTCACTGTTGTGCATTTACTCTCTCGGAATTTTACCACGGGCGTACGGGGCATCAATTAACAATGACCTGACACTTTTCGCCTGGGTCTCCGCTTCCTCGTGAAAATTTTGTTTGGACAAATTTGATTTGTTTTTCTTTTGGGTGAATTCAGTCCACATTGCGATTTGTTTGGTTCGACTAACAAATAGAAAATTTTCACCATCAAGCGACTGTCATTTCCTGTTTAGACAAAGCAACTAAGGTTTTTCTTAACTTATAATCTGGAAGCGAACGGTCTGCGGACCGGTTGGTCACCAGAAAAGCTCTAGTAGCACCGATCTTCATAGGAGGTTACAGGTTCGAGTGGATTTCGTGGGGATTTTTCAAAAAATCCCTTGGACTCCGAGATCATCTCTTCAAGTCAGGTATGTGAGTGTGAGTGTAAGATGTAGACCTGGTGTGTATGGAGTGTGACTATATGTAAGTTCATATACTACAACCTGTACTCTCGTAAGCGAGGCTATCTCAAAAAAAAAATCTGTAATATGAAAAACAACTAAGTTTTTCTACAACAAATGCACAATCAATATCATTAGAACAGCTTTTCGTCAACTTATGTTTTAATTTTAAAAAAGTCTACCAATTTTCAAATAATTATTTTTAGTGACTATTTCCTCAAAGTTCTTCTTGATTTTTTTCGTTAGTCTTTTATGGAATTTTGGCTGTATTTTCTTATGAAAATTTAAAATGGAGAATATTACTAAAAAGTTATAAAAAGTTTTAAAAAATAAAAGACCATAATTTTTGTTAAGCCGATAGAGAAAAGGGACGAGAGAGAAAGTGAGAGAGATAGGGGTTGAATGGGTGTTGCAAGTAGTTTTTATCCAAATTAGAAATCACAATATTCATAGGGGTTGTCCTTCCACATGCTTTTTCCCGTCATTAAAACATTTACCTTGCCTAGATGGCTAGATCAAAGAGAGAGACATTTAAATTTGATAGAAAGGGAAGATGAGAAGTCAGGATAGGTGAATTCTTTAGGATCCATCCCTCAAAGAAACCGGACATGATAATTTTTCATCATCCGGCTCGAGCAAGAATGAATGAAAGAAATAAGATCGTGGAGAATCCACAGTAGAATAGGTATATAATGACTCAACGACTCAAGGCAAGAAAAGTTTTATCAAATTATCTTTTCCAAAGTTGCTCCTATAATTACTCATTGAAAAGAATCCTATTATTATGCGTAAATGCTCAATATCCAAGCTTACAAATTTGATCATGATCAATTGCTTTGGGGTTGCGATAGATGCGATGGGAGCCATGGTGGTTGATCACCTCTGCACGCATGTCGCTTATCAGCTCTACCCCTGTGTGACGGATCTAAATATAGTTTATCTATAAAGACTAAAGACATAGGAGGGTGGGAGAAACGAGGTAACCGGAAAGAAAAGAGTACAAAATGTTATGACTTTTGCATTTCCTTCTTGAGATAGATGGACGCAATTAGGGTGAGCGAAGAGAAGATATCACATCGCTCTATGATATTTTGTGGTCTTGCCATCTCTAATCCCAAAGCTTGCCCTCCAAACACGTTTCATCCACAACTTTGCCATAAACGCTTCCTTTTTCAGATAGTGAGATTTAAGACAAAGTACTGCAAAGAAAAGAACCATCAAAATTAGCTTCTCATCTCAGCTCACGTACCCATAAAATGGAAAGAAATAGATATTTTAACCCTCTCATCAAAAGAAAAACAAGTGCCTAGAAATTTATGAACCCAGAATGCCGATGCGGCTTTGTTTAAAATCATGAGCATGGCGGGAGTGAGAGCTCAACGCACGACACTGCCTTAACTTAGCTACCGCGGGAATCTAGAAAAGTAAAATAACCTATTTTAAAATAGGGACTATATTTAACGCTTGACAGGGCTACCGCGCAAGTCTGCATGCAGGTAATCACTTGGTACTTGATAAATCGACATGTGAAAAAAAAACAATTCCTACTTCTTGCGGAAGAAACAGTAAGTTATTAAATTAATACTAACACAGTAGTTAAGTCCATTGAGGAAAAAAAACACAGTAGTAAACGACACCGCCGGCCTGGCGTCCGGCGACGCAGCACCACCACCCACTGACGTGTGCACATCCATCTCCGGATCTGATATGGATATAAACTTATCCAATCAGGGGGGCCCGCCTTCCGTCAGCCACAGCAAGGGGGGCGTACGGCGCTAGACTAGAATGAAAAACGCACTGGAGAGACAGACGTCAATGATAACCTTGTACACTTGGGAATATATATTAATGATGTAACTTACGTGTATAGTCAACACCTCCCTCCGTTCGGTCGTTTTATTCATAAGTATAATATATCTAGATGGAATTTAGAAAAATTAAAACGATCTGCAATTTAAAACGGAGAAAGTATTATATAAGTTGGCTGATTGGCTACCAAGGAAAACTCGTATAGCTAGAAGATGACTAAAATCTCCCTAAAGCATATTGGGCACCGATCACCGAGCATCATCACTACATGTAAAACATCAAAGCGAGGGATGCGTGGTCATCCTCCGGTGTTAATTATATCGTTTTGCTCATCTCCCACGATCTAAGTCTGGTCTATTCGTTAATTCAATTTTTTGAATTAAACAGTTTCTTTTTGTTTTTCAAAAACTGAACTAGCAAGTTAGGTTGGGGTTTGGGAGGTGCTAGCGGGTGCACAGCACTGTGGCAAGGCCAAAGAGGTGTCTCCTAGCTGTTAGGGACAGGATTGAGCAAGGGATTAGACTTAGAGGTCAGACCAAATCAAGTCAAACACATAGATAATGAGTCTACTAAGGTGAAGCGTCCCCACATAAGTAGAGATTAAATATAATACAAATATCAGTCCCAAGAGGATGATAACACATTTATTCAACAGATAATTCATAAACTGTACAACTCCCGAGGGAGTGGGCGCGAAAGCCACGCTGAAATGATAAGTAAATAAACAACACCAGCGAGCCAAGCCACTGTCAAGAGACAGCACTCGGGACTACACGGCAGCAAAAGTATTCTGCAAAGGCCAACACCACAGGCAGTGTTGGGTGCGGAAGTGACCTCCTACTTGAAATCCTCGGCGATGAAGTCCGGATCTTCCTCTGAAGCAACAAAATAAGGATGAGTACAAAAGTACTCAACAAGTCCAACCCCATCCACGAAGGGGGATACAATCAAGAATATGCACGGGATATATCAAGGATAAGACTAAGGTTTATTTGCAATAAAGCAAGATTTTAACACATGCAAGGGTTCATTTTCAAAAGGGATTTCGCAAAGCATTTCTTTAGTAACGAAATCAGCAAGTGGGGTTGATCCTACACGAAGGATCCAAGTTTTAATGCTACTGGACTCCTCATCCGCAGTAGCTCACGACACAACTGCTGGACACTTCCAAAATCCAACACACACCATGAAAATCATCCATCTCCCAACACTAGTCATGTGTCCAAGCCGTAACTCATCCAATGCCGTGGACACAACTATCCGGATAGGTTTTAACTCTGTAGAGGTGTACATTTTACCCACAAGTAGGGTACCGCAGCACGATCACCTTAGTGTCAATGCAGATCCTATCAAAGCCATTACCCACCTTAGCTAAGCCTAACTAGCTAACACAGAAGCAACCAAGGGGTTAATGACCTACCAACGAGGTCTTAACCGGGACCTAAGTCATAAAGATCTTACTCCTTCTCCATGGTCTCCTGTTGCTCACCAACTCTTCTGATGGCTAACAGACTAGCTCGTGGGATTTATGCTAAGCCGTTGCTGCATACAACGGTCGAGTGGTTGCACGATAAATTGGGTTAGGCTAGATGGCACATCAACTCGGTCCTTAACTGTGATAAAATGGATATCTCCCAAACTACTCAACCACAAAGGTACAAGCCCAACTTGGCGTTTCACACAAGAAATACCCATCCATCTCATCTAAGCATTTTCTTTCCTTTATTTCCTGAAAACCCATTTTTCTCATTTAAAACACCTACACATTTAGTCTTTGATAAAACATATTGTAGTCATATTTGGGGTGTAATAAAATGAGTAACAAGATCCTAAGCATTCTAACAGAACTTATGCAATGTTATAAAATAGGCTAATGGGTTGTGTTTGAAAAACTAGGATAAATATGCATCAAAGGATAAGATTGGACTTGCCGTCCTCAAAGTCGGTCGGGAGTTCCTGCTTGCGGTACTAGTCTTCAGGCTCTGGCTCGCAGTACTGATTTTCAAGCTCTCCTTCAGGCTCCTCCACGATCACTGCGCGATCTACGACACACACAAGCAGACACACAATAAATAAAAGACAATAAAGTTTTACCCCTTGAGCTCGAAGAGAGGGAGTGAACTTAAAAATAGAAAAGGATGAGTATTTTCAGAGATTTTTTAGATGACTCGGTGGAAATATATTTGAGTATGACATGGTCGAATTTGGGGTTCATTGGAGAGGATTTGGCGCATAAAATGTCGGCGAGAAGGTGTTTAGGGGCTGTTTTGAAAGGAGTCAGGGACTTGTTTGTAATAATTTTTGGAGGTGGGAGGGTCTGTGATGAAAATAAGAAAGAGAGAGGTGGGAGGGTCTTGATGCAAAAAGGATTAAACGGAGGGGCAAAAAGGCAAAGCTGTCCTTTCTTCTTCCTCAAGACAGAACGTCTCGTGAGGGGAAACAGAAGGAGATGGCCGGTTGGGGAGAGGCGGCACCAGGGCACGGCGACGGCGGGGAAGAGGGGGAAAACAGAGAGGAGACCGAGGGGGTTTGATTCCTCTCCTTACCTTGGGCTGAGGCAGCTCGTGGAGGCGGCTCTACAGCGGTGGGCAGGAGATGGTGGGAGCACACTGGAAGCTCTCGAGAGCGAGGGGGAGTTGGCTGGGAACCTCGGTGGTAGAGTGGAGAGTGGGGCGGAGGCCCGCCGGAGGCGAGGGAAGGGGCTGCCAACAAGCGGCGCACAGGAACGGGCGGAGTTAATGGCGACCAGGATGATCGGGCACAGGAGACGCACAGGACGGTGGTGTGCCGAGGTGAAGCTCCGCATGCGCGGCATGGTAGGGTCGGGCTCGCGCAGCCAAGCGAACAGGGGCGCGGTGGCGTGCTCGAGCGGTGGTGCACGTGGATTGCATGGCCAGGGCGCTATCAGCGAGGCGTCAGCGCAGCGCAGCGGCGTGCGCGCGGGGCGAGCGCCGTGACCGCGGCCAGATGGCGCGGCTTCGCGGGGCGAGTAGGCGCACAGGGAGGCCAGGACGCGAGCAGCGAGCGCGGTGTCGCGCAGGAGGGCGGCGGCGTGCGTGCGCGGCGTCGCGAGCGCGGCGTGGGGTAGTGGTAGCGGCGCGGGGTTTGGGCTTGCTCTGCCGCGAAGCAAAGCCAGGACGGCCTTGGCACATGGGCGAGTGGGCCAGGGGACTGGCGCCAGGCGCAGGAGGTGGTGGGCATCAGGCGGCGCAGGTGTGGCGTGGGGCCGGGGTGAGCGCGGCCAGGTGCCAGGGGGAGGGCGCGTGGGGCCAGACAGCTGGGTTGCGGCGCGCAGGGGCGCGCGCCTGCGGGGAGGGGCGCGACGCTTGGCGTGGGAGCTGGCGGGGAGCGGTGCTGGAACCAGGCGCGCAGGAAGGGGGGGCCAAGGCACGGCAGGAGGTGGTGTGCAACAGCAGTGCGGGGAGCCAGGGGGAAGCGGGCGTGGGCCTGGGGGTGCGCAGGAGCTAGGGGGGAAGCGGTGCCAAGGGCCATGGATCGTGGCTAGGAAAAAAGGAAGCGGGCGCTCAGCCATGAAAAAGAAGGAAGAAAAACGAAGAAAAAGAAAGAGAATGAAAGGAGAAAAAAGGAAAGGAAAAAGGGAAGGAAAAGGAGAAGGAAAAGAGAGACGGCGTTGATTGCGGGAACGGTTGCGAGCACGTATGGCGGTCTTCCTTCCGGCACGCGGCGTCACTTGCAGAGAGGAAAAGGAAAAAGAAACGGTCGGTAGTCGGCTTCGGTGCCGGGACGGCGAAATCGCTGGGAAGATGGGATTTGGGAGCTCAAACGGTGAAAAGATTTTGAAAATGATTTTTAGTGAGTGATTTAGTTTGGTGAATTTTTCTGGAACATTACATTAGGACTATGTCTACAGTGTTATTGTCAACGCAAAATGGAGAATCCCACTAAACATGCTGGTTTAGGAGTGTTTTTCCTCACCAAGTGATGGGCGATGCACTGACTCTAAACGGGAAACGAGAGAAGTGGGAAGTAACGCTTTCTATCGAATGTGCTTCGTGCTTTGCGCGAATGTGCTATCGTGTATCGCGTTTTCTAAATAGGGCTAATAATAGTTATATAGAAGAATATACAATATGATAGTGCATATCAATATTTCGATGTAGTATAGATAACATACTTTTACCATTATAAACATAAACATATGGTCAGAGGAGGAATAAATTAGTTATTTTGCCGTTCAGCATAATGCCTTGTTTATATTTATAGAAAATAACCTGTATGTAGTAAATGTGAGTAAAAAGTTAATTAATCTCTATCTAAACGATTGGAAAACCTAATCACTAGGAAAAAAACATCCTTGAAATGTCTAAATGGATTAGCGATTAAGTAAGTAGCTAACTTGGTTATATTGATCATTAGAGGGGGCATTGGCCCCTACCACCTCTCCGCCGGGCTAGCTGGCTGGCTCACTCCATGACTACTAGCATATGCACTCGCAGAGGTAGTGAATCTTCTCAAGAGCTACTATCACTACTAGAAAACTAACCTCTCATCCCTGTTCTTAGTACCGATTGCGTTTGAAACCACTACTAATGTTAGCATTAGTACCGGTTCCAAAGGATACTGTCTAAGCACGCCACGAGGACCCCTTTAGTACCGGTTGGGGCAACCGGTACTAAAGGGCGAGCATTAGTACCGGTTGGTGGTTGCAACCAGTACTAATGCTCCATGCACCCTTTAGTACCGGTTGTTTGCAGCAACTGGTACTAAAGGGGCACCCTCCAGTACCGATTGCTTCCATCAACCGGTAGTAGTGTGGCACCTCCCCTCTAGTACCGGGTCAAGGCATCAACCGGTACTAGGGAACCCCTTTAGTTCCGGTTGGTGATTCTAATTGGTAGTAATTTTCTTCCTATAAATACCCTCCTCTTTCCTCTAGCTCGAGCTAGATCCTCCAGCTCGAGCTTCACCTTGTCCATAGCGCCATAGGGGGAGGTTTTGTCGGATTTGTGACCATTTCTTGGGATTTCACTCATTCAAGTGTTCTAAAGGTTAGAAACTTCATCCTCCCTTGATACATGGTTAGTATAGTAAGTTTTATGTTTTAGAGCTAGAGTAATTTGTGATTTTTAGAATAAGGTACAATAGGGAAAATTTTCATTTATATGAATGTGTTATTTAGGGGATTTCACTCATTCAAGTGTTCTAAACTTCATTCTCCCTTGATACATGGTTAGTATACTAAGTTTTATGCTTAAGAGATTGAGTATTTTATGATTTTTAGAATAAGGTACAATGAAAAAAATTTCATTTATATGTATGTGTTATTTAGAGCTCATATTTGTGATTTGTAGAATAAGCTACAAATTTTTGGATTCATAGTTTAGTACTTTTTTCAAATAGAGGTACGTAATTTATGTGTATATACTAAGAAAAATTAGATTAAGTATTTCAATTCATATGCTTATACTTGAAAACAGTTTCAATTGTTCAACAAATTTAGATTATGTGTTTATAATTCATTTGCCAATGACACAGATGATGAACAGGAAGGAAAAACTCCTCGACACCGAAGTTTTCAGGGCAATACAAGATCAACTATGTGGATTTCATCTGGATGAGGTCACAAATCCTAGGGGGAGTTTCATAATTCAGGATCTAATCTAGTGCACAAAGCGGACTCGGGTTCAGATTAGTAATTAAATACGATATGTGTATGCACAATATGTCTATATATAAATATTTATAATATTATTCATATATGTGCGTGCACAATATGTATATATATAATATTATCTCAAATGTTATATTAACGATAAATAGAATTTTCCATAAATTAGCGTATTAGAACCAGTATACGTAAAGGAAACAAATATGAATATAGACTAAAGGAACAGAAATAAGAAAAGATAAGAAAAAAACTTAGTACCGATACCAACCGGTACTAATGAGGGCACCTCCTCGCGTGGCGTGGGAAGCCCTTTAATACCGGTTGGTATCCCTAACGGTACTAAAGTACGGTTATTTGAACCGGAACTAAAGGGTCCTCCTCTAGTACCGATTACCTAGTATCGGTTGCACAATCGGTACTAGAGGGGGGTTATGAACCGGTACTAGACATCATTTTTGCAGTAGTGTATCTAAGAGCATCTTCAATAGCCAATAGCTTACGTAAATCGAATTGTTATACAAAAGCTCCGAGAGATGGCTTATATGAATTGGTATTTCAGGTCCTTGATCTAAATATACCAATTCAAAAGTGGATTGCTATAGTTTCTTCTCTACGTACCAGGATGTTTCTGCACTCATCCCACTGTCGTGCTCTACCCAACCACACCACCTCCGCCGCTAAACCTCGCCACTAAGGTTTGGCAAGTCGGAGTAGGCGAGTCTGCATACAGGGAGACTGAGGGAGCGCGAGAGGAGAAGCCTAGAGGGCAAGCCCATCAAGCGATGATTTTTGTCGGGGGTTTCGTTCCAGACGAACAGACGAGGTCGTGGGGTGCTGGTCTGAGCAAGCATCGAAAATGGAGGATGATTTTAACGGTTCGATCCTGAAAAAAAAAACAGAGCGGTCGGTGTATCCACCGAACCTCACTAATTCTGTATATGTCAAACTCTCAGCACGTTTTAATTTAGTCATATCGTCCTCAAAGGATCGCAACTGAGGTAGGATCGTCCTTCACCGGTTTGATTGAAATCGGGGAGAGGGTATACTAGTAGAAAGTTAAAAGCTTTTGTTCGGTAGAGAAATGCTAGGCCTAAAATAAAATTTCTTACCAAGGCGTACGTGTTGGTCAGGCTACATACGTAGATGAGCAAACCGCCCCCAGACCCGTCTCTTTGGGACCTTGTATGCGCTCACGGTCACGGCATCGAGTGACGACGCTGACAGCGAGCGCGCCCGACGGCCCCAGTGCTGGCTGCTGATGCAACACTACCGATCTCTTCCTTTTCTTTCTCAGTGGGGGCGGGCCGGCAACCTGCAAATGTTTCTGCCTTACCGCGCACATCCGCGGTTTTCCAAAAAGCTCGTGTCGCCGATCCCAAACCGTGGGCGTTTTCCAATGACCGCAGAAACTGCTAGCACTTGGCGAGTCACACTTGAGCCCTTGACACGCTCCGGGCACTTGGCGCTCCGAGGATCGGGAGCCGGCCGGTCTCCTTCCATCCAGCGGCCAGCGCCCACCGGCCGGCCACCACCCACCCAACCGCCGGGTCAGCCGCTGGTCGCCAACTCGGCATGGTCTTCGACTTCGAGTACGTACGAGGACTAGAGAGTTGTGGGGCACGGCGCCCAATTTAGATTGGGCCTGTTTCTGTCAGTGGAGCCCCATGGGGTAGGTTGGTAGAGCGCAGCCCGATTAGTAATGATGAGCCAGAAATTGAGCTTGGGCTAGTAGAGTAGATATGAATGGGTCACGAACAGAGGAAGAGTAGTAAGTTGTCATGTTTCTTAACTGAATATCTTTCCACCTTTCTTTGTACTCTCTGCTTTTTCCCTTAATTCTAACAGTGCAATTTTTTTTTTATAATGGATAGAATATCCGGCTTCATCCCCTCGTAGAAGGGAATCAGTCCACAGTAGGGGCGGATTTAAAGCTAACCTTGAGTACGGGCACACCTTAACAGCAACCAAATTTTGAAAGCTTAAACATGGTGAGAATGTGATCATCACCTTAGCTTCAAAAATTTGAGGAAGGGTCTGTGCCTCGCTCGGGTGCATGTAGGTCCGCCCCTATCCACCTATCCACACGTACTATGCAGATACTACACACTCAAAGAACCGAAATATTAGAGTACCAACACAATTATTAAAACTCAATTGGTAAACTAAAAGACCATCTATAGGAGACGACGAAGAAGTGTCCGGCACGTTTGGATCATCATCTCCATTGTTTCGAAAGTATTGTTTCCCATAAATCTCTGTTGTTTGAGACGTGCATGCAGCGCGCTGGTTGAGCTGCCCGATGTGGCTACTCTTCTGCTGTATAGCATTGAGCATTTGTACAACTGTTTCATAGCATGTCATTTGGAGCTCTCTGAATCTCACGCTTCGTTAGAGGGAGGAGCGCAAGCCGGCCGTGCGTGCACGCCGCATATGAATGAGCGGCGGCAAATTCGGCCTGTTAACCGAAACGCGAGCACGGCCCAAACCAAAACAACAGCACTACCATCCCAGGCCCAGGTCCGCACGGCAGACGACCTCCCACAGCACCCTCGCCCCCACACCGGCGCCGCGCAATCACCTCCCCACCTCGCCGCGGCCGCCGCCCGCCCGCTCCAACCCCTCCTCCTCCCCCTGAACCGAGCCGGCACGGGTCGACGCCAATGGTGCTCCCCGCTGCCGCTGGAGCCGTGCAGGTCGAGGCCGTCGGATGCGTGGCGACGGTGGGCGGGAGCCTCCTGATCGACGCCTCCGCCGGCCAAATCCGAGGCGCCCCAGTCGCTGCCACTGCCTGCAGCGGCGGCTACCCCTGCGCCGCCGCCGCACCCCGGACGCCTCCACCGGCCGTCGAGGAGGTGGCTGTTCTTCATGGCCAGGAGAAGCGTCGGGCGGCGGGCGCCTCCTCGTCTTCTTCAAGCGAACCACCCCTCAGCCCCGCGCTCCAGCTGGCGATTGCCAACGAGCTGATTACCCGCTTCGCAATGGCGCAAGAAAACAGGTCGCTTTCGGACGCCGAGCTCTCTCTCGTTAAGTTCCTGTTGGGTAGGATCCCCGTCTTGGAGGCTGAGGCTGCCGCGGAGGCGTGCGGTGGAGACCCCTCGCCGAGGTGGGGGTTCATGGTCGCACCTCCAGTGCGGTTGGCCTGCCTACAAAGGAGAATCGATGGGCGGCGGGCACCTCCTCCAACCGAAGAAGAACCCGTCACGCCCGCGCCACACCTGGAAATTGCTAAGGAGGTGATCAGTCGCTTGACCTCTCTCGTTGCTTTCCTGGAGGATAGGGTCCCCGGTCTGAAGGCTGCCTCCGGGGTGTGCCGTGGTGGAGCAGCTCCGGCCCAATCCAAGGTGGCTCCCTCTGGTCGTGCTCGTGCACCGGCTAAGGTGAGTCGTGCTGCTGCCGTGGCTAAGGGGAGCCGTGCTGTTGCCATTAGCTCATTACCGGTGGCTACCCTGGGTCGCCCAGAGCAGGTCGCTACGCTGGCTGCTGCACATGTCACCGTTGGTCGGCAGGTCGTTACCAGGCACTCAGGTGAGGAAGATGCCCATGCTACCTCTGGTGTACACAACATGTCAGGGGCCAATGTCAGCCATGAGCATCATAGAGGACAAGAATTGTCAAGTGAACATGAATCCTTGTCCTTGTCTTCTTCAACCGAAGAACCCCCAACGCCTGAGCTTCAGCTGGAAATTGCCAAGGAGGTGACTAGTCGCTTGACCATGCCACAACAAAAGAGGATGCTTTCAGCCGACGAGCACTCTCTCATTAAGTCCCTGGAGGATAGGATCCCTAGTTTGGAGGCGGAGGTTGCCTCAGGGGTGGGTGACGGTGGAGCAACTCCGTCCCCGCCCAAGGTGGCTCCCTCTGGTCATGCTCATGCGCCGGCTAAGGCGAGTTGTGCTGTTGCCGCGAGTCTGTCCCCTGTGCACACCCTGCAGCGCCCAGGGCCGTGTGCTCCGCTGGTTCACCCACTGTTTCACCAGGTTGCTACGCCGGCTGCTCCTGTCACTATTGGCCGGCAGGTCGTTACCAAGGACTCGGGTGAGGAAGATGCTCAAGCTACCTCTGGTGTACAAATCAAGATGTCAGATGCCAATGCCAGTCACGAGCATCATAGAGGACAAGAATTGTCAAGTGAACATGAATCCTTGTTCTCGTCCTTGTCTTCTTCAAGTAAAGAACCCCTCACGCCTATGCTTCAGCTGGAAATTGCCAAGGAGCTGATTCGTCGCTTCACCATGACACAAGAAAAGAGGATGCTTTCAGCCGGCGAGCTCTCTCTCATTAAGTTCCTGGAGGATAGGATCCCTGGATTGGAGGCTACGGCTGCCTTGGGGGCATGCAGTGGACAGCACCCCCTGAGAAGGGGGTTTATGGTCGCAACTCCGGTGCGCTGGGCCTGGCTACACAGGGAAAGCATTAGGTGGCGGGCACCTCCTTGTCACCATCCTTCAAGAGAAGAACCCCTAACGCCTGAGATTCAGCTGGAAATTGCTTCTGAGGTGATTAATCGCCTGGCTGTAGCACAAGAAAGGAGGATGCTTTCAGCCAGCGAGCTCTCTCTCCTTAAGTTCCTGGGGGACAGGATCCCCGATTTGGAGGCTGCAGCCTCAGGGATGCATGGTGGTGCAACTCCGTCCCCGTCCAAGGTGGTTTCCTCTCGTAGTCGAGCGCGGGCTAAGACCTGTTGTCACGCTGCTGTTCTGAGTTCATTGCTGGTGGACACCCTGCTGGAGCAGGTTTCTACGCCGGCTGCAAATGTCACCGCTGGCCGGCAGGTCGCTACCAGGCACTTGGGTGAGGAAGATGCTCATGCTAACTCTATTGTGGTTGATGGCAGCTCCTCATTGCCATCTTCTTCAATCGAAGAACCCCTCACGCCGGAGATTCAGCTGGAAATTGCAAAGGAGGTGATTAATCAATTGGTCATGGCACAAGAAAAGAGGATGCTTTCAGCCGATGAGCACGCCCTTATCAAATTCCTTGAGGATAGGATCCCCGGGTTGGAGGCTGCCACAGGGGTGCGCAGTGGAGAAACTCAGTCCTTGTCCAAGGTGGCTTCCTCTTGTCTTGCACGGGCTAAGGCGCGTCGTGTTATTACCACAATTTTGTCGTCAACGGCAGACAACCTGCATTGCCCAGGGCTGTGCACGCCGATGGTGCACCCACTGTCTCACCAGGATGCTATGCCAGCTGCACATGTCACCGTAGGCCAGGAGGTCGTTATCAGGCACTTAGGTGAGGAAGATGCCCATGCTACCTCTGCTGTCCACAAGATGTCAGATGCCAATTTCAGTCATGAGCACCATAGAGGAGGACAAGAATTGTCATGTGAACATGAATCGTTCTTGGAGAAGCGCAATAGTTGGTGTGATCTAGGAGTTGTCACTGAAAAGAGCAGTACTACTATTGCCCCAGAAATGGCTCCACCACCTTCAGATGGTGACAATACAGCAGAATCATCAGATGTTTCAAGTCGTTGGGGCACGGCACCAGATGCTGAAGGTTTTAATGACTTCGGGCTTCCAGATGACCTTGGACTTTACTGAGACTCTGAGAGGTAACGTCGTACCACTAGCAAAGTGACCAGCAGATTGTACATTGCCATAGGATCGCAACTTTGCAAGTGCTAAGCACTCTGATCAGTGACTTAGATTAGTCGTTAGGATGCTGTTTTGGTTGTGTAATATCGTTGTTTTGGTTGTGACGCAGAGGAACTGTACTGTGGTGGTTGCTAGGTTGTTGTTCATGTAAGGTCGTTGCTGTGGTCGTGTTAGATCGTGCAAGGTCGATGTTGTGGTAGTGTTGTACTTGGCTATTTTAGCCTTTCCTATCTCTTAATGCAAAAAGAAAAAGTATCACTGAAACAAGTCAGCAACAAACTCTCAACTGAAACAACATGAATACAAACTTCTCACTGACACGGAAGACAACTCGGCAAGAAACCATGCCAACCCAGCACAACTTTCAAGTTCGTTCAAAGTTTATTTTCTCTTATTTACTATTCGATTTCATGGAATCATTGCTTTTGTAAGGCTATGGAACTGGTGATATCTGAATAGGATCAGTCAAAAGCTTTTATGTGTCTATTTGAACTCTTGGAATTTAGTGGAAAAGCACCATATGTTTACACAGTGCAAAGGTGCTGTGCTCTTGGCTTAGCCCAGGAAAGCTTGCCAAGTATACTCATCAATCTAATCTTTTTTTTTAGCAAGGGTCAGTTAAGATAACATGGATAGACTTCTTTATAACTGAGTACTACTATTTCATAGCTTGCGCAGGAACTCCTGAAAAATCAATTTTGTGTACCAACACATAGTTTGGACTTTGGAGAGTACATAGGAACTGATATGTATAACAAAAGTCACCTTCAATATGCTTATCTTATGGATCCTGCAGCAGAGATGTGCAAGTTAAAGGTTTTTCCCCCATAAAATGGTATACCACATTCTGCCTTGTTGAGACACCAAGTGTTTACATAGTTAAAGAAAAATATTTGCTCACAATGATGTACATGGGGCCTTTCTTCCCTCAGCAAAATGTTAAATTAGAAGGATTACTGGAAGTCCATTGCAGGAAAGATCTTCAGGTGGTTCCACTGTCAGTTCAGCAAGATCCTAAGTACAAAAGAGTACGGAAATATGATGAAAAGATATTGACTAAGCATTATCAATCATTTCAGAATTCAGATACAGAAGAAGTAAGACTATTAGTTAATGATGCCTATTTTGAGCGCATGTTAAATATATGCAATATTGACAATAATTAGGTTTTAAACATAAGCCCGTTACTTATGACTACTGAGAGAGAACTATCAGATAATGTTTGTTTTGCAACAACATAGATAGATATATCAGATTCTAAAATCTAAATAAGAGTGGAGTAGAATCAGATTGAGTAAATATTATAGGGGTTCATGAATGGTACGTGTTGGCAGTAAATACGAAAAGAGATAGTGCTATACATATGCAAAAAATTTACAAGAATAAATTGAGCACCTTGGTTCTACTGTGATTTACTGTACTTCATAAAGTTTTGTACTGTATTGGTAGCGACTTAAAGGAAAGTAGAATGTGTTTATCTGAAGTACCTGCTGACCATCCTTGAAGTGTTCTAAATATCTTTTTATTTGTTCTGCTTTTGCCATCCCACATTCTGAAAACAATTTGATTTATTAATTACTCCATTACATATGATACAGAAACTATTGCTGGATAAATGAAAAGATTAGAGTTTTGAACCCAGGCTGTTCAGTGTCAATGCACTGAATAAGTGAATATCTCGAAGTAAAATTTCAAGAACAGTAAAGTTGAAATAAAATATTTCTGTAAATCTCAAGAGGAATGCACATGCATGAATGGAGATGATATTTTTGTAACTCTGATAAATACCTGGGTACTGTGTTGTTTTCGAAGATATAGGCAGTTAGGCACCATAGGTGGAAGATCATCTTGTTCTCAACTGAACTGCTAGGGATAGCAATACTGCTATCATTTTTAAAGGTACAATTGATTGCTTTGGAAACCTGGAATCAAAAGAGTTGCTATCACAGGCTGTCAATTTAAATGTTAAATTTAGGGTAAATCCAATTTCTAGTAAAGTGATGATACACCCTCAAGTTTTGAAATTTCAATAGATGAAAGATTAAGTGCAATAGGATTGTTACCTTCTGATATGATGTACATGTAAAGGTACCATAGTAGTATCATTAGCCAATTACATGATTTTTAGGCTAAACTAATTTGGAAAAAAATCTTATACAATTAAAATGAAGAGTATGACAAGATACATGTATCAGTGTAACATATTCTAATTATTGTGTAAAAAAGCACAGTACATTGTATCTAGAAAAGTAACTAATAAATCACAAGTATTCAGGGATTGTGCCATAGTGACCAGACTGGGCTCTAGCAATCTGGCATGCAAGGATAGGTAAATGCCCAAAAGACGTATGAAACAAGAGGAGCTACTAGTTGAGCATCTCATGGCTCACTGAGAATTTTCAGGAGTGATGTTCGAGAAACTTAGAGCAATAACAAACTGCTTCAATTGCTGGTATTTATTTGTCATCTGCAGTGTATGATTCCAATTTTCTGCAGCCATGGTACAGTAGAGTCTGATCCAAGTCATCAAATTTATCAGGACGATGCTGATTAAAGTCAGCTTGTCAAACTCTGCAATCGCCATCACAATGATTTGTAAACATCTCTTCCTTTTCGAGTTCTCCAGAGTCAAGATCCTGTGCCTTGGTTCAGTCATTTGTAAAGAACTACTTGAGCTGGATCCAACTTGAACAACTTGGATTGCCTGCACGCATTGTTAGATTCTTATTAGGTGTTACCATATTTTGGATTCAAACCAACTGGGCCTAATTTTCTTCCAGAAGAAGCCTGTTTCGATGGGTGTCTCCTCTACGTACTCGTGTTCATACCTGGCGTTTGGTCTTGTTTGATGTGAATGTATTCTACACCTTGGAAGGTGTCTGTGTACTGCTCATATTAATAGTTTATATTATATTTCCTTTTTAAAAATGGAATATATTGTGATTTAGCTTCAGTCTTAGGCAAAGCTATATATTATGTACTCGTGGCATACAATGTAAGTAAATGAGTGAACTGTGATACAAATGTTTGTGGTTGTGGAAGGAAGAAAGAGCAAGAAAAGAAATCACAATCCAATGGTGGGTGACAGTTTACTGAAATTGTTGTTTTGTTTTGTTATTTTCCATTTTGGGTCGGCCTCAAACTGAGAATTTCCTTTCTAACTAATCTGAAAAAAAACAGAGCACCTTCTAGTTTGCCCTAAAAAATGTTTATTACAATCCACATGTTTCCTGAATTAAGCACGGCATATGCAAAAAGTATTTGGGCGGTGCACATTTTGCGGTATAAAACTGATCAACAGCTTTGCATGGAAAAGAGGATTGAGCAGATCACAAGCGAATATTTCGGCTTTTCCTTCAAATTTTCTTTCAGCTTTGCATAGAAAAGTACAGCTCTGAGAAGTTAAATATATTTTTTACGAGGGGAAACAGTGCCCGGAATGACTCTTTTTTTTTTTCCTTTTGTCCCAGAATGAGTGAGTAGTCTCTCTGTGCCCTCTCTGTGATGAGCAAATGGAATGTGCCGATGTCACAAATTCCAAATCCTTTTTTTTTTCATTTTTTGGTGTTGAGTCTAAAACTGCTGTTGTTGCAATGGTCAAGCACAAAATTAACACGCAGAAAGTCACTTGTCTCCAGAAAACAGATCCTAAGTCTCCAACACCATAGCAACCTTCAGTGAAACATGATCTCTTTCTGAGTAACGACTTGATCGATGAATCTGAGAACGCTTAAAACGAAAATAAGGTTCTGCACAGCACAAAGTCAAACAGAACTCAAAAGCTAACGAATTCGAAATCAGGTAATATAAGCTCGAACTGGCATAATTGAAACCAGAAGAACATGTTAGATGTTACCAAACACATCACTTATTTATGATTAAGCCATACTGCCATACTGCTGCTTCGCAACAACTGCTTCCGAATAAACACACTGGGTCACAACCAGTTCATGATACCAAACAGTTTCGACACAAACGACACAGATTCTTCAAAGACAACGCCCTTCATGGCAGCAACCAGACGACCCAGGTACAGCAGCAGCTTTGATGACCGATGGCTTACTGACCACTACAGAGACGGAGGCACCAGGTGGATTAGACTCCTCCCGGATGTTGTAATTGGCAAAGGTGCGGCCATCCTCCAGCTGCTTGCCTGCAAAGATCAGATGTTGCTAGTATGGGCCTCTGGGGGGATGCCCTCCTTGTCCTGGATCTTGGCATTCACGTTGTCAATGGTGTCGGAGCTCTCAAACTCCAAATTGATGGTCTTGCAGGTCAAGGTCTTCACGAAAATCTGCATGCCTCCCCTCAGGCGGAGTACCAGGTGGAGAGTGCTGTGCTTCTGAATGTTGTAATCAGCAAGGGTGCGGCCGTCCTCGAGCTGCTTGCCGGCAAAGATGAGCCTCTGCTGCTGGTCCGGTGGGATGCCCTCCTTGTCCTGGATCTTCGCCTTGATGCTGTCAAGGGTGTCGGAAGACTCCACCTCAAGGGTGATAGTCTTGCCAGTCAAGGTCTTCACGAAAATTTGCATGCCTCCCCTGAGATGGAGCACCAGGTGTAAGATGCTCTCTTTCTGGATGTTGTAGACTTGTAGTCAGGAAGCGTGTGCCCGTCCTTGAGCTGCTTGCCGGTGAAGATGAGCCGCTGCTGATCCGGGGGTGACGCCCTCCTTGTCCTGGATGTTGGCCTCGATAACCTTGTCCTGGATGTTGGCCTTGACGTTATCGATGGTTTCAGAACACTCCACCTTGAGGGAGATGGTCTTGCCAGTGAGGGTCTTAACGAAGATCTGCATCTGCAGAAGATAACCAAACAACAGGGGAAGTATCTGGCAGTAGACCAACGAAACAGCCTCATGCAAACAGCAACATCATGTCATGTGTGTTCTGTGTTCATCACCATCGAACCAAGTATATCAAAACAAGTAACAAGAGCATGCATGATCATCAGGTATAGAAACAGTGAACGACAGCAGCATGTCATCATCCAAGTATATCAAGCTAAGTAACAAGAGCATGCATGATCAGGTATACTAAAGAATCATTGAACAGTAGCAAGCATGCATATCTAGCTAATCAGCAGGAGGATGCATGTTGTGGTAAAGGCTACCACAAGAAGGTTTTATCCCTAAATCCAGGTTAATCCAAAAGAAGGTTTCCTTCAGGAACATAGTTACATTAGCCTGATAAGGAATAAGCAACGAGCGGACTTTCAACAAGGTTCCTCATACAAAGAAAGATGGAAGCAGATCCGACCTAGAGTCACTTAGAGCTTCTTAACAAATCAGAAAATGCACACATCCCGCCAAGTCGGAGCAAAAAGGTGAACTGTTTTTACCTTTTATAGTCTCAGCATTGAATGCACAGGCCACTTTGTTTCCCTCTGGAAAATGTGCTTTGTTTCTACCATCCTATCTCAGTTCTGGAACTCGTCTACTCCAGGCTCTAGTTGATGGTCCTTTTTGACAAGCAAATTCTAGCATATATGGTTATAATGATCCAGCAACGTGATAACCAAAGCATATATATCGAAATTCAGGAGTAAAGGTCAAGACTCAAGAGGGTCCAAATAATCAGAAGCATACACTCCACATAAACAACCAATATTGGGAGAAATACAGATTAGTAATGAAGCAGGCTCGGGACCAATATAATCCATATCAGAAAACCAGTCAGGAAATCAACTCCGACAATTGTGTCATGATCGTCATTACCAGACTGGTACATTCTTCCTCAGAATATCAAGGGTTCCCCTCCGTCCAGGATGAGGATAACACAACACTGCATCCAGCCTAGAGGTTAACTAAGCACAGTAGCTCCCTTTTCCCCCATGTTACCCTGAGCACTTGTAGACTTAACACTGATAGGCATTACTTGAAGAAGCTACATCACACTTAATGTCAACGAAGTAATTTCACTTAGGTTCACATAGGAGCTATTGACATTATTTGACTTAGGTTCTGATCTTTAAAATTGGCGCAGTGACTGACAGTTTTGCATTGTTTTGATCTTTAAAATGGAATAAGTGTCCTTGTCAAAATTATTGTTTGTAAAAGGGGTAAGGTACATCTTCCTATTGGTGCATGTAAAAGAATCCTGTAGCATCGAACAAACAAGTTAAAAAGTTATGCAAAATAAAAAAAGGTGTCAAAAGGATTAATGGTGACTTACCTGATACTAACAGTAACTCGTCAAGACTCGGTGTGCTTGTCAAGAAACTCTAGTACCATGCCAGCCTATCTTTCCAGCAAATTATAAAATGCATGCACCAGGCAAAATTTTCAGTCAACATACAAATGAGTAGAATGCATAAAGTTTGATTATCATAGACATGCAAAAGGACAACCTTTTGGACTGGAGACTTAGCTTGTAATGTTAAGCATGTCTGTGATTAACTTTATAAAAATGGAAGACCAATTTGACCATCTCAACTCAAAGGTTATGTTGATTAACTAGGAAACATTCAGATCAATCTATTTAGTAATAATTATAAACCAAACATTCTGTAGCTTAACTAGGAAATGCTCATAGCAGAGATAGGTATTTGAGGTCACTCTATCAGGAGAGAAATGCTAATTCAACAATTATTTAACTCAGCAGAAGTGCCTGACATGACAGAAGCTGTTGCAGACTTGCTAGATTATTTGAAGAGTTTCAAGGAACTACCTCCCAGTTTATATTGTGCAGAATCTTAACCCGTATGATTATAATTCTGAATCATTGTTAGCATAAACAAGACAAATGACTGCTAATGACAAAAACAAAGTTTGATCCTGTCAGGCAGATGGCCCTCCTTGTGGACTGCAGTGCTCCAAAGTTAAATGGGATATTCACAGAACACGACAATTTCATTAACTCTATGCACATTCCACCATAGAAAAAATGGTCCAAGGGGCAGGATTTTTATACGACAGAGCACGGCATTTAATATCATCCAATAGTGCCTAAATAAATCAAGATGAAAATGCAAGACAATAGGTTGAGCATACTATTGATTTTCTTTACCCGCAGTAGCATCTCATGTTATCTACATGTCATCAACTAAGACAAACTTTTCTTTACTAGCAGTAACATCTCAGACTATCTAGATACGATCAACTGAAATGCAAGTAAACGACAGTCCTTAGGATATTGTTTTACAGAAAACTACAATGCAACTTGCAGTTGACCATGCCTTAGTAGAGCCTCCCAGAGCATTGTGGAGAACCACATTGACAAACTTTGAACTTTATCCTTCCATTCGCATCTTGGATCTGATCTATTTCATAGTTATAGTCATAAGTGAGCTCCTGTAGTGGTGGAATCGTCTCCGCAGCAAAGAACATAATATGAGTCATCCTTTTGTCATCATGGTCCCAAAGAACATTTTGTGTGTAAAGATTAGGTGAGCAGCTATGGTTGATGAATCTTCCGATATTTCCATACTCAGCTGCATCTATTGTGAAGCCCACATCTTCCATGGTCTGAGAGCAAGAGCTAGAAGAGTTCAGACCTGAAACAGTTGATATCAACCCATTGCAAAGATTCTCATCACCACATTTAAGGCCTATATCAAATAAGTAATCACTGTTCCTTCTCTCATCAGCTTCCTTGCCATACAGCAGCTCACCAACATACTCACATATGAAGCTGCCAGAAGAAATGGAGCTCAAGGATCTTACGCCCCAACCGGTCTTGGTTGTCCTGAATACTTCCAGTGGTATTTTCGTACCATGCTGACTGACCCTGTTCTGGCATGAACGAGGGCACTTACAAGATGGACCACACTCAAATATCAGGGGCTTTTCATTGACAATTGCACCGTTTAAGTTAAATGGGATTTCCCCTCCATTCTTCACAGCACATGCACAGCTCACGGAGTCTGAGCATCCATTGGTGCAGTCACAACCCTGATGGCATAATTTTGTAAGCCCGAATGGATATTTAATTCTAGTGATGTATCGGAATGGTGTAGGTCGCACATCATCAACTGTATTAATGACACAGATGGGAGTTCCCTCCTTCCCTTGAGATATATCAACCACATACAGGCCTGGACGCGTTTTGGACTTCCTCATCCCTTTAGCTATGTGCATAGGAAGTTCTGCTTGCCCAGGAATCTTTTGCAACTTGTACTTAAACACCCTTGAACCTGGTCGACCATGCATCCAGAAATCCACCACCTGATACAATCCGTCATAAGTGAATGTTGAGATTTGTTTGGCCCTTGAATGACTACCTCCCTCGGTATTGTGCCCCTTAAAGCCATGAATCACCCTGACTGGTGTTTTTGTTTTGATGCAGTTTTTCAATGCAAGATTCCCACGCTCAAGCTTCTGATCCTCATCATCCTTCTTGCCAGCAGGCTTCCCACCAGAACCAGTATATATCAATTCACCTGAGCAAGGCAACTCATCTGGATAACCTCCAGAGGCAATAATGCTTATTGCAATGCGCTCACCATTTCTGTATGTGGTAAAGTCAATGCCTCCCTGGTATACACGATGTAGACCAACAATGGCAAGCTGAACTCTATATAGAAACTCGTCACCAACTAAAACTCCTGGAACTTGTCCCACAATAGGACCATGTTTGGTAAAACCCGGCAATTTTCTTATCACTTTATCAGCTTCAAGGTCAATTCTCCTAATCTTCAGTGAATGCTGCTCCACAGCTTGCACCAGGGCTCGGCATACAAACTCAAACCTCCTGGACAGCATTTTGAATTTGCTCCTAGCATCTGCATTCTTGGATCCATATTGCCTTGGACACGTCACAGAAGGAAGACCTGAGGAATTGTTGAGGTATAATTCAAGCTTTCCTCCATGAACAACTAGTGCCTTCAATATGTCATCATCATCCAAGTTGGAAGCCACCTCATCATTCAGTTTCCCCTTGCTACCCAATGCACCTGTAGAGGCAATCTTCATCTGAATATGGGCTGAAGCTTTTACCTTCACCTTCTTCCTGGGACCAAAGAAGCCCTTAGTTGTGGCAGCCTCTTTATCCTGTGTCATGTGGAACTTATCTGAAGCAACTGGAACTTGCATAACTTGATCTGCAGTAAGCTCACCAGTATCCTTAATCCTATTTATGATCACACCCCTTCCATGTTCAATCTCCTCCTCCTTGTGCAGATTTTTGGTAGGTCTGACTACTTTCCTAGGTGTAAACGTAGCCTTACGTCTGATCTTAGTACCATCGCCAGACTCTCCTGCTGCTGCAAAATCAGAAGATGCTCTGTTCATCCTAGCACTTTCAGACACTCTCTTGCCCATCATGTCTTGTTTGGAAGAATCTTCAGCCAAAGATTCAGCAACAATGTTGTTCGAACTCCCAATAGATTGGTTCATCAGCTTTACATCATTTGCAAATAACCGTGATGGTCTGTTCTCCTCACACTGCAATGTGTTCCCACCTGTCTTCTCATTAAAAGACTGCATTACAGAAGTCTCCACAGCACTGAATTGGGGAGCAGAAGCACCATATCTATAAGCTGTAGAACCATGCACAGTAACATTTCTTATCGTAGTGCCATCGCCAGCTGCAACATCAGAAGATGCTCTGTTCATCCTCGCACTTTCAGACATTCTATTACACATCAGATTTTGTTTGGAAGAATCTTCAGCCAAAGTTTCAGGAACACCGTTGCATGAGCTCCCAATGTTCATCACCTCGACCTTCTTTGCAACTAAGCATGATGACCTCTTCTCACACTGCAACATGTTCCCACCTGTCTCCTCATTAGAAGATTGAATTGCAGAAGTTTCAGCAGCACTAATTTCTGCAGAAGCCCAATGTCTAGAAGCTGAAAAATTTTGCAGAGTATCACTGGTAGAAACTTGAGACTCTTGAACCACAACCTCGGGAGGAATCTCACCCTCCTCCAATCCATCATCCTGTACTGTTCCCTCAATAGTAACATTGCATTGTGGAGGCAAAATCTCCATGTCATGTCCATGCACAGCAGAAACATAGCCATCGGCAGGCACTACCACGTCCTCTGCCACACCCAAATCACCATCAGCAAGATCAGATTCCAACGGCAATCGCATTTCGCCGACGCCTCCACCAACAAGAACAGATAACACTGCATCCTTGCCGCAACCAGGGGGAAAGCTGCTTTTGGTGAAAGATATCATCGGCTCTGCTTGCAATGACACGGCCAGCACAACCTCCTTCCTCCCCAATTCACCACTCCTTGCTCCGCTTCCCCTGCCCTCCACTAACACAGCAGGAACGCCTTGCAAACCAGTACCCAACGAACCATCTGGGGCAGCCACATCACTCCGGCGCAAAGCCTCTGATGAAGATTTCACCACACCTGCTTCTGGACCATGATGGCCGCAGTACGCCATCGGAGCATCAGCACCCGCTGCAGAAACTTTCTGCAGTACACTCGTACAAGCAGCACCGCGAGTCACCGTTCCAAACAGGGCACCGTCCTTGCCGCCCGCAAGAGGAGCAGTAGCGGCCGCCGCCTTCTCCAACACAGCAGAACAGCCGCGGGCACCAGCATCTCCGGACCGAGGGCGGCCGAGCGGAACAGCCGCTTGCCGCCCGCAACCGGGCGGGAACTGCCGCCTCGCGGACGTGGTGACCGCCCTACGCTTGGGCGGCGGCGGCGCGGACGCCAGCGGCAAGCGCCTCTTGCTCCCCACCCCGCCGCCGGCTCCGCCTCCCCTCTCCTTCTCGTCCCGCGCCACCACAGAAGCCGCGAACCCAGCCGGAGCGCCGCCGACCGACTCGCCCGCGACGACCGCCGCATTCGCTCCGGAAGCCGCCGCGCCCAGCCCCGCCACCTCGCGCTCCGCCAGGCCACCACCGCGCCGCGTGCCCTCGCCGCCGCTGCCGCCGCCGCGCGGACGAGGACTAGGAGGCCCGCGCGGAGGAGGCGGCGGGTGCCGGCGAGGAAGAGGAGGGAGGCCGCGGCGGTCGTCGGCGCGCGGGGGCGGCCACGCGCAGCCGGCGTGCCCTGGCGGCCTCCGCTGCTGCGCAGCGTCGAGCCTCGCCGCGTGGAAATCCATGCTCCACCCCACCCCCGGTGATCGTCCTGCAACTCCCCCACCCGAGCACGCAACAAAACCACAAAAGCAAAATCAGCATCCACCAAAAAGCACCAGCGTCGCTGGAAAAAAAAAACCGAAGCGGGCGACGAGGCGTCGACCGGCGGAAGCACGCACTCACCGGCGGAGCGAGGCGACGTCGTGGAGGGGCAGGACGCCGACGAGGCGGAGGGAGCGGAGGGAGGCGGTTGGGGTTTTTGGGGGGACTAAAGTGCGTGACAAGAGAGTAAGGGAGGAGGAGCCGAGGAGGAGCGGGTGGACCCGGTGGTGGTGTTGGGCTGTTGGCTCGTGGCCTCGTGCTCCGAGGACTGGAAGGCAAGGCATCGCCGCCGCCTTCTGCTGGGGACTCGTAGGCACAGCAGCAGGCGTGATGGCTCGGCACGTGGCGCGCCAGTCTCCGCGCACGGTACGCCCGGGCCGGGTCGGACTGGCCCGGAGGACGGCGCGGCCTGCGTGTGCGACGGGGTCGGGTCAGAAGTGTTAATGGTGATCAGGATAATCCCCACACCAAGGATTATTAGGCACTGAACTGCCTATGTAGGGTAATTAACCTAAAGCTGGATGTGGGTGAGCCTAGTTGTGAGATACAACCACCAACATGTTTTTAACCACAGGGGTCATCAATATTTTGTAGTTGTAGTTATCTGCTCACTCGGTCGTTGAATGCATGAGATTCCGCTTCAATAATAAATACGGTGATCACGTATTGTTCGAGGTTATTAACTATTATAGCAGCACTTAAAATTGGTGGCAACAATGAGTTTTGCAATAGAAAATATGAAGGAGCAAAAAGTGATATCACAACAAGGTATTGTTCGAGGTTATTACCGATTATAGCAGCACTCAATATTAGTGGCAACAAGTTGTTTTGCAATAGAAAATATGTAGGGGCAAGAAGTGATATTGCAACAAGGTATTGTTCGAGGTTATTACCGATTATAGCAGCACTCAATATTGGTGGCAACAAGTTGTATCGATACTAGAGTTTTGTTGCAATAACTTTTAGCAACGAAATATAATTGTTGCATTTAGGTTATTGCAACAGGTAGATCCCTATCGCAATGCATATTGCATTTTATATATTTGGATAATAATTTCTTTTTAATAATAAATAATTAACAAAAATTCAAGAATCGAATCATCATGAAATTGAAACAAATCCATCATTAATTCTACCAATGAGTAGATAATAGTATGTAAAGTGCCCAATACATTTTCCGAATTGAGAATAGTTCATAGGTAGCTAGCTAGTGTTGGGTGAACAACACAACTACATCTATCTTATATAGGCTACAATAAATATTGTTTAACACTGTAGAATTTCTTTGTGTTGACCATGGAAGGCATCCGAGTTCGAGTGATCCATTCCGCAAGTTCAAGTATCCTGCTGAATAAAAAGAATTTGTATGCATCAGCAAAGGCTCAGTAGTTATTTTCATAATCAGTATTTAGTATAATAGGTATGTACAGGTCATCAAAGCAATGGTGCTAGGCTAATGTCATGCTCCATATAGAAATTGAAACATAATGGAACATGTTGCTAATTGTTTCAGCACTTAACTACAAGTCCTTCGTATTAGAGCATGTCGCTTGTTTTTTAAATTAGTGGCACATTCTCATATGTTTGATATTTTGTGGGTGTAACAAATTGAACCTATTATGAATTTATTTATGAATAAATTGTGCTCCTGTTGTAATTTTTTATACATAAATTATGTTCCTATTCAGTTACCATGGTTGGAAGAGCTTCTCCAAGGTTGAACATTCTTTTATCCAAAGCTGCACAAAAGAAGCCATCTCCAAAATCAAGAAAACATGAGGATCTCCAAAAGATATTAGTTGACTTGTTTACATGCTAAATTCTACAATTGACTGGTTCTCCAAAATATGATGTTTCATCCTTGTTTTATGTGGAGAAAGTAAGAGTTGTCTGGAATCCAGCACTAGAGAAGACTCTTGTTGACTTACTTCATGATCACAAGACCCCTGATCATAGGGGTCAAAATGGATGGCCATCAGAATCCTGGAACAAGATCGTAAACAAATTTCATGTGAGAGAAGACTATGTGTATTTCACCAAGGCCCAAATCCAAGAGAAGGAAAAGGAGCTGAAAAGAGAGTACAAGTTGCTGAAGGACGCAAAACAGCAAAGTGGAGCCCATTTTGATGCGAAGGCAGGGAGGATTAAGGCTGATCCAGCAGTATGGAAAAATATATTAGTTTCATATCCAAGGCTAAGAAGTTTCACAGCAAGGGTTTTCCACTCTATGGCTTTGGGGGAGCTTTATGATGGTTTCTCATCACAAAGTTCATGCTTTGCTATATGCTTTGCATGTCTTTTTTTAACAAAACTTCATTATGTAGGTCAAACAGCTAAAGGGACCTACAATTACACCTCCAATCAACTCACAGATCCTACACAAGTGGAGAATGGGGACAAGGTTGAGAACATGGAAGTTCTGAATTCAGATTTGCAAGAAACAATGGCAGGTCAAGAAGATGATGATGTGATGGTAGTAAAAGATGATCAGATGCCACAAAGAAGGATGCAACTGTGACAAGGAACACAGAAGATGATGAAAGGAAAAGTCATTCAAACTCTTCAAGGACCTTGAAAACAGGCAGAACTTCTTGAGTGCTTGTGACGACGACCCAGAAGTTGCATTGATCTAGCTGAGAAGCAAAATTTGTTAGGAGGTATGCTCTCTTCCTTCCCTTCTCCTCTCCTACCTGATTCTGACACCATGGCAAGAAATTATGTGCTTACTGTTTTATTATGGTGCCTCTATCACATAAGCAAGAGCCTGTAAATGGCCAACTGTGTTGTTTTAGATCAATGAGTAGCCTGGCTTACTGCATGCCTAGGAATTAAGACTATTTGGAATTTAGTAGTCAGCTGGAATTTTACAGGAACACATAAGGCCTTCATGTTTGTCATGAGTACAGTTACACTTGCAAGTTTGTGCATCATCTTATCTACCTGTGTACGGTCTTTACAATGTATGGTACAATTTATTTTTTTGAGTGCCAAACCAATATTTCCACTTTACATATTTAGCTGATTATGAATGCTCTATCAACATATATGAAACCTGTGCCTTATCTTAAGTGACTCTTGCTGAAAATAATCAGCAATAGTACCCTTATCCTTGTAGATCTGCAAACCATGATTTGTAATGCCTAAACTGAACTGAATGTGGATTGTATCTGTATATTTTGGATAAATACCTTTGTTATTATTTTGTTTCTCTATCATGATGAGATTCTATCTTTGGTTATCTATATTGATCATTTGGCTATACTTTCCCTGAACAATGTAGGACAAGGAGGTGGTATTGGTAGCCTGGTGCTAGTGAAGACTGAAGAGGAGGGAGCACAAACTTCCATTGTAGAAGCAGAAGCTACTTTTAAACAAGATATTTAAATTATATGTAAACTGAAATCAAGGTTACAACATTGATATGCTTATCCTTGAACTAGAGCTGTTGTACTATACGCTCATATGCTTGTCCTTCACTTTGTGTGTATGTTATGAGTACTAGGCTGCATTCTCTTTGCAAGTTGCATGTTTTATTTTGAACCAGAGATGATGAATCCATGATGCCCTACCATAAAACACTAGTCAGGTTGACAAACAGTAACACTTGGCAGGTTGTCAAGTTGTGAAACTTCAGTTGGATTTACTTTGCATCATAATTTCAATTATATCTCTTCTTGTCTTGACTTTGCTAGCTTTTCATCCCTGCATCAATCCCTGGGGCTAACCGAACAAGAAAAGGGTGGTAGGGATTAGTGCTAACAGGGAACTAAACTCCATAGGGATTGGGTGGCTGCACAGGGATCCACCCAATCCTGGTAGGGAATAAATCAGCCTGTGGAACCATTCCACTCCTACCAAACAAGGCCTTATACATCCCACACCCCACTAGGCCACTTGGACCATAAGGCTTGCACACCGAGCCACTCGTTGTGGGGCTGCACACACACGGGCCAGACCGGCAGGCCAAGCCAGGCCGAACCTAGCCAAACCAGGCCACCTTCAACATTTCAGCCTCAGCCGATTTGCCTACTCCTTTTATAATAAAGCCACCAGGATTCTAACTATTTACATGTTTAGAATATTCCCATTCTGCATATTCTTGTTTTAGTCCCTGGATTGTTCTATATTTATGGGTTGTCATGTACATTAGCTACATATACCATTAGGTATTAGCACCAATATAATAAGGATGCCAAACTTACCACAATAATTGAGCATCATCTACTTAGAATAATCATTACATGTGCAATTTATTTGCCTTTAACACTTCATTAATATTCCACATCATATAGAAAATAATGAAAAATTAAATTAAGGCATATCAATATGAATTTTTGGAACAACATAAGGTGATGCGACCTAGGCACTGGTTGCGGTAAGTTCTTTTCTACGTGCTTTTAGGTAGCAAATTACTTGCTCATCACTGAAAGGTCTACATCTAATGAGGAGATCACTCCTTCGGATACACACAACACAACTCCCATAGCTATGAAAGGACTAATCACTAGAGCCCGAACAAGACAATTGAATCAACATGTTCTCAATCTTAAGTACTTCTTTTAATGTTTTAGAGAATGGATTGCTACCTAATAATATTATTGGACTTAGGAACAATGGAGAAGACTAGGGAGTACTTGAGGACAAGCATGGAGGTTTGGAGAGGACCAGCAAGGGGCGTCCAAGACATGTGGAGGCCCAATGCACAATAACCTCGAGTCCATCTCGAAGTTTAGGAGCAGTCCACCTTAGAATCAATGCCCATGGCAACGGGGTAGTTGGCACAGTGTGGCGCACAGGGTCAGGCGTGGCTAGGTCATGCGCGTCCCGTCGCATACAGGCACGACCACGAGGGGAGTTCCCTCTCGACGCCTGGCGTCGGGCCATCCCTTCGCGGTGGGATCGTTCTTGTCCAAGGTTAGGGGACCCTGGCTCACTCCCTGCTAGGGTCGGGGATGTGTTCTGACTTGATAATTGATTGTTCGGTTTGATCCTAGTATTATCGGTTTAGCAATGCCAACCCGAGTTGATGCCAATACCCTGGTACTAGCATCTGTCACTCGACACCGCCTCCTCGTGATCGAAACCTAACAGGATCTCAAGCTCACCCACTCGGGGCCACCACGGAGGTCGATGTGGCGGTGGCGTGGGCGTCCCCATGGCCAACGAGCCTCTATGAGACGCTCGATCTATGGCCACACAACACCAGAACGCCCCTAAAATTGCGGTCCTCATTGCTGCTCCCTGCCGGAACGCCCCTCACCAGATTCACCGCTGTAACACCTGGTGTTTCGGTAATCAAAGATGACCAAGAAAGGTTAAAGATGCATTATGGAGAAAAAGAGAAGAAATTGACTAAAAGCCAAATTCAAGTCAAATTTGATCAAAATTTGAATTTTTGAATCCAAATTCGGAAAAATTTGGTGAAAATATGAAATGAAGGCTTGAGAGCAGTTAAAACTTCAGGGATTAAGATTGGAGACTAATCCTAGCTCTAAACCTCCCAAGAAATGCAATTGAAAAATCAAATCAAGGAAGTACTATTCACTGACCGAAAATAGAGTTTTAGAAAAACAGTGCAAGTACCCAACTTGGAAATTGATTTCCGCCAAATTTTCCAAGAAAGTGGACCAAAGCAACTACATAGCAATGAAATATGATCCTTGGACAAGATTAGTGAGGTGTTGTTGATTGGGAATAGTGAAGGGAGCAAATTTAAATTAGGGCTCAAAGTCAGCACTTTGACAATTTCGGCCTAACTGCTGAACTGAACCTTTTCTCTAAGTCTAAAATAGCAGCAAGTGCCTATGTTTGGAGTAAAATTCAGAGTAATGGAGTGCAATAGGTATAGGTGTTTATGACCAAAATGGGATCTCTAATAGTTGTAGAGCATGAATGGTTAGTAGTTGGACTAAGAAGAATGAGTTTGGACCACTGAAAATGAATCAAAAGAAGGGTAAATGACCATGCTCGAGTGACTGTCGAACTGAATCAGAAATTCAGAACTTTCCAGTTTGCTCGAGCTAGAAGCTCAAAAATGTCGGTGTTAGGATGATTATCTCGAGTATGAGCCAAAATATAAATTGAAGGGTTCAAGTTTATCTCCAAGTTTGCCTAAGGGACTTTGGGACCGTCGGATTCAAAATCGACCATGGTTAAGGTCTGAACTTTCAGGTGATAGAAAAGCAAAGGAGGGGGGCGACAGAAGCAGAGCAGGGACGTGTCACCGCCGGCGACTTCGCTCGTCCACCATCTCAACGCCTAAAGTCACCTCTTCACCACGCCAGCCTAGCACTAGGACACGGTGTCGCCCATGCGCGCGGTAAGATCTTCATATAACTACCACTCTCGCCGTCGCTTCTTACCGTACTGTTTTTA
Organism: Setaria italica; assembly: GCF_000263155.2. Classification (NCBI taxonomy): domain Eukaryota; kingdom Viridiplantae; phylum Streptophyta; class Magnoliopsida; order Poales; family Poaceae; genus Setaria; species Setaria italica. The sequence goes on along the minus strand of NC_028455.1, from coordinate 24,812,369 downwards.
CCGCTGCCCGTAAGTCCTCTGCACAGCTGCCGCCGCCGATCAAATTCCACTGCCACAACGCCTCCCTCGTTGATTCCTCTCGCCCACACCCCCACTAATACCTCGCCCACAACCGTGTCAACTTGTTTCCCAGTTTCTCCGCCGGCGAGCCCTTAGCCACCGCCGTTTCTGTCCGCCACCGCCAGACCTCCTGCTCACGGTGAGCATCACCTTGTCGTTGTCTTCCTTCCTTGTGGTAAGCCGTAGGTAAGCTCTTGGGGTACTAGGAAGCTGTAGGGGTAGTTGGAGAGGTGAGTTACGCCGTCGTCGTGCTTGGCCACGGCCGGCCGTCGGTCACGCCGCCCGTCGCCGTGGAGAGGGTGGCTCCGGCCACCTCCTAGGGAGCCGCCGCCGCCCACGGGTGCGCTATGGCATGGGGATGCTTCCCCAGCCCGGCCCCATCGCCGGTGGGGCGCCGGTCGGCGAACCGCGCCGCCCCCTGCCGCGCTCGGTTTTGGCGCGAGAAGGAAGAAGGTGCCAGCGTCGGCAGGCTCCGCGCGTCAGGAGAGAAGGCAAAGGAGGAGGGCCGGCCAGGCGAAGGAGTAGGTGGGCCGGGGTCCAGCAGGCCCAAGCGCCGGTGCGAAAAGAGGTCTATGGGCCGTTTTGGAAGGCCGGGTGCCGCGAAAAAGGGAAGGAAAGGGAGTTGGGAAGTTGGGCCGGCATCGGAGCAGGAAAGGAGGAGGGGGAAAGAGAATCAGCCCAGTGGACCCGACAGAAGAGGAGTGGCCGACGAGTAGAAGGAATAGAAGGAGGAAGTGGACCCGAGCCGTGGGCCCAGCACTAGTGAAAGAGGGTAGAGAGGGGGCGAGTGAGAAAAGTTTGGCCGGGGGATTTGGGGAAAAAGTTAGATTTTCTTTTGTTAGAATAATAGCTTAAATTCGTTTATCACCATTTAAATCACAGAAATTTCTAGGAGTGTCCAAAATTAGTGAAACCAATTTTGTTAGGATTGTTTTATTTTCCTTTATGCATTAAAATTCTTATACCTTAGGAAAAATAATAAAAACTTAGGTATTTGTTTAATGCCTTTTCATTAAGGTATTTAAATAAATACTTAACCTTTATTAAATGCATAAAATATGGAATAATATTTTCATATTCACAAATTATTATTAACCCATAGGAAATTAGGTTTTGAGACTAGAAAATAATTATAATATTTTCTAAAAAATAAAAGAAAAAGCCTATGGTAGGATTAGTAAAGAAAATAAAAATGATGGGTTAATCTTTTCGGGTTTTTGTGTGTTGGCTTGCAACTTTATCATGATAAATTGTGTAGTCACTTGTTGGCTTGCAACTTTATCATGAAGGAAAGTTGTATAGTCTTGTATTTAAAAAGTTGCATCACTAACCCATGCATATGCTGTATCGTAGACACTGAAGCACCTGAAGAGGAATTCTTGGAATTATCAGAAGGATCTTCGGAGTTTGAGGAGATCGTTGAATTGATCCCCTGCGAAGCCAATCCGTTGGACAGTACTAACATTTTTATAGATCAAGGCAAGCCCCGGTGCATTTATACCTACCTACTTTTGAATTATTATTTCATGTGTCCAGTTATTGGTTAATTTCTATATGAATGCATTAAGTCTAGGAGTTGATTGAAACCCATTCTTGTGCATGATCTTACCTTGTTTAAGGACATCTTTGCCGCTTGTTCAAACAATTAGTAAGTAACCCAAGTTTAGAAATGCTTAGAGGCTTAAAGTAACTTGGTTACCGAACCTTAAGGTGAAATGTTGAGTCATACATGCTATTTATGGAAAGGTAGCTTGGAAGTTTAAAAAGCAGACAGAAGCTAGAGATGTTAGTTCTGTCTGCCGGTCAAATCTGGTTAAGGCCCTTTCGTTGTCTTAACCTTTGATCAAGTGAATGTCACCTGATTGCTTACTGGGTATGGGACCAGTAAAGCCCGGTAGGTTAGTAGACTCTTTGATCGGGAATATCTCGTACCCGTGCTTGACGTGCTGGTGATTGGCAGGGGCGTAGCCTGAAACTCACATGGAGATCAGGCCAGACGTGGGGTCCCATGTGGGGGTGCGTCCCTGGGTTCGGATAGTCTTATTCCGAATCCTTGGGTTTGCTAATCGAAAGGTCGTTGCATACGACCCGGACAGTCGTACATAGCTGGTGATCAGGGTGCTCTCTTGCAGGATGTAAATTGATCCGGATCGCCGCAATTTTCGGTTATGAATGCACTTGATCACTGTTGAGCATCGTAGTATAATTTCATGAATACAATATCTCTCTGAAATTAATTTGTTGTATGACTTAATTTCTCAGTGCTGGCAAAAGTATCTTTTGTCATCATTTAGATTGGTTAGGTAATAACTTAATTGGGTTAAAAGATAAAACTAAGGTCTCACCTTTAGTAAGCTCTTTCGGCAAAAAGGTGAGTCAGCCAGTACACTAAAACAGCTATCATGTAGCTCTAGAAAAACTACTATATTGGTTAGTCGGGTAAGCCTTGCTGAGTACCCCGTACTCAGGGTTATTCCTTGTGGCTATTTCAGAAGCACCGCAGGAGTCCATAGAGGAGGAAGCACCGAAAAACTAGGGTATTGTTACGAGTCTCGCAATACCCTCAGAAGAAAACTTAAATGTTCATCCCTCACCTGGACCAGTTTATGTTTTAAACTCCTAGAATCTCTCTGACCTGCACTGTTAAGTTTATTTCAAACTATGTTCTGTAATAATTCATACCCCTGTATGTATGTTAAAATGTAATATATGTTGATGTTTTCCCATCGTGGAAACGATCTTGGTGTATGGCTATGAGATGGGATGTGGATCTTTCGAGGAGTCCTAGGGACACTCGACGAACTATCGGACTTATACTGTTTTAAGTGCGTTTCGGATAATTGTTGTCCCGACAGCGATTAGGCGCATTTAAACCATTTTAAGTTGGGCAGTTCCGCCACAACCGCCCGATCAGTGTAACATCTGTAAAATTCACTAACTCAAATCATCTGCTAAAATTTATTTTCAAAATCTTTTGACCGTTGAGCTCCCGAAAATTCTCTTCTTCCCAACGATTTCGCCGTCCCGGCGCCCAAAGCCGAAAACCGTCCTGTAATTTTTTTCCTCTCCGCAAATTCCACCGTGTGCCGAGTGAAAGACCGTCACATGTGTACGACCGTTTTCCGCATTTTTCGCCGACTCTCCCTTTCCTTTTCTCTTCCTTTTTCCCTGCTCCTTTTCTCCTTTCTTTGATGACTCTTTTTCTTCCTTCTTTATTTTTTCTTCCTCCTTCTCCTTTCTTCCTGGCTGGTCACGCACGGCAGCCATCTCCTGGTCGGCTCCCCTTGGGTGCCCCCGTGCTCCTCGTCACGTGAGCTCGGCCCCACCACGACATCCATGTGGAGCTCCACCTCGCCACGCCACCACCTTGTGCCGGCCAAGAATCCCGACCGCCATTAACGCTGCTCGCTTGTGTGCCGTCGTTGTCTTCCCCGGCCACTGCCTATAAAGGGGGCCAAGCCCGGCCATCCCTCTCCACCACGAGCTCGCTGCCCTCCCTTGCTTCCTCCCTGCGCATCTCCTCGCCTCCCCTGCGTGTTGCCCCAACCGCCGCCCACCCTCGCCGGAGTTCCACCCGAGCCACCTCCCGGTCCATCACCGGCGCCCCCTCTCCCGTCGCCACCCGCCCAAGGTGAGGGCTAAAACGGGTCCCCCACGACCCCCTCTCCCTTCCCCCTCCATGGGCCTCACCGCCGGTGAGCCTAGGCTGGTCGGCCGCCACCAGGGCGCCCCTCCAATCTCCATGTCACGGTTCAGGGAAGAAGAATGGAAAATCCCCTCCAATTTCGATCTAACCCCCTACTTCTTCCTATTCACGAAACAGCCCTCCCACCTCTCTCAAATATTCTCTCACAGATAAGCCCTTCCACCTCCCAAAAATATTTACGACCAGGTCCCTGGTTCTTGCAGTTGGTCCTAAGCCTTGTTTTAAGCCCCTAATACACGGTTATCTTGTCATTTCTTGCGCCAAACTTACTCCAATTAATCCCAAATTTGACCACAGCATCCTCCAATATATTCCCGGTGAGTCATCTCCAAATTTCATGAAAATACTCATTCCTCCTAATTTTCGTTCGCGTTCTCTGTTCGAGCTCGACGGGTAAAATGTTAATTTTCTTTTATTTATTGTGTGCCTGATTCTATGTGCCGTAGATCGTGGAGTGCCCAAGGGGGAGCTCGAGGAGGAGCTTGACAACCAGTACTGCAAGCCCGAGCCCGAAGACCAGCATCGCGAGCAAGAACTCCCGGAAGGCTTTGAGGACGGCAAGTCCAATCTCATCCTTTGATGCATATTTATCCTAGTTTTTCAAACACAACCTATTGACCTGTTTTATAAAATTACATATTATTTTACTGCTGAAACATGGTTAGATAGCCACCCCTTGAATGCTATGATTATTCCTTGATTGTCCTATAATTATCTCTAAATATGATTTGCTTTGTTTGGATGATAATTACTGCTAGAATGCTTAGGACCTTGTTACTCAATTCAATCAAGACTACAATGTGTTTTGTTAAAGAATAAATGTGTGAGTGTTTTTAAAAGGGAAAATGGGTTTTTGAAAATAAAAGAAAGAAATGCTTAGATGAGATGGATGTGTGTTTCTTATGTGAAATGCCAATAAGTTGGGCTCGTACCTTGGTGGTTGAGCAAGGTTGGGATATATCCATCTTGTCACAAATTAAGGATCGAGTTGATGTGTCATGTTGCCTAACCCAATCATTGTGCAACCACTTGACCGTTGTATGCGGCAGCGGCTTAGCATAAATCCCACTAGCTAGTCTGTTAGTCATCAGGAGAGCTAGTGAGCAACAGGAGACCATGGAGAAGGAGTAAGATCTTTGTGACTTAGGTCCCGGTTAAGACCTTGTTGGTAGGTCATTAACACCTTGGTTGCTTCCGTGTTGGCTAGTCAGTCTTAGCTGAGGTGGGTAATGGCTTTGATAGGATCTGCACCGGCACTAAGGTGATCGTGCTGTGGTACCCTACTTGTGGGTAAAGTGTACAACCTCTGCAGAGTTAAAATCTATCCGGATAGCCATGTCCACGTCATTGGATGAGTTACGACTTGGTCACATAACTAGTGCTTGGAGATGGATGATTTTCATAACGTGTGTTGGATTTTGGAAGTGTGCGGTAGTCGTGCCGTGAGCTACTATGGACGGGGAGTCCGGTAGCATTAAAACTTGGATTCTTTGTATAGGATCAATCCCACTTATTGATTCGGTTACTAAAGAAAAGCTTTTTGAAAATCTTTTGAAAATGAATCCTTGAATGTGTTGAAAATCTAGCTTTATTGCAAATAAACCTTAGCCTTATCCTTGATATATCCTATGCATATTCTTGATTGTATCTTGAGTACTTTTGTACTCACGCTTGTTTTGTTGCTTCAGAGGAAGACTCGGACTTCGTTGCTGAGGATTTCGAGTAGGAGGTCGCTTCCGCACCCAACGCTGCCTGTGGTGTTGGCCATTACAAAATGCTTCCGCTGCCGTGTAGTCCCGAGTGTTGTCTCTTGACAATAGCTTGACTCGCTACTGTTGTTTATTTAGTTATCGTTTCAGCGTGGCTTTTGCGCCCACTCCCTCTGGAGTTGTACGGTGTATGAACCATCTGTTGAATAAATGTGTTATCAGCTTCCTGGGACTGATATTTGTACCACATTTAGTCTCTGCTTATATGAGGACGCTTCAGGTGGTATCAGAGCTATCGTTGGTTGTACGACGCGACCATTAGGACCGGAAAAGCCTTTTTGACCAAAATAAATAATTTACAAAATTTCGTGCTTGCGTTGCTCTATTACAAAAATGATTTACACCTAGATTCTTTCCAGATGACTGAAGAAGGATGGGTCAACAGCCACTGCCTGGAACATCCCAGTTTTCCCAGGTTGTTGTTCACCTGCATGGACCGCCTCGAAATTTATGAGCGCTCGGAGTACACCAACAGAGAGTACGAGGACCGTGGAACCCTTCGGTGTGAGATGACTATCTACGTCAATAGGAGTAGCCGCTACCCCGACATTTAGCCATGGAATGTGACTGCCAGTAGTTTTCGACGCGAGGACGCTTACCAAGTGGCAGCCCGGAAGGCTCTGCGTTTCCTATGCCAGATTTATGAGAAGCACATTGGCCATACCCCGATGAGATTTTACCCACCTGTCAAGAAGAACTGCCCGGTTTGGCTGGCCCGAGTGAGGACGTTGGAAGGACGTGGACAGTGCGAGGATGACCCCACTGTGCTCCACATGGCTGCCTATCTTCTCACCCTAAACGAGCTCTATGACAAGCAGGCCACAAAGCTGAAGCAGCAGATTCATAAAGCCAAGGACGCAGAAGTTATGGTGAGGAGACTCCAGGTGAAGCTGGCAACAGCCGAGGCACGAGCTTCGGCTGCCTAAAGCAATGAGGCTGCTGCTGTTGGGGCCCTTAAGGAGGCTGAGGATTGGCACTCCTAGGAATTGAAGGATGCCCACCTCGTGAATTGTGCAAGGAGGAGGATGCTGGCCTTTGAGGATGAGGAAGCCCCAATCCTAGATGGGATTCCCATCGCTCAAGGATTCGGCAAGCGGAAGAGCCCTGGCACTCCGCCAGCACCACCACCTACAGAGACTTACGGAAGAGGCTCTGAAGTTGTTGGGCCACCCTCGATGGAAGATGATGTGCTGGCCCTCCTCATTCCACCAGAGGACCACTCCGTTCAGGATGAAGACTCGCCCCGCGAATAGGGTGCCCAGCCCAAAGTTGTACCCCAAGCAATGAAGCCATCCAGAGTTTAGAGTTGTACCCCCCCTTGTGTTGTTGTACCGGTCGTGTAGTGCGTGTTTTGGCCTCACCCCAAGTATTGTAACCGTCCCGGTAGAAATAAAATCATTTATGTTTGTTGTTTGTTAGTCTGTGTGCTTGTCGACAAGAGGTGGATTCTGTCTTTTCGAAAACACACACTAATTAACTTAAACATCACTTTAAATCCAAATTCAAGTCTCATGAAAATCTCGCTCAATCTACAGATGCCTCCCAAACATTCCACCTGGACCTCTCTGAGTCAGGCTCGTGCCACCCCAGTGCGGAAAGATAGCCAGAAGGGCAAGGACCACTCCCTGCTATGCACCATGAAGAGCAGGAAGTGAGTCAGCCTAAAGGCAGGGGAGAAAGCCAAGTAGGAGCACAGTAGCCACCACCCCCGCCCGTTATGGATCTGGTGCAAGTGATTAACAACTAGACTCTTCTGCTGGAAGATTTGGCCAATGCCATCACCTGTCAGAGGTCCCGCAAGCAAGGCATGAATGAGAAGTTGTAGACTTCCTCCAGACTAAGCCACCCAATTTTGGCGGGTCTTTTAACCCTCTGGACACAAATGACTGGCTGCGAGTTATTCAGAGGAAGCTAGAGCCGTTTGGATGTGAGAGCAGGGATAAGGTTCTCTTGGCGGCCCATTAGCTCACTGGGACTACTCTAATCTGGTAGGAGAATTACTGCACAGCTACCCAGGATGCCTCCACTATCACTTGGGATGAGTTTGTGACGGCATTCCGCCGCTATCACATTCCAGCGGACACCATGAAGCGCAAGGCGGATGAGTTCCGTGAACTGCTCCAAGGCAACAAGTCTGTGGAGGAGTACACCTATAAGTTCATGGAGCTGGCCTGTTATGCTTCAGAGGAAGTGGACAAGGATGAGAAGAAGCAGGATATGTTCAAGAAGGGCTTGAATGCAGAGCTGAGGACCCTGCTTACTCCTCAGATCTACCTCGACTTCAACACCTTGATGAACATGGCCATCCTGACCGAGAGGGCCAAAGCAGACGAGCGGAGGGACAACAAGCATCGGTTCCTGGAAAGCAAGGCCCACCAGCAGGACCGATTCCAGAAGCCGAGTAGCTTCAGCCATCCAGTACCTAGGTCCCAAGCCCCTATGCAGTATCGGACCCAGTCCCAAGCATCCAGTTCTCAGCAATCCAATGCCCCATTCCGAGGCTAGAACCCTATCGAGGCCCCACAAAATAGTGCCAGCCAAGTCACTGGCAACAGCAGGGCATGCTTTAACTGCCGTGAGATAGGGCATTTCATCGCCAACTATCCATATGCCAACAAGCTAGCAACATCGACCTTCTACAACTCTGTAAATGGACCGAGGTCAGCATTGTTAGGAGCGAACCGTGTCCCAGTCCGTAGCAACAACAACCCCAGCAACAACAACAGCCAGCAGATCAGGCCGCCCCAGCAGTCATTTGGACGAGCCCGCGTTAACCACATCAGCGTGTAAGAGGCTCGAGAAGCTCAGGGCGTGGTACTCGGTGAGTTTTTAGTCAGCTCAGTCTTGGCAACAATACTTTTGATTCTGGAGCATCACATTCTTTTATATCATTAAGCTTTGTGGACAAGCACAACATACCTACAGTACTACTAAAGTTACCCCTATTAACCCGAACGCCTGGAGCTGACATTCAGTGTCAACTAGGTTGTTCTCGGGTAAGGATGAATTTAAGTGGGGTAGAGTTCTTAGCAGATTTATTAGTACTTAATTCTAATGGGATAGATGTGATCCTTGGAATGGATTGATTAAGCCTACATGATGGTCACATAGGGTGTGCTGATAAGATAGTACACCTGACCAATTAGGATGGTGTGCAAGTAAGTTGTCACACCCGGGGAAGTGGACCAGACCCAATGGTTTTTAGCATGGAAGCTAAGGCCATAGAGGAAGTCCTGGTAGTAGGTGAATACCCTGATGTCTTTCTTGAAGAACTACCTGGAATGCCCCCAGATAGGGATATAGAGTTCGTAATTGACCTTATCACTGGAACGTACCCCATAGCTAAGAGACCCTATAGGATGGCAGCATCTGAGTTGGCAGAATTGAAGAAATAGTTAGGAGAATTACAACAGAGTGGTTTTATCAGACCTAACTCATCCTTGTGGGGAGCTCCAGTTCTCTTTGTCAAGAAGAAAGATGGAAGCATGAGGATGTGCGTGGATTATCACGCATTGAATGAGGTCACCATTAAGAATAAATATCCTCTCCCAGGATAGATGATCTCTTTGATCAATTGAAAGGAGCCAAGTACTTCTCCAAGATTGATCTGAGGTCAGGATATCATCAGCTCAAGATTAAGGAGAGTGAGATCCCGAAGACGGCCTTTGTCACTCGTTATGGTTAATTTGAGTTCACTCTGATGTCTTTTGGACTAACCAATGCACCTGCTTACTTCATGAATCTCATGAACAAGGTGTTTATGGACGAGTTAGATAAGTTTGTCGTAGTCTTTATTGACGACATACTTATTTACTCCAAAAGTATCCAAGAGCATGAGTAGCATCTACGAGTGGTGCTAGAAAAATTGAGAGCACACAGACTCTATGCCAAATTTAGCAAATGTGAATTTTGGCTTGAGAAAGTGGCATTCCTTGGCCATATTTTGACCGCGGAAGGAGTAGCGGTTGACCCCAAGAAAGTTAAGGCCATTTCCAAATGGCAGCAACCAACCAATGTTAGTGAAATCAGAAGCTTCCTTGGTTTAGCTAGCTATTATCGAAGATTTATTGAAGAATTTTCCAAGATAGCCCAGCCCATGATGGAACTGCTAAGGAAAGATAAGAAATTCACTGGACAGAATCATGTGAGAGAAGTTTCCAAGAATTGAAGAAAAGATTGACGACCGCCCAGTGTTAACCTTGCCGGATATTCAGCGGGACTTCGTCATTTATTGTGATGCATCCCAACAAGGATTAGGATGTGTCCTTATGTAGGATGGGAAAGTAGTGGCATATGCTTCCCTCCAACTTAAGCCTCACGAACAGAATTACCCCACCCATGATTTGAAGTTTGCAGCCGTAGTGCATGCCCTCAAGATATGGAGGCATTATCTGATTGGGAATAAGTGTGAGATCTACACTGACCACAAGAGTTTAAAGTATATCTTCACCCAACCAGATTTGAACTTAAGGCGAAGAATGTGGTTAGAATTGGTTAAGGATTATAATATGGAAATCCATTACCACCCTGGCAAAGCTAACGTGGTAGCCGATGCCTTAAGCAGAAAATGTTATGGGCAACTCGGACCCAAGGATGCCCGTCTGCAAGAAAAAATGGTACGGTTAAATGTGCACATTGTTCCCCAGAATCCCAGTCGCAAGCTAAGTGTTCAGCCCACTTTGGAGGATAAAATCAAAGAAGCCCAGGGTTCAGATCAGAATTTAATGAGAATCCGCAAGCAAATCGGGGAAAATAAGACCCCGGATTTCAGAGTGAATGACAAAGGAACCTTGTGGTACAAAGATAGAATTTGTGTACCCAAGGAAGGGAATTTTCGGCAGATCATTATGGATGAAGTCTATAACTCGGCATACTCCATCCACCCAGGAGCCACCAAAATGTATATGGACTTAAAGCAGAAGTACTGGTGGAATGGGATGAAGGCGGATATTGCCCAGTTCGTCGCCCATTGTGATACTTGCCAAAGGGTCAAGGCCGAGCATCAGAAACCAGCAGGTTTATTGCAACCACTACCCATCCTGGTTTGGAAATGGGATGAAATTGGGATGGATTTTGTAGTTGGTTTACCCAAAACTCAGAAAGAAAATGACTCCATATGGGTAATAGTGGACCGACTCACTAAGGTTGCTCACTACTTGCTCGTACGGACCACTTTTGGTGGAGAAAGACTAGCTCAGCTCTATGTGGACAACATAGTAAAGCTGCATGGTGTGCCTAGCAGAATTATTTTGGACAGAGGGATCCAATTTACCTCTAGATTCTGGAGAAGTCTACATAAAGCCATGGGCACCAAGTTGGATTTTAGTTCGGCTTATCACCCACAGACTAATGGCCAAACAGAGAGGGTAAATCAAATTATGGAGGACACGTTGAGAGCTTGTGTCCTTACCTATGGCAAGGACTAGGAACAGAGTTTACCCTATGCAGAGTTCTCATACAACAATAGTTTTCAGGCCAGTTTAGGCATGTCTCCATTTGAGGTTCTCTACGGAAAAAAGTGCAGAACCCCATTGATGTGGTCAGAAGTGGGAGAACGCACTTTAGTTGGACCTGCCTTTATAAAAGAGGCGGAAGATCAAGTGGCCAAAATTAGAGAGAAGCTAAAAGCAGCACAGTCTAGACAGAAGAGCTACTCAGACAAGAGGAGATGAGAATTGAGTTTCAATGAAGGAGATTTTATCTACCTCAAGGTCTCACCGATTCGATGGACTCGAAGGTTTCAAGTTCAAGAAAAATTAGCCCCTCGGTATATTGGACCTTACGAGGTGCTAAAGAGAGTCGGAGCCGTAGCATACCGTATTCGGTTGCCTGAAGATATGTCAGATATACACCCAGTGTTTCATGTCTCACAGTTAAGGAAATACTTGAGAGTGCCCGAAGAGCAAGTACCGGTGGAAACAATAGATTTGCAGAAGGATCTTCGGTATCAAGAAGTACCATCAAAATCCTAGACACTATCACTAGAAGGACAAGGAATTCAGTAGTGCGGATCTGCAGAGTTCAGTGGAGTAGGCATGGTGAAAAAGAAGCTACTTGGGAACGCGAAGATGCGTTGAAAAAGGAGTTTCCCCATCTTTTCAGGATTCAGCCAAATCTCGAGGACGAGATTCAATTTAAGTGGGGTAGGTTTGTAACATCCGTAAAATTCACTAACTCAAATCATTCATCCCTAAAATTCGTTTTCAAAATCTTTTGACCATTGAGCTCCTGAAAATTCTCTTCTTCCCGGCGATTTCACCGTCCCGGCGCCCAAAGCCAAAAATTGTCCTGTAATTTTTTTTCCTCTCTGCAAATTTCACCGCGTGCCGGGCGAAAGACCATCACGCATGCCCGACCGTTTTCCATATTTTTCGCCAACTCTCCCTTTCTTTTTATCTTCCTTTTACCCTTCTCTTTTTCTCTTTTCATTTTCTTCCTTCTCTTTCTTTCTTTTCTTCCTTCTTGCTTCTTTCTTCTTCTTTCTTCCTCCTTCTCCTTTCTTCTTGGCTGGTCATGCACGGCAGCCAGCTCCTAGCCGCCCCCCCTGCGCGCCCCTGTGCTCCTCGCCGCGTGAGCCCAGCCCCGCCACAACATCCACGTGGAACTCCACCTCGCCACGCCACCACCCTATGCCAGCCAAGAATCCCGACCGCCACTATCGACGCTCGCCTGTGCGTTGTCGTCGTCTTCCCCGGCCGTCGCCTATAAAAGGGGCAAAGCCCAGCCGTCCCTCCCCACCATGAGCTCGCTGCCCTCCCTTGCTTCCTCCCTGCGCATCTCCTTGCCTCCCCTGCGCGCCACCCCAACAGCTGCTGTGTAGTCCCGAGTGCTGTCTCTTAGCTTGGCTCGTTGCTGTTGTTTATTTACTTATCGTTTCGGTGTGGCTTTCGCGCCCACTCCCTCGGGAGTTGTACGGTGTATGAACCATCTGTTGAATAAATGTGTTATTAGCCTCTTGGAACTGATATTTATATCACATTTAGTCTCTGCTTATGTGGGAACAACCATCGCCTCTCCTTGCCTCGCATGTCACTGTCGCTACCCCTTGTTTCGTCCCCTTCGTTTCTGCGAGCACATGAAAGGAAGGGGAAAGGTAGAAGTTCCGTTTTCTCTATGCGTAGGCTCCTGTTCGCATTGCTCAGGTGGGCCTTATGTGAAAATCAACATGCGAAGTGCGGATGCGTTGGGCGGTGCTAAGAGGGTTCTCGGAATAAGTTTGCATGGAGAGCCCTCTCCCAATAAATTTTCCGTTGAATTTTTTGTTGCCCTCCATCTATACTCACATTTGGGAAGATTCATAATTTTTTCCTTCAGAGTGATAGAACTAGATAGGATTTGAAAAGGCCATAACACCTTTTACTTTGCAGGAGATTTAAGCACAAGGTAGAGTACAAGACTATTTATCATTGAGGCATTTTAAATTGCTTAGAGGTAGAAGCACAACCCTACCAACACGCATTTTAGATTAATAATGATTGCAACATGGTTACAGCTTTCTGATCTGAAAGTTAAACTGTTTGGCAAAATTTGAAGCGTGTCTTTTTTTAGGCACGATGATGTACGTGCATGGGAGGTAAAATAGAGTTATTGGCAAATATAGTTACATACGGTCACGGCCAATATGAAAAAGTAGGAAATGTAGCAGGGCCATAAAAATGCAGTACAAGGGAATGCTTAGTTGCTTACTATGACGAAGTGTCCAGATAGCAACAACAGATGTACATGGGAGTTGCAGTTGAAAGGTTGAATTCTTAAGGCACATACTGCAAAATAAAGGTGTAGATGGACCTTACTTAGACTTCGTTTGGCAACCGTGGGACTAAGGGATCTTCTATGGTGTATAATACTAGGCTATACTATTGTTTGAAAAAGACTAATATAAACATCCAACGGTTAAGATTAATTGTATACTACTGAAAACTTCAGCTGTGGTATGGGTAGTATACATGAGTAGTATAGATAGTATAAGGGTATCATGGTATACAAATGGCATCACTGTAATATTTTTTGATACTAAAGTCTAAAAGATCATTACATTTGAAATATCACTTTTTTATAATATAATAATTACTAAATTATCTATAATTATAATAAATAAGTAGATCTTATATATACTATATGCCACTAAGTGGTAGTATTGTGTACCGTAAAAGAGCTCGGGAATAGGGAGAATCAACTCACGTAGGGAGTGGGCGGATCTCCTGCCAACCAATCCGCTCCAGCAGCTGTAGGTCTGTTCGCTTCAGCTTATTCAGCCGGCTTATCAGCCACCAAACAATATTTTTCTTTCACAACAAATCAGCCGTTTCAGCTTTTCGGAGACTTATAAGCTGAAGCGAACAGGCCCACAGCGTGACCGCCGATGGCTGAAAATTTTGGGGCCCACACAAGATAAACAAGCATCGAGCTCAGAAAGCCGCAGAGTACTAGCATCGATATGGGACCCACCAGGCTCACTCCAAGTGGAGTTGCGAGCAAATGAAGACCGCCGGCGCACTCACACGCAGTTACAAAATCATTTCTTTACTGACGGAGCACCGAGGTATGTGTACATTCGCCGATGCCAGCAATTTTGATCCAATTATCGCCCGCTGCGGTGTGATATTCGATGCTTCAATCTTCTCTTTGTTTACCGGGTATCGGTTTTCTGCAACACTATGGCTGCTCTAATCCCTTTGCTTCGTAAGTTCATTTGGAATTTCTTGGATAGGCATGGATTAGCAAGGGTTCAATGCACTAGTTTAATAAACATGGATCGTTATATGTGCATACAGTACGTCTTCAAAAACATTACAAAACAGGCTGAGTATCACGCATATATGCAAAAAATAGGTTCATGTCAATGAGACCACAAGCTGAGTTTTCATCACCTTGCTGCCCAGGCTCAGCCTATAATTGCTGGCTTGCTCTTGGGAACTAGGGAAGAAAAACGTACCATTTTCCAAAAGAGATTCTGAAACATGATACCAGAATAGGACAAGCTCTCATAGCAGAATGTTCAGGCGTAACGGCACAGATTACATAAAGTTCTAAGCTGTCTGAATACATTGTAAGCTGTTTGAGCGCAAATGCTCAATCATTTCAAGTAGCTAAAAAGTGAGCCTTGCATGGTTTAATCTAGTAAAAAGAAAGTTCCAAAATGCAATTTGAACACATGCTACACATAATTGCATACTAATTCTCTCAAAAAAAATAACATTAATCTTCCTAGGTCTTGGATCTTCTCCTTGCAGAACCATCTTCTAAAACCTTTCAGCTCCAGCTAGGGCCATCCGCTAAAGCAAATAGCAGAGCATTCAATCAAGAGAATGAGCATGTGAAAAAATGCAACTAGCAAGTCATGAAAAAAATAAGTGGAACATGACAAGCAAGAAACCAATACTTAGAGCACTGTCACTGGATATTGTGGTCTGTCACTAAATAAACATGGCAGAGAAGTCATGCTTGCTACCTTAGTAAGAACATAAGCCTGAAGGATAGACTGGATAAATGAAACAGTCATTGATACTTATACTACAGTCGCTGTAAAAGAGGAGTGGCACTGAATTGATTTTCCAATGGAGCAAACTGATTGTGTTAGATACCAGCGGTACAAGCGAAAGTTCATTAACTGAATGCAAAATAAAATGTATATTGCATATCTAAAAAAGTAACAACTCTAATGTCACACATTGTTAATTAACCATCAGCCAAAAATATGTCATTAACTGTATCGAATTCATTTTTCCACTCTCAAGTTCATAGATAAACTGAAATCAAATATGTTTATTGCTTATACTCCTGTAGGAGGCAAACGGAAATTCTGCTTACTACTGGTGCTGGTAGGCTGGATAGTGGGATCTTTCCATGACTAAGAGCCATTAGTATATATACAATCATGCAGCGAGATTATCAAGCTACCAAGAAAATTTTACATGAAAACATAGACTTATGGTACCCATCTGAGTTCATGCTATGCTGTCTGTTTGAACTTGGATCATGTTTACTCGAGGTAGAAAAGCTACTCTAACTTGACATAAGAGAGAGAGAAAAATGGTGGGCATTAGTTAATTATACCAACATCAGGACACAACTTACTACATGTGTTGGAAGTTCTCTGGAACAGAGCTCTGAAACTCAATGGTTTGTGCTATGAAAGGCTGCAGCTTTTCTGTACATTCTTCCTTTAATTATAGCCGGTGGTTACAACTAGATAAGGCCCTAGTGGCGCCTAAAATTCAGGCATGATCACACCTGATGCATGCAACTGCACAACTACTTTAACTCAACACCTGAACAATAGCACTAACTGACTCAATTAGACTAGGCACTGAGCTGAACAAACTAACAAGACACGCACGCAGGATTACACTAACCAATAACCATGGCAGCTAAATCAATTCACAGTTCAGAGCAAATATTCTGTAATTAAATATAACCAAGAACCGATATGAATGAACAATAACCTACAATCCTCCAATCGCCCTGTAGCTCTATAGAGCCTTATGCAAAATCACTCATGTTTGGTTGGGCGTCATACTAGGAACAACCAGCTCTATTCATCACAAAACCAGCACACATGACAGAATAAAGAACATAACCGGACTGCCCGAGATCTATTGCTAAGGAAAACACATGAAGGTCTCAGAGGAGGATGAAACACACGGTCACACACACCTTACCGATCTATTAGAGCACCGTCACTGGATATTGTGGTCTGCCACTAAATAAACATGGCAGAGAAGTCATGCTTGCTACCTTAGTAAGAACATAAGCCTGAAGGATAGACTGGATCAATGAAACAGTAATTGATACTTATACTACAGTCGCTGTAAAAGAGGAGTGGCATAATTGAATTGATTTTCCATTGGAGCAAACTGATTGTGTTAGATACCAGCGGTATAAGCAAAAGTTCAGTAACTGAACAAAAAATTGTGATGAAACAAATAGTAAAGTAAAGAACCTAAGCCTTAGGATATTTTTTTTTACAGAAAACTACAATGCAACTTGCAGTTGACCATACCTTAGTAGAGCCTCATCCCTTTAGCTATGTGCATAGGTAGTTCTGGTTGCCCAGGAATCTTTTGCAACTTGTACTTAAACACCCTTGAACCTGGTTGACCATGCATCCAGAAATCCACCACCCAATACAATCCATCATAAGTGACTGTTGAGATTTGTTGGGCTCTCAAATGACTACCTCCCTCGGTATTCTGCCCCTTAAAGCCATGAATCACCCTGACTGGTGTTTCTGTTTCTATGCAGTTTTTCAATGCAAGATTCCCACGCTCAAGCTTCTGATCCTCATCATCCTTCTTTCCAGTATGCTTCCCACCAGAACCAGTATATATTAGTTCACCTGAGCGAGGCAATTCATCTGGATAACCTCCAGAAGCAACAATGCTTATTGCAATGCGCTTGCCATTTGTATATTTGGTGGTGTCAATGCCTCCCTGGTATACACGATGAAGACCAACAATGGCAAGCTGAACTCTATATAGAAACGCATCACCAACTTCAACACCTGGAACTTGTCCCACAATAGGACCGTGTTCGCTAAAACCTGGTAATTTTCTTATCATTTTAGAAGCTTCAAGGTCAATTCTCCTAATCTTTAGTAAATCCTGCTCCACAGCTTGCACCAGAGCTCGGCATACAAACTCAAACCTCCTGCACAACTTTTTGAATTGGATTCTAGCATCTGCATTCTCGGATCCATACTGCCTTTGACAGCTCACAGAAGGAAGACCTGAGGAATTGTTGAGGTATAGTTCAAGTTTTCCTTCATGAACAACTAGTGCCTTCAATATGTCATCATCATCCAAGTTGAAAGCCACCTCATCATTCAGTTTCCCCTTGCTATCCAATGCACAAGTAGAGTCAATCTTCATCCGAAGATGAGCTGGAGCATTTACCATCACCTTCTTCATGGGACCAAAGAAGCCCTTAGTTGTGGCAGATTCCTTTTCTTCTATCATATGGAACTTGTCTGATGCAATGGGAACTTGCATAACTTGGTCTTGTTTGGAAGATTCAGCAACACTATTGCATGAGCTCCCAATGTTCATCACCTCGACCTCCTTTGCAGCTAAGCATGATGATCTCCCCACACACCAGACCAGCCGCTCCAAACAGGGCACCGTCCTTGCCACCCGGGAGAGGAGCAGCAGCGGCCGCCGCCTTCTCCATCACACCAGACCAGCCGCGCGCACCAGCATCTCTGTACCGAGGGCGGCCGGACGTGGAGAGCGCCCTGCGCTTGGGCGGCGGCGGCGGCGGCTGCGCGGACGCCAGCGACAAGCGCCTCTTACTCCCAACACCGCCGCCGGCTCCGCCTCCCCTCTCCTCCTCCTCTCGCGCCACCACAGAAGCGGTAACCCCAGGCGCAGCTTTGCGGACCAACTCACCAGCGACGGCCGCCGCATTCGCTCCGACCGGCGCAGCCACCTCGCGCTCCGTCAGGCCACCGCCACGCCGAGTGTCCCCGCCGCGTGGTCCCCCGGCAGCCTACGCTGCCGCGCTGCGTCGAGCCTCGCCGCGTACAAACCCATACGCCCGCCCCCCGGCATTCGTCCTGCAACTATGCCCACCCGAGCACGCAACGAAACCACAAGCGCAAAATCAGCGTTCGCAAAAAGGAAACGAAGCGGGCTACGAGACGTCGACCGGGGAAAGCACGCGCTCACCTCTCAGCCGTCGACCACCGGCGGCGTCTGGGCGGAGGGGAAGGAGGAGCGCGACGCCGACGAGGCGGAGGGGTTGAAGGCTTGTACACCAGCAGCAGGCGTAATGGCTCAAGTATATGGCAGTATGTGATGTCTCTGATGGCTCAAGACGTGTGAATGTGGCCTGGTGGTTCACTGACTTAAATTTAAGCACCCATCACATCAAATGTTTAGATCCTATTTAGGAGTATTAAACGTAGACTATTTACAAAACCGATTACATAAGTGGAGGCTAAACGGCGAGACGAATCTATTAAGCCTAATTAGTCCATGATTTGACAATGTGTTGCTACAGTAAACATTTGCTAATGATGGATTAATTAGGCTTAATAGATTCAGCTTCCACTTATGTAATGGGTTTTGTAAATAGTTTACGTTTAATACCCCGTTCAGCCTCCACTTATGTAATGGGTTTTGTAAATAGTTTACGTTTAATACCCCTAATTAGTATCTAAACATTCGATGTGACACGTGCTAAAAATAAGCAAAAGGAACCAAACGCCACCTCTGAGTGTTAGCGCCAGGAGCCGTTTGCTGGGCTGGTCGTGGGCTGTTGCTAGGTTGGTCGTTAGGCCGGCGTGTGTGTGGACTGGGAACTGGTTGAGAGCACGTGGGTCGAAGGCCAATGTAACCGCGTATAAACGTGACTCGTTCGGTGGGGATGGATAACATAAAACAGAACGCAATTACGGCTCATCTCTTATCTATTACCTCGCTCTTCTTCTACCTCTGGTTCAACCTGTTCTTCCCCTGAATCTCCTGATTCTCCTCTCCCATTGCGGTCGAGCTAATCGAGACCGTAACAATTGGTATAAAGAGCCTCATCCACCACAAATTCCACAGAAATTTTTTCACGAAACCCTATCGCGAGATCTGGCGCCGCACCGGAAGCCCACGAAGATCCAGACGCAAATGGCAGCCACGCTTGAGGACCTCATGAAGAAGTTTGAGGGTTACGAGTTGATGATGTAGCAGTCCTTGGATAAGATTAATGGCCTGGAGGTTTGGCAATCCACGACGGATAGTTCCCTGGGAACATTACTGAACAAGACGGAGGAAGCGGCGACGCGTCTGCATTACCTGGAGTCTGCACCGCCGCTGCTTCCGCGTCAACCGCCTCCGCCGCCGCCTAGCTGGGTCAACTCTTTCGACCTCAACATAGCTCCACCACAGGAGGCGCGCTCTCCTGCGCCAGTTTTGGAGCGACCCAACGGGCATCGCCACAACATGGCTAACCGGGATGTTGGCGGAGGGATCCTTGGACCTCATCCGCCACGCCCGGTCATGGGTACGTTCCTTGACACATCTCATCTTCAATTTGACGCGTAGACCAGGAATCGTGAGTTTGGGAACAGACAGGCCTCCCTACTCAAACTCGAGTTTCCCCGGCTTGATGGTGATAATCCAAGGTTATGGCGTGATCGCTGTGAAATGTATTTCGAGGTGTATGTGGTGAGTCCACATCTAAAGATGAGGTTCGCATCTCTCAATTTCAAAGGCACTGTAGCGGCTTGGCTTCAGACATTTGGACGCAGAGGCAGGGTGTTGGATTGGGAGACATTTTGTGATGCTATTTTAGACACGTTCAATAAAGATCAATACCAAGTTCAGCTCCGTCATCTTGATGCCCTTCGTCAGAATGGTTCTGTGTCAGAGTACTTGGAGAAATTTGAGGAACTTTCACATGGCATCTTGTTGTACAATACTGCCTATGAAGACACCTATTTTGTAACCAGATTCATGGGTGGGCTCAAGGAAGAAATCAGGGTAGCAATTGCCTTACATAGACCGAAAAATGTGTTCGCAGCATCCTCGTTGGCTGCAGGAGGAAGAAATTGTTGCACACCAAGGCAAGATGGTGGCAAAGGATTACCACAAAGTAACTTTCAAGGGCCACAACCACAAGTGTCCTGCACAGGTATCTCTTCATTGATTGAGGAATTATTGGATGCTTTGGAGCATACTGATGACTGTGATCTTGGCCCAAGCGATGATGAACTGGAAACTGATGTGGTCATGGCAATTAGTGATAGCAAACCTCAAGTTAATTCAAAGAGAAGAACTATGAAGTTGCATGGCACCATTGGTAATCAGGAAGTGCTGATTCTTGTAGATTCAGGAAGTGTGGGTTCTTTTATCAATGAGAGTTTGGCTTACCAGTTAAAGTACCCAATACAAGATTGTGCAGTAGCTCATTTTGTAGCAGTTGATGGCAATCCAATGACTTGTACTAAGAAAGTTCTCAATTTACAATGGACCTCTCAAAAACTGTGGCGGAACCGCCCAACTTAAACTGGCTTAAGTGCGCCTAATTACTGTTAGAACAATAATTATCCAAAACACACTTAAAATAGTGTAAGTCCGGTAGTCCGTCGAGGATTCACAGAACTCCTCGAAAACCTCCACGATGTATTCCATAGCCATAGATCAGGATCGCTTCCACGATGGGATAGCATCAACAAACATTACATTTTTACATACATACCAGAGGTACGATTTATTACAAACCATAGATTGAAAGAAACTTAACAATGCAAGTTAAACCATTACCTGGAGATGGTCTGCAAACGGAGAGTACAGTGCCAAGATAGCGTATCTAGCTCAGTTCAGAGGATCCTATTGCACATTCCAACTAGCAGCTATCTGGAGGGCGCAAACTGAGGGCAAACACAGGTTTTTCACTTGGCTACTGCTGCAAAATAGGATCTTAACCGCTGACAGGCTTCTTGCACGAAACTGGCCATGCAACCCTATCTGCCCTCTCTGCCAGGTGGAGCCTGAAACTGCTACACATCTGTGTCTCCAATGTCCATTCGCGTTGCAAGTTTGGCAAAAGGACAGTGACTGGGCAAGTGGTATGGTTACTGTGCCATTGGCCGGTTCAGAGCTTCAGACATGGTGGTGTTCATCCATCAGTGCGGCCACGAAGGAAAAGAGACGAGCAACAGCAGCAGTTCTCATTTACACGGCATGGAATCTATGGAAAGAGCGCTCTGAGTTGCAAGTTTTCTTCTTTATCAAAGAAGAAATTCAACTTCGACAGAAGGCCTGTGGCACGCCGAGTGTCGACTAGGAGCAGCATAGTGCATCTTAGAGCTATGAGATCGAAGTTTATATTTCATCATGTAATCTTATTTATGTAAATGGTTCACTCATATCTCTCCTTATATGATATGGCAGTGCTCCTGCCCCTTTACATTTCAAAAAAAAAAGTTAAACCATTACTAAGAGTTTAAAATATAAACCAGTCCAGGGCAAGTAATTAAACATCTAAGTTTATTCTAGGGTATCATGAGACTCATAAGATACCCTAGTTCTTCGGAGCTTCCTCCTCGGTGGGTCCCTGCTAGGTTTCTGAAAACAGCAACAAAGGATCCCTTGAGTACGAAGTACTCAGCAAGTCTGACCCGTCTAGCCAATATAAATACTTTTTGTATACTGTATGATAGCTTTATGGTGTATTGGCTGACTCACATTTTGCAGAAAGAGCTTACTATAAGTGAAACCTTAGTTTTATCTTTTATTTTAGATTGAGTTTGTTACCTGACTGTTCTAGATGACGAAAATATTTTAGCAACCAGATGGAACTAAGTCATATAGCATATTTATTCAAAGCAAACGGTTCCCTTCTCTTCGTTACACTACGATGCTTAAACAATGATCAAGTGCATTCATATCCGAGAATTGTGGCGATCCGGACCGATTTACATCCTGCAGGAGATACCCGACCACCAGCTATGTACAACTATCCGGGTTGCACATAACGACCTTTTGATTAGCTGTACCCAACAATCGGAAATATGACTACTCGAACCCAGGGACGCACCCCCACATGGGACCCCACGTCTGGCCTGATCTCCAATGTGAGTTTCAGGCTACGCCCCCGCCCTTCCACTGCACGCCAAGCATGAGTACGAAATATTTCCGATCAGAGAGCCAACTAACCTACCGGGCTTGCTGGTTCCCATATGGCAGTAAGTAACCAGGTAATATCACTTGATCACTGGTTAAAACAACGAACGATCCTTAATCAAATTAACCGAGTAGACGGAACTACGGAACTCAAGACTCCTTTCTTGGTTCCATCCAAGCTTCTGTCCACTACCTTCCAAAATAGGTCATTTCCTTGATATACATATGTATGACAATGTTACCTTAGGTTGCTGAGTACCATAGGTACTCAGAAAGGATAAAGGTAGCGTGACTATGCTTTGCTAAGCATGGAATACTTACTAATTATTTGGAATAGGTGGCAAAGATGTCCTTAATAACAAGGTTGGATTATGCATAAAAGTAAGTTTTCAATCAACTCTTAGACTTAATGCGTTCATAAAGAAAATAACCAATAGTTGGACACATGAAATAATAACCCCAAAAGTAGATAGGCTTAAATGCATCAGGGCTTGCCTTGATCCAAAAAGTTAGCATCTTTAGATGATCTTGCTTCACAAGGGACCAACTCGACAACCTCCTCAAACTCTGGAGGTTCTTTAGAAATTTTCAGAAATTCCACTTCTGGAGCTTCAGTGTCTACGATAAACTGCATGCATGAGTCAGCGATGCAATTTTTTAAGCACAAGACTATACAACTTTCTTCATGATAAAGTTGCAAGCCAACAATGCCTTAGACAACTTAACTTCATGATAAAGTTGCAAGCCAACAAAACTCTACCCATAACAACCAACCCACGATCTAAACTTCCTTTATTTATCCCATTTTAGGCTTTTCTTTTTATTTTTGAAAGGCATCTGAATTAATTTCTATGTAAAGGAAAATGCAGAACTATAGATTAACATTTATTTGGAATTAATCAAAACATTATTCAGAATTTCATTTATTTTTAAAGCTTAAGCATTTACTTAAATATTTTAAGGAAAAGCATTAATTGAATACTTAATCCTTATCTTTTTATTTAAATATGTAAGCCTTTTCTTTTATTTTTGAAAAGCATCATAATTATTTTCTAATCTTAAACTTATAATTACTATAGATTATGGTTAATTTGTAATTAGAAAAGCAATATTTCATATTTTATGTATTTTGGAATTATTAAGTATTTATTTAATACCTTTAATTAAAGGCACTAAATAAACACCCAAACTTTTTCTATATGTAATTAAGTTTTAACAATTTTAATGTATAAAGGAGATTATAACAAACCTAGAAAAATTTATTTCACTATTTTTGGGTACTTCTACAATTTTGAGTGAATTAAATGGTGTGACAATTTATTTAAATCTATTTTTAAAACCGAAAATCCTTAACCTTATCTGAATAATCCCCTGGAACTTTTCCTACCGGCCCTCCCCTATCTACTCTCAAAGACACGTGGGGCTAGCCGGCCAGGCCTCCCTGCCCGACGCCAAAATAGGGCATCGGGGCGGGCAAGATCAGCGGCTCGCCGGCGGCAGCCTCGCCGACGACGGGGCTAGGCCAGGGAGCATCCCTAGGCTTGGGCACACCCGCGGGCGCCCCTCCCCGGAGGCGGCTTGAGCCGGGCCCTCCACGGGCGGCGGCGCCATGGCCGGTGGCCGGCCGGCGCAAGGCTCGGCGGCGGTACAAGAACGGCCCCTGGTGCGACCTACGGCTTCCATTAGACCTACTAAGCGCCTAGACCCGAGCAAAACAAGAAGAGAGGGGAGGCGCGAAAGGCTCACCGGAGGAGCAGTTGTGGTGGCCGGGCGGATAGGAGATGCAGCGGGTGTGGGCTCGCCGACGGGGAACTAGGGCAACGGAGGGGTGTGGGGGGTTGGCGAGGTGCTGCTGGAGTTTTGGGCGGGTGGAATTGTGGAGAGGAGCGGCGGCACGGTTGAATCGGCCGGTGATGGCGCCTCGGTCGAGCTCTAGTCGCTTTGGTAAAAATGACAGCAGGGTAAATCGGATGAGGGCGGGAGCGGTACAAATACGAGTTTTCACCGCGTGCATGAAGGCCACCTCGGCGAGGTGCAAGCGTGCGTGGAAGCGTATGTGGCTCAGCTCGTCGCACTGGCCAGCGCTCGGAGATGATGGCGGTGGCACGGCTCCTCCCCTGTTTCTCTGCTTTGTTTTCTCTCCTTTATCTCCTCCCATCCGACATGTTCAGGCCTCAATTACTCAAAATTTTCCATCTCAACTCGTAAAACTCTTTTAATCAAACTTGTAGAGTAATCCAAGTAATTTATTTGATAGATTGGCCTCCAACCAAAATGATCACTCTAAGACCAAGATTTTTCAGCCAAAGTTTGGCCAAAATACTGTGTAACTGAACCTGGACGATTCAGTTTCGTCATGTTCGAAAACAGGGACTTCTGCCATAATTTGAGCTCAATTTAAATTGCTCAAACTCGTTCCATATCATCGACCCTTCACCTATCTTTGTTCTCCAACTGACAAAGATTCCATTTTGCACAAGAACCCATATAACTTTTACACTGGATTTTTCTGAAATTTGCTCCAAACATTGTTAATCGATTCTGTTTTTCAGACTTTGGATTATTTCGGCGAGAAGGCTGAAATCTGCTTATTTTCTGATTTTGGACTTCATTTTAAATTCGAATTCCCCACTTTTTCTAGCCAACAATATCTCATTTAACTCTTCCATAGACCCTATTTCACTAATATCCAAAAACATTTGCTCACTTACATGGAAGATTCTTCAGAAACTTGTCCCAAAGTTGTGTACTCACTAATATATTTTCAAATTCTCGTGTTTTCGAACGATGCATAGTAACTTCGTCGATTCCATCTTCGATTATGTTTCTGAGAGGTTTATGACTTGAATTAGACCCCAAGCTTCACTCTTTTGAGTTCTAAATACTCTAAAGTCTCAATTTCATATTTTTGCCAATTTATACAAATTTGAAACTCTAAATTGCAAATTTGGTCAAATTCAGCTCAAATTTGACTTTGGCCCAATTTACCTTCCTTTAATCCAAATTTCACCATTAGCTTCTTAATATCATACTTAAGTTGTCATTAACATTGGGTGTTACAAAAACATACATTCTTGTCAGATGTTGGCATTCTACCTCTTAAGTGCTATGATATGATAGTGGGAGAAGATTGGTTGGAGGAATGTAGTCCCATGTGGGTACATTGGAAGAAGAAAACCATAAAATTCACTTATCAAGGCAAGAGGATCACACTGAGGGGGGTTTAACCTGAGGTGACCAAATTCACAACCATTAGTGCTAGGAAATTAAAAGGCCTTTTGAGAAGAAAAGCTGTCACTCATTGTGTGCAGATGCTTCATCAAGTTTCCAAATTTTAGTTGCAAGAGGAATTGGGGATGGTCAATTCAGTCATAGAACTGGACCAACATTTTGTTCACCCTGAAATATAGCAGTTGTTATTGGAGTACAGGCATCTCTTCAAAGAACCTACAACTTTACCTCCTGCTCCACAATATTATCATCATATTGATTTAATCCCTGGAGCTCAGCCAATCAATGTCAAACCTTACAGGTATGCACATGCTCAAAAATCTAAAATTGAGAAACAGTTAACTGAGATGTTAAGGAATGGAACTATTAGGCCTAGCACTAGTCCATATGCATCTCCTGTATTGTTAGTAAGAAAAAAGATGGTACATGGAGGTTGATGAGCTATTGGATGAGTTGGCTGGTGCTCAATGAATCTCCAAGTTAGATTTCAGGTCTGGCTACCACCAAATTAGAATTGTCAAAGGTGATGAACACAAGACTACTTTTAGAACTCACAGTGGCCTTTATGAATTCTTAGTTGTGCCTTTTGGCCTTACAAATGCACCAGCTACATTCCAGAGTACCATGAATCAAATTTTTGAGTCCTTGATGAGAAAAGGAGTGTTAGTTTTCATGGATGATATTTTGGTATATTCATCAACATTTGGTGAACATGTGCAATTGTTGAGGCAAGTTTTAGATATCATTCAAGATCATCAGTTTCTGATTAAATTGTCCAAGTGTTACTTTGCCAGGCAACAGATAGAGTATTTGGGGCATTGCATTTCAGCTGAGGGTATTTCCATAGAGCCTTCTTAAATTGTGGCAGTTCAACAGTAGCCAACACCTAAAAATCTCAAGGAACTGAGGGGGTTTCTGGGTTTAATAGGATATTACAGGAAGTTTATCAAACATTATGGGATGATAAGCAGACCACTTACTATTTTATTGAAGAAAGGAGTCCAATTTCTATGGACACCAACAGCTGAGGAAGCTTTTCAATTGCTCAAGAAGGCACTAGTAGAGGCACCAGTTCTGGCTATACCAAATTTTAACAAGCCATTTGTCCTCGAAACCGATGCAAGTGATTTGGGATTGGGTGATGTGGTTATGCAGGAGAATCGCCCTATTACTTATCTGAACAAACCATTGTGTCCTAAGAACCAAGGGATGTCAACTTATGAAAAAGAGTGCTTGGCAATTCTCATAGCAGTGGAGAAATGGAGATCTTATTTGCAGGGAAAGGAATTCATTATTAAAACTGATCACAAGAGACTCCTTTATTTGACTAATCAAAGAATCCACACCAAGTTACAACACAAAGCCTTACTGAAGTTGATGGATTTACAATTCAAGATAGTTTATAAAATGGGCATTACTAATGCAGCAGCTGATGCTCTCTCAAGATGTGCAGTAGTTGAGACAATATTGTCCATTTCTTTTTGCACCCCAGCTTGGGTTGAAAAGCTTTTGCAGGGGTATGAAGAAGATCCAAGTGCAAAACAGTTATTGACTGAGTTAGCTCTCTCTGGCACTGATTCTAAAGGCTACCATATTGTGGATGGAGTTATCAGGCATAAAGACAGGGTGTGGGTTGGCAATAACAAGTTGGCTCAATAACATGTGTTGCAAGCTTTACATAGCAGTGGCATAGCAGTGGCATTGGTGGTCATTCTAGATTTCATGCCACTTATCACAGAATCAAAGCATTATTTTCTTGGCCAAAGATGAAAGACACAATTAGTGCAATCTGTCAACAAGCTAAAGTTGCGCATGTGAAGCCACCAGGTTTATTACAACCTCTTCCTGTGCCTTCTACACCATGGACTGTAGTTAGCATGGATTTTATAGAGGGTCTGCCTCAATCCAATAGAATGAATGATATATTGGTAGTTGTGGACAAATTCACAAAATATGCATATTTTATGGCATTATCTCATCTTTTTAGAGCTTTGCAAGTAGCTCAGCTGTACATGAGCAACATATACAAACTACATGATACCAGAGGCAATTATTTCTGATAGAGATAGAATTTTTAGTAGCACTGTGTGGCAAGAATTATTCAAACTGTCTGACACCTAGTTGCTGATGTGCTCTTCATATCATCCAAAAACTGATGGCCAAACTGAAAGGCTGAATTAGTGTCTTGAAGAATTTTTAAGATGTTCTGTCCACTCCTGCCCAAGGCAATGGAGCAAATGGTTGTCATTGCCAGAATATTGGTATAACACAGCATTTCACTCAGCTTTGGGCCACACACACTTTGAGGTTCTTTATGGTCATTCTCCAAGACATTTTGGCATAACTAACTTGAATGCTTGCTCAGTTCCTGATGCATCCCCACATAAGAAGAGACTAAATGCGATACAAATCTCAGTCCCAGGAGGCTGATAACACATTTATTCAACAAATGGTTCATAAACCGTACACCTCCCGAGGGAGCGAGCATGAAAACAATGCCGAAATGATAAGTGAAACAACGACGGTAATGATCCAAGCTACTATCCAAATGAACCCTAGACAGCACCCGGGACTACACGCCAGCGGAAGCATGCTGCAAAGGCCCAACATCACAATCAACATTAGGTGTGGAAGCGACCACCTACTTGATGTCTTCGACAACGAAGTCCGGGTCTTCCTCTGAAGCAAAAAAAACAAGGGTCATTACAAATGTACTCAACAAGTCCAACCACACCCACAGAGGGGGAATAACAAGAATATGCACAAGTCATAACAACGATAAGTATAAGATTCATTTGCAATAAAGCTAGGTTTTTAACACATGCAAGGGTTCACTCTCAAAAGGGTTTTCAGAAAGCATTTATTTAGTAACCGAATAATTGAGTGGGCTTGATCCTACACAACGGATCCAAATTTTAATGCTATCATACTCCCCGTCCGCAGCGGCTCACGGCACAACTACCGAACACATTCAAATTCCAACACATGCCATGAAAATCATTCATCTCCCAGAAGCTAGTTATGTGCCCAAACAGTAACTCGTCCAATACCATGGACACAGCTATTCGAATAGGTTTTAACTCTGCAGAGGTGTACACTTTACCCACAAGTAGGGTACCGGAGCATCATCACCTTAGTGTCAACACGGATCCTATCAAAGCCATTACCCACCTTAGCTAAGACCTGACTAGCCAACATAGAAACAACCACGGGTTAATGACCTACCAACAAGGTCTTAACCGGAACCTAAGCCACACATGCTTACTCCTTCTCCATGGTCTTCTATTGCTCACCAGCTCTCCTGATTGCTAACAGACTAGCTAGTGGGGTTTATTCTAAGCCTTTGCCGCTTACAAAGGTCGAGTCGTTGCACGATAAATTGGGTTAGGCAATACGACAAATCAACTCTGTCCTTAACCAAGACAAGACGGATATCTCCCAACCTGTTGAACCACTAAGGTACGAGCCCAACTTGGCATTTCACACAAGAAACACTCACCTGTCTCGTCCAAACATCCTTTTTTACCTTTCACCAAAACCCAATTTATTTTTAGCCAAACACTCATGCATTGATCTTTGGCAAAACATTGTATTCATGATTGGGTTATATTAAAGAAGGTAATCAATTCCTAAGCATTCTAGTAGCGATTATCTTCTAAATAGAGCATATCATATTTAGAGATAATTCTAGGTCATCAAGGAATAATCATAGCAATCAAGGGGTGGCTATCCAACCGGGTTTTAAGCAGTAAAACAATATGCAATTTATAAAAAATGGCCAATAGGTTCTATCTGTAAAACTGGGATAAATATGCATCAAAGGATGCGATTAGACTTGCCGTCCTCAAAGCCTTCCGGGAGTTCCTGCTCGTGGTATGGGTCCTCGAGCTCTGGCTCACGGTACTGGCCTCCTAGCTTCTCTTCGGGCTCCTCTTCCTCAGGCACTCCGTTAACTATGGCACACACAAGCAAATCACACAAATAAAATAAAAATAAAGAGGTTTTCCCCGTTGAGCTCGGAGATAGGGAGAGAAAGATATGTGGAGAGAGGGAAAGTTTTGTTGGAAGAAAAAGGCAGGTAACTCGGTGGAAACGTATTTAGGAATGTTGTGGTTGAATTTGGACTATACGGGAGGTGTTTAGGCGCATAAAATGTCGGCGAATCTGTGATTTGCGGCTCAAATAATGGGTCCATGGACCTCTTTGTAAGAAAAAGTGAGAGAGGAAGGGGCTCGGGTGTGAAATGGTGAGGGGGGCTCTTTGCGTGGTAGGGGAAGAAAGAGGCGGTAAAAGGAAAATTTTCCAGGGTGGTCGGCCAGCGGCAACGCGCTCGTCGTGCGGCGGGGCTTGCCCGTACCTGGGGAGAGGGGGGAAAGGGAGAGGAGAGAGCGGGGGGACCCATTCCTCCCCTCACCTTGGGTGAAGGAGGTACGGAGGGGTGTCTCGATGGATTCTTCCGGAAGGTGGCGGTTGGGGCGACGGCGAGCGGTATTCTAGGCGTGAGGAAACTAGGAGGCGGCGGCGGTGCACGGGAGGTGGTCCAGGAGCGGCGGGTGGCGAGCTCCGGGAGGGAGTGGGCGGCTTTTATAGGCAAGCTTGGGCTGGTGATCTTAGGGGCTGGGCTCGACTGGCGAGCGGCGTGGCAGGACGGTGCCGAGCGCGGGCGGTGCGGCGAGCGGTAGCGTGCACGCGGGCGGTAGGGGCTGGGCACGCTGGTGTGCAGCACGCCAGCGGCGAGCGGGACCGGGGCAAGGTGCGGGCGTGCGGCGCGGGCAAGGGCGTGAGCGGGGCCGAGCCAAGGCGCGCTGGCGTGCGGGTGTGGGGCAAGTGGGTGTACGGCGCAGCAGGGGCGTGAGCAGGGTTGGGGCAGGGCGCGCTGGTGTGCGAGCATGGGGCTGGGGGGCGCTAGGGGCGCGGCACATTTTGGCATGCGCGTGGGGGAGGAGGAAGAGAGGAAAAAGAAAAGGAGGGAGGGAAAGAAGAATGGAAGAGTGAGATGGGGGGTTAAAATGGTAAAATAGATTCGGGATTGATCTGATAGTGCACAGGGTATGGTCAAGGTCGCATAGCGATGGAATAAGGAGAGACAGCGGAAATAGCGGAAGCGGTCAGGCTGGCAAGGTGGTGTAACGCACAGAGAGAAAAAGAATGGATGGTGGTCGGCTTTGGTGCTGGGACGGCGAAATCGCCGAAAAGATAGGATTTGGGAGCTCAAGCGGTGAAAAGATTTTGAAAATGAATTTTAGCGAGTGATTTAATTTGTTGAATTTTAGGGACGTTACAAACCTACCCCACTTAAATTGAATCTCGTCCTCGAGATTTGGCTGAATATTGAAGAGATGGGGAAACTCTTTCTTTAAAGCATCTTCGCGTTCCCAAGTAGCTTCTTTTTCACTATGCCTACTCCATTGAACTCTGCAAATCCGCACCACTGAATTTCTTGTCCTCTTGGTGATGGTGTCTAGATCTTGACGGGAACTTCTTGATACCGAAGATCCTTCTACAAGTCTATTGTTTCCACCGGTACTTGCTCTTCGAGCACTCTTAAACATTTCCTTAGCTGGGATACATGGAACACTGGTTGATATTTGACATTTCTTTGGGCAGCTAAATGCGGTATGCCATCGCTCCAACTCTCTTCAGCATCGGGTACAGTGCAATATACCAAGGGGCTAATTTTCCTTGGACCTGAAACCTTCGAGTCCCTTGAATTGGTGACACCTTGAGATAGACGACCCGTAGATGCTGCTCATGCTCTTGGATGCTTTTGGAGTAAATAAGTATGTCATCTATAAAGACTACGACAAACTTATCTAACTCATCCATAAACACCTTATTGTTAAGATTCATGAAGTATGTAGGTGCATTGGTCAGCCCAATAGACATCACCGTGACCTCAAACTGACCATAACGGGTGACAACGGCCGTCTTCGGGATGTCACTCTCCTTAATCTTGAGCTAGTGATAACCAGACCTCAGTTCAATCTTAGAGAAATACTTGGCTCCCTTCAGCTGATCAAAGAGGTCATCTATTCTGGGGAGAGGAAATTTATTCTTAATGGTGACCTCGTTCAACGAACGATAATCCACACACATCCTCATGCTTCCGCCTTTCTTCCTGACAAAGAGAACTGGAGCTCCCACGGGGATGAGCTAGGTCTGATAAAACTACTATGCTGCAATTCCCCTAACTAGTTCTTCACCTCTGCCAACTCAGATGCTGCCGTTCTATAGGGTCTCTTGGTTATGGGAGAGGTTCTAGGGACAAGATCAATTATGAACTCTATATCCCTTTCTGGTGGCATTCCAGGTAGTTCTTCAGGAAAGACATCGGGGTATTTTCTTACTACCGGGACTTCCTCTATGGCCTCAGCTTCCATGCTAAAAACCATCGGGTCTGGTCCACTTCCCCGAGTATGACAGGTTACTTGCACACCATCCTGATTGGTTAGGCGTACTACCTTATCAGCACACCCTATGTGACCATCATGTAGGCTTAACCAATCCATCCCAAGGATCACAGCTATCCCCTTAGACTTAAGCACTACTAAATATGCTAAGAACTCTACCCCAATTAAATTGATCCTTACCCGGGAACAACCTAATTGACATCGAATGTCAACTCCAAGCGTTTGGGTTAATAAGGGTAACCTTAGTAGTACTGTAGGTATATTGTGCTTGTCCACAAAACTTGATAATATGAAAGAATGTGATGCTCCAAAATCAAAAAGAATCGTTGCCAAGACTGAGCTGACTAAAAACTCACCAAGTACCACGCCCTGAGCTTCTCGTGCCTCTTGGGCGCTGATGTGGTTCACGCGGGCTCGTTTAAATGGCTACTAGGGTGGCCTCATCTGCTGGTTGCTGTTGTTGCTAGGATTGTTGTTGCTGCGGATGGGAACACGGTTGGCACCTGACAAGGCTGGTCTTGGCCCATTCACAGAGTTGGAGAAGGCTGAGGCTGCTGGCTTGTTGTTGGTGTATGGACAGTTGGCTATGAAATGCCCTGTCTCGTGGCAGTTGAAACATGCCCTGTTGTTGCTGGTGACTTGGCCAGCGCTATTCTATGGGGCCTTGATGGTGTTCTGGCTCCTTAATAGGGCACTGGGCTGGTGAGAACCGGATGCTTGATATTGGATCCAGTATGGCATAAGGGCTTGGGACATGCGCATTGGATGGCCAAAGCTTCTTGACTTCTAGAAATGGTCCTGCTGGTGGGCCTTACTCTCCAGGAACTGGTGCTTGTTGTCCCGTCTCTCATCTGCCTTGACTCTCTCAGTCAGGATAGCCATGTTCATCAGTGTGTTGAAATCTAGGTAGATCTAAGGAGTAAGCAGGATCCTAAGTTCTGCACTTAGGCCCTTCTTGAACATGTCCAGCTTCTTTTCATCCTTGTCCACTTCTTCCGAAGTATAACGGGCCAACTCCATGAACTGGTAGGTGTACTCCTCCACAGAATTGCTACCTTGGCGCAGTTCACAAAACTCATCTGCCTTGCGCTTCATGGTGGCCGCTAGGATGTGATAGCGGTGGAACTCTATCACAAACTCCTCCTAGGTGATAATGGAGGTATCCTAGGCAACTATGCAGTAGTTCTTCCACCATGCTACAGTAGTCTCAGTCAGCTGATGGGCAGCCAAGAGAACCTTATCTTTTCCCTCACAACCAAATGGCTCCAGCTTCCTTTAGATAACCCGCAGCCAGTCATCTGCGTCCAAAGGGTTAATGGTCCCGCCAAAAGTGGGTGGCTTGGTTCGAAGGAAGTCCATCAACTTCTCATTCATGCTTTGCCCACGGGGCCTTTCGGGTGATAGCATTGGCCAAGGCTTCCAACAGAAGGGTCTGGTTGTTCATTACTTGCACCAGATCAATAACAGGCAGAGGTGGTGGCTGTTGTGCCCCTACTTGGCTTTCTCCTCCACCTTCAGGTTGGCTCACCTCCTGCTCCTCATGGTGCACTGCAAGGGGTGGTTCTTGCCTTCCTTGCTGTCTTTCTGCACTGGTGGTAGCATGGGCATGGCTGGTTGAGGTCCTGGTGGCACGCTTGGGAGGCATCTGTAGATTGGGCGAAATTTCATAAGTCTTGGATTTGGGTTTAAGGTGATGTTTTAGTTAATTAATTCGTAGTTTCAAAAAGACAGAATCCACCTCCTGTCGACAAGCAAACAGACTAACAACACAATAAGCACAAATGATTTTATTTTTGCCAGGGGGATTACAACACTTGGGGTAAGGCCAAAACACGCACTATTTGACTGGGTACAACAACACAATTGGGGGGGGGGAGGGTATGACTCTAAACTTCAGACCGGGATGGCTTCATGTCTTGGGGTACAACTCTGAGCTGGGTACCCTACTCGCGGGGCGAGTCTTCATCTGGGTCAGAGTGGTTTTCTAGCGGAATGAGGAGGGCCAGCACATCGTCCTTCACTGAGGGTGGCTTGGCGATTTCAGAGCCTCTTCTGGAAGACTCTAAAGGTGGTGGCGCTAGTGGAGCGTTGGGGCTCTTTCGCTTGCCGGATCCTTGGGCGATGGGAATCTCATCCAGGATCGGAGCCTCCTCATCCTCCAAAGCCAGCATCCTCCTCCTAGCATGATTAACAAGATGGGCCTCCTTCAACTCCTGGGAGTGCCGATCCTCGACCTGCTTGAGGGTCTTAATGGCTGCAGCCTCACTGTTTTTGGCGGCTGTAGCTTGTGCCTCAGCTTCTGCCAGTTGCACTTGGAGCCTCCTCACCACGACCTCTGTGTCCTCGGCTCTGCGAATCTGCTGCTTCAGCTTCGAGGCCTGCATGTCATAGAGCTCGTCCAGGGTGATAAGGTAGGCAGCCATGTGGAGCACTGTGGGGTCGTCCTCACGCTGCCTACTTCCTTCCGAGATCCTCATCCAGGCTAGCCAGGTCGGGCGGTTCCTCTTGACAGGTGGGAAGAACCTCATCGGAGTGTGGCCGAGGTGCCTGTCATAAATCTGGCACAGGAAACACAAAGCCTTTTAGGCTACCACTTGGTAAGTATCCTCGTGCCAGAAACTGGTGGCAGTCACATTCCACGACTGAATCTCGGGGTAGCAGCTACTCCTCCTGATGTAGATAATCATCTCACACCAAAGGGTTCCATGGTTCTCATACTCCCTACTGGTATACTCCGGGCGCTAATAAATGCTGAGGCGGTCCATGCAAGCAAACAACAACCTGGAAAAGCCGGGCTCCTCCAGGCAGTGGTTGTTGACCCATCCTTTTTCGGCCATCTAGAAAGAAACTGGGTGTAAATCATTTTTGCAACACAGCAAAGGGAGCAAGAAATTTTACAAATCACACATTTTGGTCAAAAAGGCTTTTTTCGGTCCTATTGGTCGCGTCCTATATGCAAGGGTTCACTTTCAAAAGGATTTTCACAAAGCCTTTATTCAGTAACCAAATAATTAAGTGGGGTTGATCCTACACAAAGGATCCAAATTTTAATCCTACCGGACTCCCAGTCTGCAGTAGCTCATGGCACAACTGCTGGACACTTCCAAATTCCAACACATGCCATGAAAATCATTCATCTCCCGAAAGCTAGTTATGTGCCCAAACCGTAACTCGTCCAATACCGTGGACACGGCTATTTGAATAGGTTTTAACTCTACAGAGGTGTATACTTTACCCACAAGTAGGGTACTGTAGCACGATCACCTTAGTGTCAGCGCGGATCCTATCAAAGCCATTACCCACCTTAGCTAAGAATGGACTAGCCAACATGGAAACAACCATGGGTTAACGACCTACCAACAAGGTCTTAACCGGGACCTAAGCCACACATTCTTACTCCTCCATGATCTTCCGTTACTCACCAGCTCTCCTGATGGCTAACAAAAAAGCTAGTGGGGTTTATGATAAGCCTTTGCCACATACAAAGGTTGAGTGGTTGCACGATAAATTGGGTTAGGCAAGATGACACATCAACTCGGTCCTTAACCAAGACAAGACGGATATCTCTCAACCTGCTCAACCACTAAGGTATGAGCCCAACTTGGCATTTCACACAAGAAACACCCATCCATCTCATCCAAACCTCCTCTTTTAACTTTCACCAAAACCCCATTTATTTTCACGAAAACACTCACCCATTTATCTTTAGGAAAATATTGTATTCATGATTGAGTTATATTAAAGAAGGTAATCAATTCCTGAGCATTCTAGCAGAGATTCTCTTCTAAACAGAGCATATCATATTTAGAGATAATTCTAGGTCATCAAGGAATAATCATAGCAAACAAGGGGTGGCTATCCAACCGGGTTTTAAGTAGTAAAACAATATGCAATTTATAAAAAATGGCCCATAGCTTCTGTCTATAAAACTAGGATAAATATGCATCAAAGGGCGAGATTGGACTTGCCGTCCTCAAAGCCTTCCGGGAGTTCCTGCTCACGGTATGGGTCCTTGGGCTCTGGCTCGCAGTACTAGCCTCCTAGATCCTCTTTGGGCTCCTCTTCCTCGGGCACTCCGTTAACTACAACACACACAAGCAAATCACACAAATAAAATAAAAAGAAAGAGGTTTTCCCCGTTGAGCTCGGAGAGAGGGAGAGAAAGATATATAGAAAGAGGGAAAGCTTTGTTGGAAGAAAAAGGTAGGTAACTCAGTGGAAATGTATTTAGAAATGTTGTGGTTGAATTTGGGCTATACGGGAGGTGTTTAGGCACATAAAATGTCGGCGAATCTGTGATTTGGGGCTAAAATAAAGGGTCCATGAACCTCTTTGTAAGAAAAGGTAAGAGAGGGGCTCGGGTGTGAAAAGGTGAGGGGGGGCTCTTTGCCTGGCAGGGGAAGAAAGAGGGAGTAAAAGGAAAATTTGCCGAGGCGGCCGGTCGGCGGCGACGGCACTCGCCTTCGTGATGGGGCGGCCGGTCGGCGGCGACGGCGCTCACTGTTGTGTCGGGGCTTGCCCGCGGCCAGGGAGAGTGGGAAAAGGGATTGGAGAGAGAGGGGACCCATTCCTCCCCTCACCTTGGGCGAAGGAGGCGCGTAGGGGTGTCTCGACGGCGGCCGACGGGAGGCGGCGGTTGAGGCGACGGCGGGCGGCATTCTGGTGAGAGGAAATTAGGCGGCGGCGCACGGGAGGTGGTCCAGGAGCGGCGAGTGGCGAGCTCGGGGAGGGAGTGGGCGGCTTTTATAGGTGAACGCAGACCTACGACGGTAGGGGCCGGGCTTGGCCGGCGAGCGGCGTGGCGGGGCAATGGCGTGCGAGCGTGGGTGGTACGGGCCGGGCGCGGCGAGCGGCGCTAGGGCGAGTGGTAGCGTGCGCATGGGCAGTAGGGGCCTGGCGCGCTAGCGTGCGGTGCGGGCTGGGGCGCGAGTGGGGTCGGGGCAGGGCGCGTTGGCATGTTGGTGTGGGGTGTGCGGGTAGGCGGCATGGCAGGGGCACGCTGGCGTGCGAGCGTGCAGCGCGGCAGGGTCGCGAGTGGGGCCAGGGCATGGCGCGCTGGCGTGCAGGCGTGGGGTCGGGGGAGTGGTAGGTAACTGGCTTGGGCGTCGAGGAGGAAGAGAGGAAAAGGAAAAGGAGGGAGAGAAAGAAGAAAGGAAGAGAGAGATGGGGGTAAAATGGTAAAGACATTCGGGATTGATATGATAGTGCACAGGGTACGGTCAAGGTCGCACAGTGATAGAATAAGGAGAGACAGCGGGAGCAGCGGAAGCGGTCGGGCCGGCAAGGTGGCGCGACGCGCGCACAGAAAAAAGAATGGACGGTGGTCGGCTTTGGTGTCGGGACGGCGGAATTGCCGGAAAGACGGGATTTGGGAGCTCAAGCGGTGAAAAGATTTTGAAAAGTATTTTTAGTGAGTGATTTAATTTGATGAATTTTAGGGACGTTACAGTTCTTGACTTGGAGGCTTGGTTGACATAAAGGAATTTGTTGACTAATCTTATCCATCAGCAACTTCTCAGAGCACAGCAAAGAATGAAATCTCAGGCCGACAAGAATAGAACTGAGAGGGAATTTCAAATTGATGATCTTGTGTATCTTAAGCTTCAATCATACATTCAAACTTCAGTAGCTTCCGGGACTAATCAGAAGTTGTCCTTCAAGTTTTATGGGTCATTCAAGGTTTTGCGACGCATTGGTCAGGTAGCTTATAAATTGGAGCTCCCTGAAGATTGTAGAATTCATCCTGTTGTCCATGTGTCTCAGCTCAATAAGCACATTCCATCTTCGACAAAAGTTAGTCAGGAATTGCCTATTTTGTTGGCCAGTTCTCCGTACATCTAGTGGCTTTACTTGATCATCGACTAGTGACTCAAGGATCTTCATTGGTGTCTCAAGTTTTGGTGCATTGGTCGGATTTACCAGCTTCACTTGCTACCTGGGAGGAAGTCAACGATTTGCAATGTCGATTTCCTGATGCCCCAGCTTGGGGGCAAGCTGGATTTTGAGGTGGGGGCAGTGTGATATCTCCGATGGCTCAAGGTGTGTGAATCTGGGTGTTAGCGTCAGCAGCCGTTTGTTGGGCTGGTCGTGGGATGTTGCTGGGTTGGTCGTTAGGCCGGTGTGTGTGTGGGTCGGGAACTGGCTGAGAGCATGTGGGCCGAAGGCCAATGTAAGCGCGTATAAATGTGACTCGTTCGGTGGGGATGGATAACGAATAACAGAACGCAACTACCGCTCATCTCTTGTCTGTTGCCTCACTCTTCTTCTACCTCTGGTTCAACCTGTTCTTCCCTGAATCTCCTTATTCTCCTTTCCCATTGCGGTCGAGCTAATCGAGACTGTAGCACATTACCACTAATGGCTCAAGCAATCTTTTGCACTTACAGCTATCTACAGACTTGCCATTCAATGTATCGGATTTCACTTTTACACCGCAATCACTTACAGCAGTGATTACAGTAGGGAAAAGAAAAACAAAGCGGGCTACGAGACGTCGACCGGGGAAAGCACGCGCTCACCTCTCAGCCATCGACCACCAGCAGCGTCTGTGCGGAGGGGAAGGAGGAGCGCGACGCCGACAACGCGGAGGGGAGGTGGTTGGGGGGTTTTCGAGGGCGAGAGGCGACAAGTCACTGATAGAGAACTTGGTATTAGTCCCGGTTGGTAGGGTGCAAATCTCCCGAAAATCCATCCGGAATAAACCAATCGAAGGAGAGCCCCCCCCACACGCACGTCCCAAGTCACAAGTCACACGATTTTTCATGCGAAATATGCGCGTGCACGCTGCGTGTGATTCGAACCCACGACCTCCAGCCTCGCGCGTAGCCTCTTTGCCATCCCACCTACACAGCACATCAGACTATATAGGGGATGCAATCCTTTTGTATTAACTCGTGGGGGACCTTTTTATCCTGGTTGGTATTACAAACCGGGAAAAAGGATTTGAGGGATTTAGTCCTCCTTCAGCCACCCCGTTGGGGACCCTTATATCTCGATTTGAAGCACCAACCGGAATAAAAGACCCTTTTTATCCCGGTTGGTATTACAAATCGGGATAAAAGACCCTCGACCCTTTTATCCGGGTTGGTAACACCAACCGGGATAGAAGGGGGGTCTTTTATCCCGGTTGGTGTTTGAAACCGGGATAAAAGGTCTCTCGAGGTTTTTTTTTTCCACTAGTCTTTGCAACTGGGATAAAAGGTTCCTGTTGGTGAGCCCCCCACCAGTGACCGAGCTTTAGTCCCAGTTGGTGAACCTTTTATCCTGGACCAACTTTAAATCGGAACAAAATGGAGCATATGAAGGTGTGTTTTCTAATAGTGAGTGTGTGACAAGAGAAACGGTTGTAGTGTTGAACTGTTGGCTCGTGCTCAGAGGGCTGGAAGGCAAAGCATCGCGGCCGCCTCCTGCTGGGGACTTGAAGGCTTGTAGCAGCACCAACAGCACGCGTAACGGCATGTTTGGATGCAGTCCTGGACGTGATTTGCCTGGCTCGAAGGTTGCTTGGAAGCTGAACAGGTACAGTGTTGCTACAGTAATTTGGCACCTCCCAAATTCGCAAAGTAAACAAGGGCTTAAAGATAAAGTTGCGTAGTAGTTTGTTGGAACTGCATGAGCTGCAAGCTGCAGCCGAGCAGCTGCGCTGTGCAGCTGCCGCAACAGCCGCAGTAGAAGCAGAAGCGAGCGCACCCGCTATGTTTAGGCCGTGTTTGAATCCAATGTGGATTCTAAAAATCTAGATTTTGGATGGATTTTCAGAATCTAGATTCTAAGCAAAATCTTAATGGTGTTATTTGGATCCTTGAATTCTAGAAGCTGATTTTGTAGTTGTTGTTGGCTGGATACCTTTTATGCCCTTACTGTCATTTGTTCCCATTCATTTGTTCCTCAAAATGGGAGGGTCAAGTAACTACTTGGAAAGTTATCTACTCCCTCCATTTTATAATTGCAAAGTTATTCTAACTTTTTTGAAAAGTCAAAGCATCTTAAGTTTAACCAAATTTATACAATAAAGTACTAACATTTATGATACCAAACTTGGAATGGCACGCAATTAACGGAGGGAGTACTATCACTGTCGTTCAATGCACTGCTGCTGTTACAAGCCTTCAAGCCCCAGCAGAGCCTTCCAGCCCTCGGAGCACGAACGAACAGCCCAACACGTGGCTCCTGGCAGCGCGACGTGACCCGCCGGTCTGCGGGCATGGTACGCCCGGGCTCGGTCGGCCTGGCTGGCTTGGCGGCGGCGAGAACGGCGCGGCCTGCGTGTGCGACGGGGTCGGGTCCGAGTCCGACCAACGGCTAGGTGCGTGCGAGTGCGACTCGTGTCGAAACGGACCGGTGGTCGTTACTAGAGGTCGAAACGGCATGCGGGATTAAGGTAGTGCACGAATCGATCCAGTCCTTGTTACGGAAGCATTAGGTTACGTATATATGCGACCATCTTAGCTGGCAAGCACAAGCAATCGTACAAATCTCGTGTGCAAGAGATATCCAACGCGCGTCGTATTGAGTGGTGTGCAAATAAGCAGCATCTACGACTCATGGTGCCGGAAGCGAGAACGATGCCACGAAGACGATTTAACTGTGATTTACAAGGACAGTTCCAATGGGATATTGATGATAGTTTCTATTCCTCTTAATTATCATACCAACTAAACAATTTGCTGATGTGGTAGTAGATTTATTATAGAGAGAGAAATCATTTCCTGGATAGGAAACCAAGTCCTCACGTATACTGATGGGTCGAGAAACTAGCGAATCTGCATTGGGAAGATCCAAGTAGTTTCTTCTTACTTACCGTCGGATCCTTTGCGCTTGCACCACTGCTACACATCACTCGAGCTTCTTTACATGATGCATAGAGGATATAGTACTAGAAGGGAGAATGATTTGTTGGATTTTTATTTAGACTCTAGATAAAAAATTGCATTGTGAAAGATGATTTCTTGATACAATATCCTAGACTATGGAAACTACGATGGTTTCTCCCATTGGGAGTACCCTAATTTGCACATAGTGAGAATCCCAATGATTAGAGTGTAATAGATGCATAGTTGCTAACTATTATTGGGCACTAGAGATTAATTAACCAACTACAGTGGATGTGGGGTGGGCCTTGTAGTGAGATACAACCACCGACATATTTTTAACCATGGTGGTCATCAATATATGGTGTAAAATTGAGATCTTTTACGGTTATAGTTTTCTGCTGACTCAGTCGTTGAAGGCTGAAAGAGTGTTGGCATAAATCGATCGATGATCCCTCGCGTGGCACACATGAAGGCATGGGAGATCTACTTAGATCCGGTGAAGGTCCTTAGCTTCTTGAGGTTCGGGCGTGCCAGTCATTTTGATCCTGCCACTTAATAGAATCACAATACTCATCCGATACAACACTTGAACAAACAAAACATATAGTGATTCATCGAGGAGATGATAGAATTGTAGTACAGAAAGCCGATGAACCAATGGCTAATGCAAGAACTTTAGTGTTGGACACCTATTGACCGATGCTAGTAACCAGATAACTCACCGACTAGTAGTTCGATTCAACCATGTTGAACGAACGTGGATGTAGGTCATCGGCTTACACTAGTAGAGAACTGGCCTTTAGTCCCGGTTGGTAGGGTGCATATCTTCCGAAAATCCATCCAGAATAAACCAACCGGGACAAAAAGGGGGTCTTTAATCCCGGATCTTTCAACCGGGAGTAAAGGTCACCCTTTAGTCCCGGTTGGTGTCACCAACCGGGACTAAAGGGCCTGCCACGCGAGGCGCGGGACAGGCCCTTTACTCCCGGTTGGTAAAAGCAACCGGGAGTAAAGGGTGCCCCTTTAGTCCCGGTTGGATTTCCCAACCGGGACTAAATGGCGCCCTGCATGGCGTCTGAAATTTTTCATGCATCACGTACATAGTACCGCGGCCCTTTTGTTAACCTTTAGTAGTTGAGATTTTTTTATAATGAAAACAACTAGTATTTAAACGAATGAAATTTGTAAGTATACAATTACTATATATACACAATTCAACTAGTACAAATCGATCTTAATTAACGCGTATTATATATACAAATAAATCAAACTATATATCTACAATCTTCCCGTCGAGGTGTTGCTCGGACCGTCTAATTGTCGTCCATCGTAATAAAATTCTCCTTTTGGATTTACCACCTCGTCCATTAGGAATCCAATGAGACCTTCACATATTGCCGCTACTCTTTCTTCCTTCAAGAGTCCTTGTTGAATATTTAACATCTATAATTTGGAAATTTGTGAATGTTACACGAACAATTAAATATAAGGAGCTAGAAAATAATTAGCTAGTAATAGTTTTAATTTACGTACTTTAAAGTTGTGCGGCATCATCTTTTGTCCCTTGGGTCCCATAAACTTTGCATGTGCTCAAAGATGTAGTAGCCACATAGATTATTCCCGGGTTCTTATCTTAAGCACTTCATTGCGAAAAAAAATAAGTTATGAAATATTCGTGTTATACAATGTAATAAATGTGCAGACTTCATACGTACCGGGAAGTCTGTGTTCCATGTAAGTTTTTCTTTGAATGGACCTTTGTGTGTCCTTATGAATTGTTTCCATGCGCTGCGGATTAGAATAATGAATGATATAGTGTAACAGGGATAAAATTTAGAAAACAAACTTTTACATAGAGATAAAGGTCCAGAATTATTACAAGCCTAGCATGTCTTCCATGTCTTGGTACTCCACCGGATCTTTCCTCAACGAATCGAAAACAGTGACGTGGCTTCTTTCAGGCTCATTTATAATAAGGATCCAGTGGAAGCTGCGTACGTAAAATGTTCATGCATATTAG
The DNA here is from genome assembly GCF_000263155.2 of Setaria italica. Classification (NCBI taxonomy): domain Eukaryota; kingdom Viridiplantae; phylum Streptophyta; class Magnoliopsida; order Poales; family Poaceae; genus Setaria; species Setaria italica. Next base: position 24,769,744 of record NC_028455.1, on the reverse strand, counting down.
AGCTAACTAACATTAATCAGGTAAGGAAAAAGACAACGAAAGTAGACGGTATACACACACTTACTTGAAGTTGTATGGAAGTAGTATGAAATCCTTGAATGTTTGTTTGTGTAGGAAATTGTATACTTCCACCAAGGGTTTTTCTGGCGATAATTGTATCTGTTTTTGGTTAACTAAGGATGGATCCATGAAGCCAATATGTAGGTAGGCTTCTCATCGGCACGTCTGAATTAGCATCCTACATAAAATGGAAGATGAAGTTAGTACGGTGACGCACGAAAAAAAAATACTAATATGAGCCAAAATTTACATGTAGAGATAAACGGACACTTACAGAACTCAAGTGATGATCAGAGAGACATCCAGGGCATCATGATGGTACACTTTGTATATATCCTTCAAGTCTAGCCACAGCACTTTCTCGCCTTCGCCATAAAAATCTATCGGTTTTACCTTAAGGCCGAACATCTCCCTCGAGTCGGCGGACACCATCATGTACCATTGATGGAATTCGTACATCTTTGTTGATAGCTTCCGTACCAACGAAGGCCTTACCAGAGGTTTGCCTAGCTCATAAGTCCATCTCGGCTCAAGGAGCGGTGCAGTTGGCGTCTCAACTTGCCCTAAACATTCATCAAGTCCCAGACCTGTTTCTTGCATGAATTTCAATACTTCTACTTGTTGATCCAAGGGCATTGCTGCTATCCTTTGAGCGTCTTTTTTTGATAAATGCCCAAGGTCGGGGACAACACCACTGGAATATGACTTTCCTTTCCTTTTGTCCCTTTCATCAGCGTTTACTAAAGCCCGTTCATAGTTTGATAAGAGTGGTATCCTTTTCTTAGCTCCTTCTTCCATCCTGATAAAAAAGTTTAAATCTTTTCGATTTACTGGCGGTGGCTCCATCTCCCTTGCTTTTTTTTCTTCGGCTTGTTTCTTGAACCACTCACTAGCCTCTCGTTTGGATTTCTGCCCACTGTTCCGCATGAGTCATTGCCTCCAAGCGTTCCTTACGAGTCACTTCAGGCTCCTTTGTTTTCTTCTTTCTCTGCCTTTGCTTGGGAGGTGGTGCTCGTGACTTCTTTAGTGGTGCTGCAGATTCCTTCATCGGGGCTACTCTTGGTCCCGGCGACGGCGATCGGGGAGGGGTGTTGTTATTGTCGTCGTCGCTCCCACCACCAGGATGTGGTGGAGATGGAGACCTTGATATAGTAGGAAGCGACGGTCCTAGAGCAGGTTGTGCAGGAGATGACGGTCTCGAGCTATGAGGAGAAGGTCGCTGCTGGGGATCTACGGGGAGCGGTTTTGAGCTCTAAGGAGATGGCTCCGTGCTGGGAATGATGATGTAGCGTTTTCGCCATAGAATGATCCCATGAAGCGCTTCTGCCAGTGTTCTTTCCTTGTCGCCTCTCGGGAGGTCGATCTCTAGGCCTATATTGGCTATCAACAATTTGCTCTACGCGGACGCTGGCGTAGCCAGGTGGAATCTCCATGCCATGACTGCTCTACCCCGCCAAGGTTGGTAGCGCACTCCCTACGCTACCTGTACATATAGCAGAAGTAAACAAGTTATTAAACTCCGATTACGAGGTGTGGATCAATTGACAAAACAATAAAAAAGGCCCTTGCTGACGGAAGCCAGTGGGCTTGCGTCAGCAAGAGCCCTTCATTGCCGACGCCAGTGCCGGCGGACCTCACGCGGTCAACGGTGGCCGGGGCGACGAGGTGGCCGGGGCGGCGGGACGGTGGCAGGATGGCGGCGGCCGGGGCGGCAGGACGGCGGAGGCGAGGACGGAGCAAAGCAACGCCGGGCGGAGGTGGCCGACGACGAGGGACGACAACGGAGGCAGCGCGCGCGATAGAGGCGGCGACGAGGAGGCCCCATGACAGACGAGGGCGCGCCAGCGATAGAGGAGGTGGCGTTGACGGAGGCAGCCACGAGGACGGAAGCAGCGACGAGGCCCCACGATGGAGGCTGCCAGCGGTGACGAGGTCGAGGGGGTGTGACGGAGGAGGATCGAGGCGGGCTGAGGTGATGGAGGAGGAGGCGGTCCGGGCGCGGGCGAGGCGGTCGGGTGGCAGGACGACGTTGGCCGGGGTAATAGGGGACGACGGCAGCGGCGGCCGGCGAGGGAGGCGACGGAGCAGGCGAGAGGGCACGGGATCTTGGCGAAAATTTGGCTAAGTGTAATTGGCGTGGGGGGTAGAAGAGGCTACAGTGCCTTTTACCCCCCCCCCTTTTTATCCCGGTTCGTAATGGCACCCGGGACTAAAGGCCCTTTTGTCCCGGGTCCCATCACCAACCGGGATAAAAGCCCCCCCCCCCCTTATCCCGGTTGGTGATGGGAACCGGGACAAAAGGGTACGTCCCCCCGGTGGGAATCGAAACCTACCCTTTTATGCCGGGTGCCAACACCAACCGGGACAAAAGGCCCCCCCACCCTTTTATCCCGGTTGCTAACTGTAACCGGGATAAAAGGGTACGTCCCCGGCAGGAATTGAAAACTACCCTTTTATCCCAGTTGCAGTTGTCAACCGGGATAAAAGGGGGGCCTTTTGTCCCGGTTTCAATTAGCACCCGGGATAAAAGGGCCTTTTCCCACACTTTCATCTCCTGCCTGTTTTTTGGAAAGGATTTTATTTATGTTTTCACTGCATTTCAAGATGCAAAAACAAAAAACTTCACATATTTTGTACATGCAAAAATATATTTAATTAGCGAGTATATTGACAATAAGTCTGATTTAGTCATTAATTCTATACCAGTTCGTTTAGCCTCTAGAATAATTATTTTACTGCATCACTATGATCAAGTAATTATTCAATTAAATAATTTCAACGCGTAAAAAAATCCATGTATGTATGTAGTTAACATTGTTCATGTTTATCTAATAAATCTTCACCTAACAAATTTAAGAACACATGAAATCATACATAGGATAAATTAAAAATTGTATCAAGTACTACACAAAGGTCATGTAAATTTGGCGCATTACAATACAACGTTGTAAAATTTCTTCTTCACGAAAGTTCCTTGATCATGATCGTGGCGTAAGTACGAAGCCTCTTCTTTGGATAGCAGGATGCTTGGATCAACTTCAACTGCGAATGGAGGCATGCCATCAAACTGATCATAATCATCTGATTGGTCTGTTTTATCCTCGACTCCCACAATTTTTCTTTTACCTAGAAAAACTATGTGGCACTTTGGCTCCCATGTCTCTTCTGGATTTCTCTTGGGTTTGCTACACATGTCCTTCACATAGAACACCTGATGCACATCATTGGAAAGTACGAATGGGTCATCACTGTATCCAGTCTTGCTCAGATCTACTATTGTCATTTTGTACTGATCTTTGGTTACGGCAGTCAGCTTCACCCAATTGCAAAGAAATAGAGGGATGTACAGCGGTCCATATTCGAGTTCCCGTATCTCCTGTATGAAAAACCATAATACGACTCCTTGCTATTATTTCTATCTATGGCATCTATGAGGACACCACTATTCTAGTTCGTGCTTTTCTAGTCTTGAGCTCTCGTGTAAAATGTATAACCATTTATCTCATAGCCTTGGAATTTCACGATTGTGCTAGCAGGTCCCCTGGCTAACCAAGCGAGCTGTGGGTGAATCTCAGAGTTACCCATAAGTTGTTGGCGCAACCAGGAGGGAAAAGTTTCCATGTGATGACATGTAAGCCAAGCATCGGATTTGGTCGGGTTTTTGGAAACTACCATCTATCTGTGCTGCTCGATATACAGAGACACAAAGGATGACGGTTGTAGAACAGTATAGTGTGCTTTGTCGAATAAATCAATATCATTACTCAAACTTGATTTCCTTCCAAGGGTGCCCATTCCCTGGAGCCTCCCCTCGTGGCGTGAAGTTGGAACCCCAATCGAGTCAATTGAATCAATAAAATCAACACAAAACTCGATCACCTCCTCTGTTCCATATCCCTTGGCGATGCTTCCTTCTGGACGGGCATGATTAAGAACATAGTTTTTTAGGACTGCCATGAACCTCTTGAAAGGCCACATATTGTGCAGGTATACAGGTCCGAGAATACCAATCTCTTTTACTTGGTGAACCAGTAAGTGCGTCATAATATTGAAGAAGGATGGTGGAAATAACAACTCAAAACTGACAAGACATTGCACCACATCGTTCTGTAGCTTTGATAGCTTGGATGGATCGATTTCCTTCTGCGAAATCGCATTGAGAAACGTGCATAGCTTTATGAGCGGCAATTGGACATTTTCTGGTAGAACACCCCTCAGTGCAACCGGAAGCAACTCGGTCATCAACATGTGGCAGTCATGGGCCTTGAGATTTGTAAACTTCTTTTGTTTCATATTTATTATTCCCTTTATATTCGAGGAGTACCCAGACGGGACCTTCATACTATTCAAGCATTCAAACATGGTATCCTTCTCTTCCTTGCTGAGAGTGTAACTGGCAGGACGTAAGTAGTGATGTCTATTATCTCTCTTTTCCGGATGTAGGTCATCTCGTTGCTCCATGGCTTTCAGGTCCTGTCGTGCTTCCAATGTATCTTTCGAGGTCCCATAAACACCCATGAAGCCTGGCACGTTCACGCAAATATTCTTCGTCAGGTGCATCATGTCTATTGCGTTGCGAACCTCTAGGATTTCCCAATAAGGTAGCTCCCAAAATATTCACTTTTTCTTCCACATGGGTGCACATCCGTTATCGTCGTTCGGAACAGGTTGGCTACCATGACCCTTTCCAAAGACTACATTTACATCATTTATCATCTCGAAGACATGCTTTCCATTACGGTGTGCAGGTTTTTTTACGATGGTCTAGCGCCCCTTTGAAATGCATCCCGCTCTTTCTCAGCTGGTGGTGAGCAGGGAGAAATCGACGATGACCCATATAGACGACCTTCTTACAGTGCTTCAAATACATGCTGTCTGTGTCGTCTCAACAGTGGGTGCAGACCCGATATCCCTTATTTGTCTATCCCGAAAGGTTACTCAGTGCAGGCCAATCATTGATGGTTACGAACAACAATGCTCGTAGATTAAAGATCTTTTGTTTATCCTCATCCCACACACGTACATCTTCTTCCTTCAAGAGCTATAAAAGGTCATTAACCCACGGTCTTAGGTACACGTCAATGTTGTTGCCGGGTTGTTTTGGGCCTTGGATAAGCGCTGGCATCATAATGAACTTCCACTTCATGCACAGCCAAGGAGGAAGGTTGAACATACATAGGATCACAGGCCAAGTACTATGGCCACTACTCAACTCACCGAATGGATTGAATCCATCAGTACTTAAACCAAACCTTATGTTCTTTGCTTCACTTTCAAAGTCCGGGAATGCTCTATCAATTGATCTCCACTAGGCCCCATCTGCGGGGTGTCTCAGCATCTCATCTTCCATACGTTCTTCTTTGTGCCATCACATCAACTTAGCATTCGCCTTGTTCCTGAACAAGCGCTTCAAGCATGGTATTATAGGGAAATACCACATCACCTTCGCGGGAACTCTCTTCTTGGGAGACTGCCCCTCGACATCACCAGGATCATCTCACCTGATCTTATACCGCAGCGCTTCGCAGACGGGACAAGCATCCAATTTCTCGTATTCATCACCACGATAGAAGAAACAATCATTAGGGCATGCGTGTATCTTCTGAACATCCAATCCGAGAAGGCAAATAATCTGTTTAGTTTCATATGTTGTGGACGGTAATTCATTATTCTCGGGAAGAATCTTCTTGACAATGTTCAACATCCCCTGAAATGCCTTACCGGACACACCATTTTTTACCTTCCATTGTACAAATTCTAGTGTCGTACCTAGTTTTTTATGACCCTGCTGGCAATCTAGGTACAACAATTTTTGGTGATCATCTATCATGCGCTGCAACTTTGCTGCTTCCTTCTCAGTTTCGCAATCTCCGTGTGCATCTCGTAGCACCTGACCAAGGTCATCAGTAGGGCCATTTTCTGCAAACTCATCTTCATCAGCCTCGCCCATTGTAGTATCTGCAAAAGCTTAGCCCGCAACCCAGTCCGGAATGCTGTCATCTTCCTCCTCCTCCTCGCCATCTTCCATTACAACCCCTCGTTCACCGTGCTTGGTCCAAACCAATTAGTTAGGCATGAAACCGTATCTAAACAAGTGGCTGTGAATAGTCCCCCAGGAATCCTTCGAATAGTCCTTCTTGTTATTGCATTGGAAGCATGGACAACATACGAACCCATTCTCTGGCTTGTTCGCTTTGGCCAATTCGAGAAAATAATGAAGCCATCAATAAACACCTTGCTCCGCCTGTCTGCATTATACATCCATTGCCGGTCCATCTGCATCGTATTACGCATCAAAATGGATTACACTTGAAAATAGATTACGCGTGAAAATTGATTACACTTGAAAATAGATTACGCGTGAAAATTGATTACACTTGAAAATGGATTACGCGTGACAATTTGAAAGCATGTCAAATGTTGTAGTGCAAATAATGCTGAAAGTTTAGATATAGATACAAATACACATATTTAAATTAAAGATCCAAACAACATGATACAATACAACAAGCCATCCACTGGTTATTATCTAGGAGGTCTTTAAGCATCCTTGGGCCGTGAAGATGAAGGTTCCACTGACCCAGCCTCATCCTTTGGTTTATTTGTGCCGCTTGAAACGGTAGTACTAAGTGGACGTGAAACACCCGGGACTGAGGGTGGAGCATAACGACCACCAAAAGGAGGTTCCTGACCCGCAGCAACAGCTTCTTCATGATGTTTCTGCAAATAATGAATCATTTCTTTTTCCAATGCGCTTATTTTCTTTGGCTTATGCTGAGGGCCAACTATGATTTTCCCCTTGCCGAAAGAGGAACGATGATCGCCCCCACCATCGCCACTTCCTCCAGTAGCAGAAGCCATCTATGTACAAAAATTCTTACCTTAGCACTGCAGAAGTTGTTGAACTTGAAGACCGTGATCATCTCACGAGCATGTCCTCAACTGGGCGGCACCGCACTTCGTCATGAAAGAGGTTCGATGCTACAGAAAAGGGGACACGGTCACGATGTTCGTATCCATTCTTTCTCGTAGAATCGAACCTCCTTCTTAACATACGTTGCTGCTCAGCGGAGAACATCCTCGCAGAGACGAACATGATATGCAAGTTCAAAAAAGTTTGGATTTGAAAAATCATATTGAATTTGATAAGTTCAACAAGTAGCATAAGCCATCTATGTACAAAAATTCTTACCTTAGCATTGCAGAAGTTGTTGAACTTGAAGACCGTGATCATCTCGCGAGCATGTTCTCAACTAGGCGGCACCGCACTTCGTCATGAAAGAGGTTCGATTCTACGGAAAAGGGGACATGGTCAGAATGTCTGTATCCACTCTTTCTCGTAGAATCGAACCTCCTTCTTGACATACGTTGCTGCTCGGTGGAGAACATCCTCGCCGAGATGAACACGGTATGCAAGTTCAACAAGTATGGATTTGAAAAATCATATTGAATTTGATAAGATAAACCGTCTAGACAAGGTAGCATCATTCTTAACCCACTACAACAATACATACTATATATGACACATCAATCTCCCTCACATTCTAGCTCAAAATACCTCTCCATTTTCTACTTCATCACATTCTAGCAAATAAACTTAATTTCCATCTCCAAAGCATAAATCAAAGCGTAACAAGAGGATGAAGTAGCAAACCTTCACAACACTTATGTTGGCTGAGTGAAATTCCCACGAAAATGAGGGAAAAAAATTCGGGCAGCACCTCCCTTGCTTCGGCACCACCGGAGAGTGGTGAAGCTCAGCTCTCTGTCTATGTGGTGGACTGGCTCGGGCTGGAGGAGGAAGAAAGACTTCTATCTTGGTATATAATGGGGATGAGTTTTTATCCCGGTTAAAAACTCCAACCGAGACAAAAAGGAACACCTTTTGTCCCGGTTGAAAGTTTACTCCCGCTTGGAGGCTCCAACTGGGACAAAAGGGTTGTCCTTTTGTCCCGATTGGAATTACCAACCAGGAGTAAACTATTTGTCCCGGTTGGTAACACCAATAGGGACCCTTTTGTCCCGGTTGAAGCCTCCAACTGGGACAAAAGGGTCACCCCACCAACGTCCCAGAACTAGCCGTTGCAACCAGGACTAAAGGGGGGCCTTTAATCCCAGTTGCAAATACCAACCGGGAGTAAATCTCCCCTCCATTGTTGCCTACCGTGGCGCACCCCCTTTTGTCCTGGGCCAACTTCAAAATGGGACAAAAGGGGGCGCATCGAAAGTCAGTTCTCTACTAGTGTTAGGAAGCCAAATCACGCATATTAAATAAACATGTGATGAGCATAAACCATCAATTAGTAGTTTGATGATAATTGGGCAATTATTAAGCGAATAAATTATCATAATGTTGGCGCTAGAAATCAGCTGATCAAATTCCCAGCGTCGGACACACGACCCGAGAGAATCTTCTTAGCTCCTGTTCGGGTGATTGCCCTAGTGCGGTTCGCGCGGCGTGCCAGCCAATCTGACCTGTTGATTGGTAAGGAAATAAACGTGTCAGTTCCCAAAGGTTGCGATCAGCTAAGGTTCCGATCTCGAGAAAGCTTATCAGCGAATCGGCCGATTTGCCGTAATAAAGAAATCGGCTATGAAGCAACCGATTACCAGGCAACGTTTATAACGAAAACTGCTAGAGTAATCTAAACAACGCTACAGTAGCAACACTAGGAACAGATCTAATCGGCTATGCATAAAATAAATAGATTAAATAGAGAAGTATAAAGAAAGCCGAAATTACCGATTCCTAGCTGGATAGTTGGTGATAAAACTAGAACAACAGGTAAAACCTAGAATTCTAGTAAATATCGATAACTGATGAATAAATCTAAACGAAACGACAGCGATGCGCCCGAAGTTAAAGCTTAGAATTTACTCGATAAGCGGAACTTACAAGATCGGCCGGAGGTCAAGTTGATGCAGCCCCGCCAACCCGTACGAACTCGTGAAAAAGGAGAAAAAGTGTTGGCGAAGTCGCCTGCTTGAAAGTAAGTACGAGGAAATAGTAGTTTTGTTGTATTGATTTGATGATGATTACAGATCTACAAGGGTGGCTATTTATAGCCCCGTACAAACGACTTCTTATCCGACTAGAACTCTATCCCTAAATTTAAACAGAAAATGAATATTTACAAGTACGATTCGTACTAGGTCGATTATCACGCGCTTCATGGGCTGATTCCCTCTTCATCTTCATAATTCTTTTTAACCCCACACCGGCCCAACTATTCCAACCTCCTAATCGGCCGATCACCTCATCAGCAAAGGGTAATCGATCAGGACCCACATGTTGAGGGCTCAGACTTACTCCGACCCTGGAAACTAAGGTCGAACGAGGCGGAGATCCTCCTTTGGAGGGTCGGGCGCATCCGATCCCAAACCTCACGGGTCGGGCGAGGCGGAGATCCTCCTTTGGAGGGTCGGGCGCGTCCGATCCCAAACCTCAGGGGTCGGGCGAGGCGGAGATCCTCCTTTGGAGGGTCGAGCGCATCCGATCCCGAGCCTCAGGGGTCGGGCGAGGCGGAACTCCAAGGGTCAATCGGCCGATTCTCGACTGTAGCATCAATTGACCGATCCTCGATTGTAGCACCAATCAACCGATCCTTGACTGTAGCACCAACCAACCAATCCTCGACTGTAGCACCAATCGGCCGATTTCCAATCGTCGCCCTTGTATCTCGTCGCATCTTCTAATCTCTCCCTCTCCTAACGCCGATTTTACTCGTGTCAAAATCTGGCGTCAACACATGCTTTCTTCTCCCTCCTTACGAGCTCATGTCCTTCTTTCTCAGCGCACAGGCTTTCTTCTCCCTCCATCACTTTCCTTAGTCCTCCAATCCTCCAGCACCTCCTTCCTTTCGCATTCCCTCCTACTTCTCCAATGGCGGCACCTTCAGGCACCCCACCAACGCGCGAAGCTCCAAAAATGGTGCTTTCGGCGGAGGTTCCAGTAGCGACAGCGGCGGCTCCATCGACGGAAGAAGGAGCTCCATCGGCGAAAGTTGAAGCTTCATCCGAGATCCCATTGGCAGCTTCATCGTCTGCAGCTGCACCGGCGACTCCGCCGATTACGAGGAGCTTCATCCCGGAGGTCATTACCGAAACTTTCCCTTATCAGTAATGCATTCACTTTAGATCTATTTCTTACCCTCGCACCCCCTTTTCCTTTTTAGGCGGTTAGGCATCGCATCACCATTCGTCTTACAGAAAACCCCGGCCTTATCTGCCTTGGGCCTATGGGAAACCCAGATCCAACCGACTTAATCAATTTGGAAACCCATAGGATCCCCTTCAAACAATCAACTATGGACCTAGATCCCTGGTTGGGTACCTTTAGGTTTTGGCCGAATGAAACTCCCGGTTGGAGGGAATGGTACCAGCGGACAGCTGCCTCCAAGAAGGTCCAATGGGACGAGCTCAAAATCGGCCAATGCATCGATCTATCCTTGTCCCAAATGGAACGGAATGAACCATTAGTGATGGCAACTTCTTACTTCTGGTCTGATGCTCTCAACACATTCCTGTTTGGACATGGACCCATGACCCCCACATTGGCCGATGTAGTCTTGCTGACCGGCCTGGACATTTCTTCCCCGGACACCCCTTTCCGCCTTATAGCCGCAACATCACATCGGCTGGACACAAGGGGAATCGGAGGGTGGAAAGGTTTCATCAGATGCAACAAAAGGGCTTGATCTGTCAAGAACAGAGAGCACACGGCCTTCCTGATGATGTGGCTAGAGAAGCACTTCTTCTGTGGGAGAGCAGCTGGTCCATCTACCAATACCCAAGCTCTGGCCGAAGCATTATCGATAGGGACTTCTGTTCCTCTTGGAAAGCATTTACTGGGAGCAGCCTATCACATGCTTCATCAAATCGGCATCAAGCTATCCCAAGGGGAGCCGATTGGAAACCCAGGTGGACCCTGGTGGTTCATTAACCTATGGTTGAACTTGTACATGAGCAAGATTTCTCAGCAGCGAGTGGAACACATGACGTTCCCCAGCGTCGAATCGGCAGAGGATCCCATTGTCCGACGCCAGTGTACATCTTTCGACGATTCGACGAAGCGGCATCGGCCTTCTCCGGTTGCTCGTATTCTGCTACCAAGGTGGCCGAATACTTCCGATGTTTTTATAACGGCTTTAATGAAGATGCAACCGTTTAGTTCCCTTATCGGAGAGATGACCCAATCTTTGAACTCCCTTCTTGCTTCGACTCAACTACCGGCCGATCGATGAAGATCTCACAGATGAACTAATTAAACCGGGAATCTTACCGGCCAACTTCTTCTCGGGAAAGGATGCTCCTACATATGAATTCTACAACCCCTCCGTTGCAGCATGGCAATTCGGCATGGGTCAACTGCCGATTCAGGCATACTTTGTCGGTGGAGCAAAATTCAGAGATGAGCTCACCAAGGGTCTTGACTATAGTCGGCTGCGAGATAGGATCCCAGACTCCAGTACCATAGACCTGAATGACTGGATAGTAGCCCCCTTTGCTGTCCAACCACTCAAGTTGTGGTGGGCCGAATGGAAGCAGTACCTGTTCTGCAAATCCGCATCGACATACTGCAATCTCCTGGATCCAGCCAACATCTAACCGAATGTCGAGGTATTTTTCCCTAGCTGATTTTCATTCCTTCATTAATGTGGTTAAATGCGTACACTAACATCTTGCTGTTGCTTCAGTCTGAAAACCGCATTCCCCCAACACGCAGCCGGAGTGGCCGGCCGATAGAGGACCATCATCCATACACCACCTTCCCCCTTATCGGCTATAATGCCCCTTCCGTGGATGTGATCGCCGGCCGATCGAAGCAGGCGCAGAAGAAGGTTATTAAGAAGACTAGTCGCCGAGTACAAGCTCGTATAGAATCAGCTGATCCTCCTATGATCACATCGGCAGAAACTTCGGCCGCACTGCCCCTTCCAGCTGCTGGAGAAGTAGATACTCAAGTCATCACGCAAGCTGGGGCGGCTGCTGCATCATTACTGGTGGAGGCCGTGCATGTAAACTTGTTGTCCGATCCTACCGATTGCCATCTCTATACTGACTCATCTTATTTTAGACGGCACAAATCACCTCTGTGGACCCACAACAATCGGCAGCAACCCAATCGGTCATCGACACGCCAATGCTTTCATCTACCGAGGTATACTACTCTTCAACCGATTCTCCTAGTACTTGGATGATGTTCTTATTCAATCTTTTGACACAGGTCACCGGCATGCTAAGCGCCCCACCTAATCAACCAATGGTCATCTTTCGGGAAGCTGGCCCGAGCAAAGCACCAATCATTGTGGAGTCTTCTTCTTTTGACGAACCAATGGTACCAGCCCCTGAATCGAGGATAACGGCCTCTCAAATGCAGTTTGAAGAAATCCGTTTCAAGGATGTAAGAGACTTCCCACCCTTAATCGGCCGATTTGCCATCACCATCGGCTGATTTGTTTTTCCTCTTGACTTACTATTTTCCAGGAACAGGACACCCCCAACAACAGTCTTTTCTCGTTTGCGGTCGCACTCTCTGATGATGAGGAAGTCGCCTCTCGCCAGGTCACTTTGAGCTCCGTCCCTGATGACGTTCGTGCCAAACTCGCAAGCATCCGATCCCTTCTTCAAGAGGACATCGACTGATTGGTAGAAGACGCCTCGCCGATTCGGCAACTTTTTGGTGACGTCAGCGGGCGAGTACTAGAAGAAGCGGAAGAGGCCTTGGCGCCGGCCACGTATATCGAGTCAATGAGGATTCCGGTCTTTAGGGCCCTGCGCCACATGGCCGATCGCGCCAAGTTGACCAAGACTCGTGAAGAAGAAGACACGTACAAGCGTCAAGCTCAAGAGGTGCATCAATGGATTCACTTTCTGGAAGACTCTCGCCCGGGGATCGTCGGCACGATAGATCGCCTCAAACGCCAAAGAGCAGAGCTTGCCAAGGAGATGGAGCAGGTGACCAAAGCAATAGACGCCGAAGAGAAGAGGCTTCAGGAACTTCCTTCCGTCATCGCCGATCTGAAACGAGAGAGGCAGCACCTGGCTCACGAAGCCCTCAAACTCCACCGCCACATGTCAGAAGTCCCTGGATCGGCAGAGGATGACCAACGGGTCCTGGACTCTGCTGATCAGATCCGACGCCGAGCGATCGCAGCTATTAACACCCTTCTGGGTGACCTGTAAAAGTACTAGCAATTCTTGTACGAACATTAATAACCCCTTTGACCGTCCTTCGCAGTGCCCCCTTATTTATTACCTTTTTCACTTCCGATGGGATGCGTCTTTCCAAACATCCACGCCTTCCTTTCTTATAAACACCGGCCTAGGTCCCCGTTCCAAGAGTACCTGTCTAGCTCGGCTTCGTCTTCCCCGACTTGTTTTTGTCGGTGCACCTTTCAGTCATGTCTTCTTCATCCTCTACCTCTTCCTCTGTTAATCAGGTAAAAGATTTGTCTTTATTCTCTTTCTTAGTTTAACTCTTCTGAAAGGAATCACCTTTTCAGCAGCTATACGTATATTGTTGTTTTCCGCAGCCGCGGCGCCTTAGCCCTGAACTCGAACGAGCCATCGGACTCGTGCACTCCGATGAACCGCTGTCGCAAGAAGACAAGGACTTAATCAGGGCTCATCACGGCGAACTCCAAGAGCATGTCCCTGCTGACGTCCGACGGATCTGGGACTTTCTGGACGGCAACGACCACCGGCGACCTCAAGCCGACAGAAGTCATCTGCTTCCTCATCAAATCGTCCTTGAAGAAGCAGCAGCACGAACATCACGCCCGGCAATGGACCGGAGTCACCCTCTCCCCCGTCAAGTCAAAGCGGAGGCTGCGATGAAAGAGATAGAAGAACAGTACATCCGTCTTCTGATACAACTAGGTCGGGCTGAGAGAGAGCTTAAGAAAAAGCGTGATTAATTATTTTTTGTTCTAAGGGCGACTTGTACCGTGTCAGCCGTGTAACCCACCGTCCGTACCAAATAAAATATATCGGCCGATTTGGACGATTACGTTTTTTCTCTAGACGATTCCTTTTGTATCGGCTGTGTGTTGTTCATCGTGGTTGATCCTTATGCTCCGACCCATATACTAGGGTAGTACCTTTTCAAGTACCTTCCGTTCAGCGCCCTAGTAAACTCTTCCCCTTCGATCGTTTCCAGAATATAAGCATTTCCCGGAGCATATCTGCCAATTTTATATGGCCCTTCCCACGTAGGGGACCACTTACCGAATTTAGGATCTTTCGACCCGATCGGCAACACTAACTTCCATACCAGGTCCCCCGGAGAGAATTGTTTGACTTTGACCTTCTTATCATACCACCTAGCCACTTTCTTCTTGTTTTCTTCGATGCTTATCAAAGCTCTCAATCGTTGGCCAGCCAAGTCATCAAGTTCCCTTTTCATGAGTGAGGAGTAGTCGTCGGCCGCTAACTGGTCCTGGAGCGAAGTGCGTCTCAACCCTGCCCTCAATTCCCATGGTAGTACCGCCTTGTGATCGTACACCAACTGATAAGGGGACATCTTGGTGGCCCCATGGCAAGCTATCCTGTATGCCCATAGAGCTTCAGTCAGACATAAATGCCATTTTTTCGGCTGCTCCTCTATCTTCCTCTTGATTAACTTAATTATCCCTTTGTTGGAAGATTCGGCCTAGCCGTTAGCTTGGGCATAATACGGAGAGGAGTTTAACAATTTGATTCCCATCTCGGCCGTGAACTCCTCGAATTCTTCTGATGTAAACATCGTCCCTTGATCGGTTGTGATAGTCTGGGGAATGCCGAAACGGTAGACAATATGGTCCCTTACGAAGGCAACCATGGCAGCCGATATTATGGCCTTTAACGGAATTGCCTCCACCCAATTGGTGAAATAATCGGTGGCCACCAGAATGAACTTGTGCCCTTTGCTTGACGGAGGATAAATCTGGCCGATGAGGTCTATTCCCCAACCTCTGAACAGCCATGGTTTGATAATGGGATTCATGGCTGATGCGGGCGCACGTTGGACATTCCCGTATTTCTGACAATCCTGGCATCCTTTATAATATTTGAAGCAATCTTCAAGGATCGTCGGCCAGTAATACCCATTATTCCTAATCATCCATTTCATCTTATGTGCCGACTGGTGGGCTCCACACACTCCTTCGTGTATCTCTCCCATCAGAGTCTTGGCCTCCTCCGTTCCTAG
This sequence comes from Setaria italica, assembly GCF_000263155.2. Lineage (NCBI taxonomy): Eukaryota > Viridiplantae > Streptophyta > Magnoliopsida > Poales > Poaceae > Setaria > Setaria italica. The sequence continues at coordinate 24,754,494 of NC_028455.1, read as the reverse complement.
ATACTTGAGTAGGACGCCATCGATTGTTCGGTAGAACAAGTCGTCTTCCAGTAACACATATTTGGTAGCATAGAAACGTACCCGCCGATCCACTTTCTTAGATGGATCTTTCAGGTAATCGGCAATCTCCTTTCGCCAGTCATCGGCCGCGAGCTCTAGAGCCATAGTGCCTTGAATCGGCCGATACCCAGATGCGTGCTGGGTGAGCTTGTTGGCATCCTCATTGTGATTCCTTGGGATGTGCTCAATAACTGCAGACTTGAATTCTTTCAGAAGTTGCAAGCAATCTTCATAATAAATTCTCAACACATCGTCCTTGCATTCGGACCTCCCTGTTAATTGATCCACGATAAGCATGGAATCTCCAAAAATTTCGACAGAATCAGCTTTGACCTCCCTTAATAATTGTAACCCTTTCAGTACAGCTCGGTACTTTGCTTGATTGTTAGTGGCGGACACTTCTATCGGCAGAGAGAAATCATAGCTTGCCCCCGAGGCGATATGAGGACGATGCCGATTCCTGATCCGGCCCCACATGATGATCCATCAAAGTATAAGTTCCAAGGCACCGGTTCCATGAAGGTAGTCTCTGGTCCGCAGTGTTGGGCAACGAAATCGGCCATGACCTGACCCTTAACGGCTTTTGCCGATTCATATCGAAGGTCAAACTCTGACAAAGCCAAAATCCAGTTTCCGATTCGTCCTTTCAAAATCGGCAATGACAGCATATATTTTACCACATCGTCCTTGCATACGACCACATATTCCGCCGATAGCAAATAGTGTCTGAGTTTGGTGCATGAGAAGTAAAGGCATAGGCACAATCGCTCTATTGGAGGATACCTTGTTTCGGCATCCAGAAGTCTTCTACTGACATAATAAATTACCCGTTCCTTTCCTTCGAACTCCTGGACCAGAGCCGACCCGATAGCTCATTCATCGGCTAATAAATATAGTTTAAACGGCTTACCATTTTGAGGGGGAACCAATACCGGTGGTGAGACCAAGTACTGCTTGATATCTTCCAATGCCTTGCATTGCTCTTCCCCCCATATGAACTCCAGGTCGGGCTTCAACTTTAATAACGGTGTGAAGGCTTGGATTCGCCCAGACAGATTAGATATGAATCTTCTGATGAAATTCACCTTGCCGATTAGAGATTGCAACTCAGTTTTATTCTGCGGGGCCACGACTTTGTTAATGGCCGCTATGGTCTTCGTATTGATTTCTATTCCCTGCTCGTGCACCATGAATTCTAAGAATTGTCCGCCGGATACGCCGAAGGCACACTTATTCGGGTTCATCTTCAGCCCATGTTTCTTAGTGCATTCCAATACCTGTCGCAAATCAGCCAGATGCTCCTGGTGTCCTTTTGATTTGACTACAACGTCGTCGATGTAGATTTCTACTAGTATGCTGATAAGTTTGTGAAATATGTAGTTCATGGCTCTCTGATACGTAGCGCCGGCATTTTTCAAGCCGAAAGTCATTACCACCCACTCGAATAAACCAAGGTGACCTGGGCATCTGAAGGCCGTTTTGGATATGTCCTCTTCGGCCATTAGTATCTGATTGTACCCAGTGTTTCCATCCATGAAACTAATAACCTTGTGTCCTGCGGCGGCATCTATCAGCACATCGGCCATCGGCATAGGGTATCCGTCCATTGGTGTGGCCTGATTGAGGTTCCTGAAATCGACGCATACGCGCAGCTTTCCATTCTTCTTGTATACTGGTACAATGTTGGAGATCCATTCGGCATAACGGCATTGCCGAATAAATTTTGCTTTGATTAGCCGTGTTATTTCGGCTTTTATGTCTGGTAGGATTTTAGGTTTACACCGCCATGCAGGCTGTTGATACGGCCGATACCCCGGTTTTATGGGTAGCCGATGCTCAACAATAGATCGGTCTAATCCGGGCATCTCATGGTATTCCCAAGCAAAGCAATCCTTAAATTCTCTTAACAAACTTGTCAATTTACATTTGTATTCCAGATCCAAATTTGCACTAATGTATGTCGGCCTTGGTTTGGTGCCATCGCATAAGTCTATCATTTCTAATGAATCGGCCGACGTAAACCCGTGTCCCAGCTTCCCATCTTCTCGGGCGAACTGATCCATTTTAGTCTGATTCTTCGGAGCCGACTGCTCGGATCGGCTGTAGGCTAAAATCGGACACCTTCAAGAAGTCAGTATCCCATACTCTCGCGGATATGCACTTGACGGTTTCGCAACTCCACTGCTGCGTGTCGGCTGCCGCGATGCTGTATGCGGAATCGACGGTGACCACTTCGATGTTGTCGCCGACCCATTGTACGCGGCATTGATGCATTGTAGATGGGATACAGCAATTTGCATGTATCCAGTCTCGGCCGAGTAGCATGTTGTAGGACCCCTTGCCATTAATGATAAAGAAAGTAGTAGGAAGGGTCTTACTGCTGATGGTGAGGTCGATGCAGAGAGCGCCGCGAGCGGGGGATACGTTGCCCTCAAAGTCCTTGAGCATCATATCTGTCTTGGTCAGGTCGTCATCGCTCTTCCCTAGCTTCCGGAACATGGCGTACGGCATGATGTTGACTGCAGCTCCTCCGTCTACCGGTAATCTGGTGATGGGTCGGCCGTTGACATGCCCTTTAAGAAACAACGCTTTCAGGTGTTGTTGTTTGTCTTCTTCGGGCTTCTCGAATGTGGCTGTCATTGGCTCCAAAGCCAATTGCGCCATCTGCTCTTCCATTGCCGACATGTTCTGTCGGTCGGTAGGAGTCATGAATTCCATCGGCAGTATGAAAACCATGCCGATGTCGGCTGCCGATTCGTCGCTTCCTCTGTCGTTTCTTTTGGGGCGCCATACCTGAGGCCTGCCGTTCTTCTCATCTGCCGTATGCCCTTGCTCGTCCTCCAGTTGTTCCCATTGGCGAAGACGTTGGATTCTCAATTTTTGAGATTTGGTCAACCCATCGAGGCACCATCTGGGGTTCACCGGTTTGGTTCGTGGTCTAGCACGTTCCCATTCTGGTTCGCATCCTAAAGGGTTCTCGTCTGACACCCGAGCATCGGCCATTTCTTCAAGTCGACTGTGGACGCTGACCTTGTTTTCTGGCCGGTCATGTCGATCAAATCTGTCCCCCGGCCCATCATTGCGCCTGCCCTCCGACCGGTCATATCGGTCACTTCTGCCCCCCAGCCGATCACGTACTGGAGGGCGCCGGTCGTCTGGGTCGCGCCAGTTCCTGCTGATCGGCTCTGATTTCCCATCTCTGGAGCGAGACCTGCTGAACGGCCGATTATTACGATACGGGCCGTTGCACTCAGGGCAATTATTGGCCGAAGGCAGCCTGAGGTTGCTTTCCCAACAGTGGATGAAGAACGGACATCGCCAGTGATCTTCATGTCGCTGCATTGCTTCTTCCCGGGATCTTGAGCGTTCATGTTGCCGTTGATACTTATTGAGCAGAAATTGGGAAGTAATGGGCCTTCGTGGTTCTCCCCTCCCGTCGTCATCATCTTCCATCCGCCGTTTTCTTTTGACGTCTTCGGGTGTTGCTTGATTCCTGGGGTCCATGGCGCCACTTTGCTTAGCTGATTCGGACGTCAGCACCTTGGTTTGGAGCGCATTCCTCCCCGTGTCAACCATGTTGGTGGGGAAGGGGTGCTGGTCGATCTTCATCGGCTTGGCCGATTTCGTTGGAACTTCAAATTTAAGTCTGCCTTGCTCGATGGCCGACTGTATCTGCTGCCGGAAGATTTTGCATTCGTTTGTATCATGGGAGGTAGCGTTATGCCACTTGCAATACTTCATCTTTTTCAGCTGTTCAGCAGAGGGAATTGTATGGTACGGTGAGAGCTTGATCTGTCCTTCTTGGAGGAGTAGGTCGAAAATTTTATCAGCCTTTGATGTGTCGAATCCGAACGTTTCCGGCTCCTTCTTTCCGAACGGACACGATATTGGCTTCTTCCCTTTAACCCATTCCGCAAGGCCGATTTCTGCGTCTTCCTCGGTTTCAACCTCTTCTAAGAATGCCACCTTCTTCTGAAAGTTCCTCCATGGATCGAAAGGACGTACTTCTTGACCAGATAATCGGTGGACGATTTGGCTTAAGCTCTCAAACTCCTGTGAGGCATATTTCTCTTTGATATGAGGTAGGAGGCCTTGGAAGGCTATATCGGCCAACTGTGCGTCAGTCAGGGCTAGAGAATAGCATTTGTTCCTGATCTCCCTAAACCTTTGCACATATGAGGAAATTGGCTCGTCGCTTCTCTGTCTGAGGCTGGTTAAATCGGACAACTTCATTTCATGTATTCCGGCGTAGAAGTATTTATGAAATTGCCTTTCCAGATTGGCCCATGTAATTATCGAGTTGGGCGGTAAGGTGGTGAACCACTGGAAGGCTGACCCAGACAGGGATGACGAGAAAAGGCGCACCTATAGAGCATCCTGCGCTGCTGCTTCCCCGCATTGGATGATGAATCGGTTCACGTGTTCCACGGTTGAGGTGTCGTCCAGCCTCGAAAACTTGGTGAAATCAGGAACTTTATACCGATGGGGAAACGGCAATAAGTCGTATGTAGGCGGGTACGGTGTCCTGTATGTGTAGGTCTACACCTTCGGTTTCAAACTGAATTGTTCCTGAATCACCTCTGCTATACGTACCGACCAGTCCGGCTGTTGCTGGTAAACCGTCGGCTAAGGAACTGCTACGTGCTGGTATATTGGCGGCGGGATGACTTGATGTTGAGTAAAAGCGTGTGGCGTTTGATGTGTCATAGCCAGCTGCGTAGTCAGGGTCGGCTGTTTGAATGAGCCGCCTGTTTCGTCATATAGTACGAGCGGCGCGACGCCCCGGAGTACTTCTGTTGATTCTGCTGCTCTGCTCATCTCTGGTGCGACAGGCTAGTACTGCGGCATGGTTGGTCGAGCGGCCGCCTGGAAAGACGCCTGGAGTTGGGGACTTCCATGGTTGGCTGGTTGATCCTGGACGGCCGTCACTGATGGTGCCCCCCAAGGCGCTGGATTAAACGGAGGAAACTGCGCGGAGGACAACTGAATGGGACGTGGCTGGAGGTGTTGTGTGCCATTAAACCCCACAGGGATCGATGATGAGGAAGCGCCAGAACCCCCAACCGGAATTTGGGTCGGCTGAGAAGCCGAATAAGGTATATTCTTGTTCGGAGCCGTAATCGGCGGAGCATATGCCGGCCCCTGGTACCCTTGAGATACACCGCTAGCTAAGGAGCTGATGACGGCATTGTATACCATATTAGAAAGCACCGGGGATTGATCGATGAAAGCTTGATAGACGGATTGTTGAACCATCTCGGACATGTTATCCGAGTCCTCGGTGATCGTGATCTGGCGGGAAGTTGGAAACGGAGTCTTTTGGACAGTCTCCCCGCTCCTGGTGCGACTGAAGGACTGCAGACATGTCTTCCGGTAGTATGTCGTCTGCCTCTCTAGTTCTTCCCTCTGGTCGTCCCTGAGATCTGCCTCTGTCACTTCGATGACGTTATCTTCGGAGACTTCAGCAGCTCTCGACATGGTGGCGGTTGTATTTTGTCCCACTGGGCGTGCCAAAAGTGTGTTGGCGCTAGAAATCAGCTGATCAAATTCCCAGCGTCGGACACACGACCCGGGAGAATCTGCTTAGCTCCTGTTCGGATGATTGCCCTGGTGCGGTTCGCGCGGCATGCCAGCCAATCTGACCTGTTGATTGGCAAGTAAATAAACATGTCAGTTCCCAGAGGTTGCGATCGGCTAAGGTTCCGATCTCGAGAAAGCTTATCAGCGAATCGGCTGATTTGCCGTAATAAAGAAATCGGCTATGATGCAACCGATTACCAGGCAACGTTTATAAAGAAAACTGCTAGAGTAATCTAAACAACGCTACAGTAGCAACACTAGGAACAGATCTAATCGGCTATGCATAAAATAAATAGATTAAACAGAGAAGTATAAAGAAAGCCGAAATTACCGATTCCTAGCTGGATAATTGGTGATAAAACTAGAACAACAGGTAAAACCTAGAATTCTAGTAAATATTGATAACTGATGAATAAATCTAAACGAAACGACAGCGATGCGCCCGAAGTTAAAGCTTAGAATTTACTCGATAAGCGGAACTTACAAGATCGGCCGGAGGTCAAGTTGATGCGGCCCCGCCAACCCGTATGAACTCGTGAAAAAGGAGAAAAAGTGTTGGCGAAGTCGCCTGCTTGAAAGTAAGTAAAGGAAATAGTAGTTTTGTTGTATTGAGTTGATGATGATTACAGATCTACAAGGGTGGCTATTTATAGCCCCGTACAAACGACTTCTTATCCGACTAGAACTCTATCCCTAAATTTAAACAGAAAACGAATATTTACAAGTACGATTCGTACTAGGTCGATTATCACGTGCTTCATGGGCTGATTCCCTCTTCATCTTCATAATTCTTTTTAAGCCCACACCGGCCCAACTATTCCAACCTCCTAATCGGCCGATCACCTCATCGGCACGGGGTAACCGATCAGGACCCACATGTCGAGGACTCAGACTTACTCCGACCCTGGAAACTAAGGTCAGACGAGGCGGAGATCCTCCTTTGGAGGGTTGGGCGCATTCGATCCCAAACCTTAGGGGTCGGGCGAGGCGGAGATCCTCCTTTGGAGGGTCGAGCACGTCCGATCCCAAACCTCAGGGGTCGGGCGAGGCGGAACTCCAAAGGTCAATCGGCCGATTCTCGACTGTAGCATCAATTGACCGATCCTCGATTGTAGCACCAATCAACCGATCCTTGACTGTAGCACCAACCAACCAATCCTCGACTGTAGCACCAATCGGCCGATTTCCAATCGTCGCCCTTGTATCTCTTCGCATCTTCTAATCTCTCCCTCTCCTAACGCCGATTTTACTCGTGTCGAAATCTGGCGTCAACACATAAATAGAACCAACAAGCTAATAATAGTCACTGTCAATCGGATTGAACCTAATCGAGACAGCGTTGACAGCAAGGCGATAGATTAAAGTCTACAAGATGATGAATCTAGATGTGACGAGATAAAAGCATGGTAAAGCTCAACAAAGGGCAATATAAGAAACTATCGGCTGACAAAAAAGCACTCTATTGGATTTCTATTAATACGATGATTGAAGCAACACAACAGATTTAAAAGATAAAGTAGCCAATAGATCTTAATCGAGGTGGGATCAATTTGATTCTACCAAATCTAGCAAGAGGTCGAATGCAACCTTACGAGATGGGGTGAGAATTGATAACTGGTAGGTAAACTAGATGAGATTAAAGCGATGCACCATTAACCAAAGTCTATAACACTCGATAAAAGCGATGCTTACTCGTAGGGTTTGGCATTGAGCCAAGAAGGAAATTATATTGGATGTATCATAGATCCCCTTCTACAATGGCCAGGGGTACATATTTATATCCTGGATAACCTAAAGTCTGATGGGCTTACTATAAGAGCCACGAAGGGACTTTACTAAATTACAAGGGTCCATATCTATTATTTCCTATTACAAAAATGAAAATATATGAATATCCCTGAGATTTCCTTGTCTTGTACGCCATCAGCCGATGTCTTTCCTTACTCTGGATTTTATGGGATAAACAATCTTAGCCCCTTTAGTGGGTTTTGGTGAGTTAATGAAAAGGCACTTAAGTATCTAACGAGTTATCAAGCATATGAGCAGGTATAAAAAGATTGGCATGATTTATAGCACTTTTGGATGGCCCTCAAAAAGGAAATGAAATGCTAGGGTAGTGTAAAGTGAAGACTAAATTTATTTTTGATTTGAATTTAAGTTTAGAAACGCCACACTATTAAGAGGGGTACGTAATCTCTGGACTTTATTTTGAATGAGGTGGTCAAGATAATCTAACCAACCTATGAGAGACACTTTTAGCACATGCACATACATCACTTGGGATCATTTTAATTTGGTGCTATTCTGAGAGTTCCGGAATTTCCGTAGAATGTTGTGGGTAGTCCGGAGTTTCCGAAGAAAGTTCTGGATACCCCTTCACCTCCTCCCATAGTAACTCTCTTGACCTAACTTTGACTTGAGCTATTCATAAGGCATTCAAGGCTCCTCTTTACTCCCCTCTTGGCTTACGAGTGAGATTTGGTAAGAGGGAACCAAGGGAGAGCAAGGGAGAGCGCTAGTGAGCTAACATTCCATCTGTTGAGCACCTTGTTCTTTATCAAGCTAGCGGATTTCATGTTTGTTACTTTTGGAGCTTCAAGCTCCTAGTCGGCTAGGCGTTGCTCGTGGAGCACCCAAGATTGTGGTGTGTCCCGGGAAGTTTGTATTACCCCAACGATTGAGTAAGTGACTCTAGCTTGATCTTTGTGGCTGCTAGAGTGAGAAAAGCGGCGTAGGTGTGACAAGCCCACCCTTTGTGGGTTACTCAACGGAGACGTAGGCTTCAAGTGTGGAGCTGAACTCCAGTAAATAAATCCTTATCTCTCTTGTGCTTTTTACCTTGATTTCCTTACTTGTCCTTGCATAGAGCTCATTTTTAGGGTTTGTAATCGATCTACTTGTTTGATGGCTTTTTAGCTCTTGCATTTGGTGGAATCAGGCTCAAGATACCCCTTTCCTTATCCTATTTTCGTCTAATTTACTTTTGAGCAAGTTCTACATAAGGCATAGTTGATTTTCATCCCATTCTCTAGATAATTCGAAGATTTCTGTGGAAACTCCATAAGTTGCGGAGTTTCTAGGAAAATCTTCAAAAATTCCAAAATTCACTTATAAACTTGTTTAAAATTGTGACAAATTTAAAGTTTGACAATTCACCCCCTCTAGTCGACATCCAAGATCCGTTCAAATGCATTGGATTCCATCTATATAAATACGACAATTACATAGCGGTGGTTGTTAGTAGAGTTTGAATCTGTGTGCGGAATTAAGATAGTGCACGTAATTGGTCCATCCCTGTTTTGGAAGCATTAGCCTTGTGTACATGTGCCTATCAAGACAGCTCTTCCCAACCCCAGCCCTCTTTGTGAGGTTGTTGCTGTGCATCCTGCCTATTCTAAGCTAAGCTAAAGCCAAGAGAGCTCTCCCCAACCTCTCTTTGTGAGGTTGTATCATTTTTGCTAGATCTTGTGAGTTGGGTAGTAGAGAGGAGTCATTTGTGAGCAATAGAAGAGCACTGAGACCCTTGAGCACTGGTTTTCCTTGTCAAGTTTCAAGTGAAGCATTTGTTACTCTTGGAGGTGTGCCTTCTAGACAGTTAGGCATCGCCCGGGAGCTCCCAAGATGTAGTGAGCCACGGGACAGTTTGTGCAGGTCAAACTTCACCTTCGCAAGGGAATAAGATAACTAGTGAAGTGGGGAAGTAGTTGAAAAAGACCCGCCTTGATGGAAGGGAGTTGGAAAAGACTTGTGTCCTAATGAGTTCCTCAATGGAGATTTAGTATTCGCCTTGGGTGAATCTGAACTTCAGTGAAACAAATCCTTGTGTCTCCTCGCTGGTTAGCTTGCTTTTGCATTCATCGTTGAACTTGTGAATTTGGTTGATCTAATCAGGTGTTTGTGTTTGTGAAGTGTAGGAACTTTGTGAGCCTGCTGAGAAACACCCTCTGAGCTCCCACACCAAGTTTGGTTTGATCTTGAACTCATTTGCCACTCAGTTTTTTGGGGTTCTCTCTGTCCGAGCCGCAATTGGAAGTTCCGGTTTTGGAAATCGAAAGTTTCGATTTCTAGCGGAGAGTGTTTTAATCTGCTAAAAAAAGTGTGATTTCAGGTTACACATATTCACCTCCTCTAGACGATATCAGGATCCTTTCAGGATGGTAAAAGGTGAAACAAGGCCTAGACATTTTAAGGAAAGGAGAAGGGGCTGGATTAAAGGAGCACTGACTCAACGGATTGCCTTCTATCTCTATCTTTCGTTCATTCAATCAATCTGGCCAGTGGCCCTGGCAGTGCGCGTAGTACGTTTTTGCAGTTAGAGAGGTCGCGTCTGAACCCCGTGATGTGCCTCTAGAAGAGGAAATACGTTGGGTGGCTGAATACTACTAGCGTGTCGAGAGCGCGCGTGCACGGTAGCACGATTGAGCCAATGTTTGGTGTGTGATCGATGGAGAGAGGCCATTGATTGTTGAGGTTAATTGACCAACATCGGTGGACGACAAAAGCGGCATGATGATTTATAGAGTAACTAATATTTTCAGTATATGGACGGTGGGCTTTTTAGTGTGATTAAACCACCGACACTCTCTTTACCAGCCGCGGTATGTATATGGTGGTACAAGTAAGCAATCTTTTGCACTTACAGCTATGATTTCACTTTTACCAGGAGATTACTTAGTAGCGATTGCTAGAGCAAGAGAGTATGGAATACCATGCACGTTAAGGTAGCGGAGGCGGTAGCCTCGCGTGCTGCACTTACTCGTCTTGGCTATCCAGCACAAGCAACGAAACAAATAAACCTCATATGTGGGGTATCAAAGGTGCATCACTTGAGTAGTAGTGGAAATAAGGAGAGTGAGAAAAAAATGCAGCTAATAATGACGGGATGGCCAGGATAATAATTCCCACATGACGAAGACGATTTAACACAATGTCACCGTTAAAGGAAAGATATGCAATATTCAATGTGATATTTGGGACGGACACATCTATTGGTGTCATGTGATAATTATAATCATATAAAGATTTATTGGCAGGCTCTCTAATATTTCTACATGGATCTACTCCCTCCATTTCAAATTATAGATCATTTTAATTTTTTAGATATTATTATGTATTCTATGAATCTAGAAAAGTTAAAATAATTTATAGAAAAGTTAAAATAACCTGACCTGCGATTTGAAAGGGGAAGTGGCTGCTTTGTCCTGTCACGAAAGCGGATCCACCTGATCCCATAAAAGTAGCAGAAAAGAAGAATCAACGAGACGTTTGGGATTTGGGAGCAGAAACATCGAGGAAAGACAGCAGACTAAACGGCACGTAAAGAGGCTAGCTCACGTAACGGCAAGATGGAGAACGGGGTAAGATGCTCCAGTGACAAACAGTGCTGTGTGACACTGGAAGAGGAAACATGTATGGGTTCTGATTTCTGAATACGCCGCGATAATGATTTAACACTAACGATGTGATTTGACGAATAATGAAAAGCAAAGGAGGAGGTCAATTCACGCGCGCCTGAGGACATGAATGGTGTGCAAACAAAAAAGACCGGCTCGAAGGCGCCTGAGGAGGCCGCGATCGAGCAGGGGAATGGCTAGATGGGACCACGCGCGCGCCTTGATCATCTCCTGGCGAGCACGTACGGTCAGCAGACCACGGGCGTCCACTGCGCTGTGCTGCCAGACCACGACGACGATCTCAACGTGCAGCGGGCCAGCAGCAGCTGACTTGACCCCTAACAACACAGACCAACCACATGGGCCCAAACGAAGGACGGCACTTGAGCAGAGCAGTCGAGTTGACTGCCGAGTGCCCGAGTCCGCAAGGGAAAATGGCGGGTGGGGCCAGACCGAAAGCGAGCGCCCGCGCGGGCCCCACTTCCAGGAGCCCCTGGCTCCCTCCGCGCCACGCCACGTCGCGCACCGGCCGCCACGTCGCAGCTCCTCCCGCTCCCGACGCTTCTCCCACCCCCCGGCCCTCCCCCTCCCCCTCCCCTTCCCCTGAACCAAACCAACCAGAACCCAACGGCAGCAGAGCTGCAGAAGCTTCCCAAATCCTCTTCCCCCTCTGGCGTCTTCTCCTCCCCACCTTTCTATTCTCCAGCCGGTTCGCGCGCTCCAATTAGCTTCCCTCCCTTTCGCGGCGGGCGGCACTGCTATATAACCCGCGCCTCTGCGCGCTCCGGTGAGATCGACATGGGGCTCGAGATGGAGGCGGCGGCTGCTCCTGCGCCTGCGGCGGCGGGGGAGCAGGGGCTGGAGATATACCCGCTCAGCCGCTACTACTTCGGCGCCAAGGACGCCGCCGGCGCGCCCCGCGGCGTGGAGACGGCCGCCGACCGCGCGCTCCGGCTCAAGGCCAAGTGAGTGCGAGCCTCCACCTACCGCCGCGCCATCGCCCCCCTCTGTTATTGGATTCCTACTTTGGGGGTCTGCTGATTGCTTCTAAGTTGGGCCGAATGGCCGATTTCACACTCCCCTTTTGTTGCGCGTGCAGCTTCGCCGCCCACGGGCTCCGCACCAGCGTCCATGGCGTCCTCCTGGTAAGGCCATGCCTCCGCCTCTGCGATTCTTCTCCCTCTCCGAGCAATCGCACATGCCTTGATCGTTCGTGTAGCGCGCATGTTTCGGCACGCCGTTCAGCGGCAAGCGAGCAGAGCAGGCTCTGAATTTTGGTTTGGTTGCAGGTGGAGCTGTTCGGTCACCCGCACGTGCTGCTGCTGCAGGTCCGGAACTCCTCCTTCGTGCTCCCCGGAGGCCGCCTCAGGCCCGGCGAGGAAGGTACTTGTGCGTACTTGGCATGAATTCGCCACATTTTTGTAACACTCTGCCCTGAAAATTCCTGCAAATTTTGAGTTTGTACAAGTGACCAGTTGTGCTGTGCATGACTTGGAGGCTGACAGGTTCGTTCCTATATATATGCTGACTGCATTTTCAGAGCTCCAAGGGCTCAAGCGCAAACTCTCAAGCAAGCTGTCCATCCTTGATGAAAGCGAAGGCGATGCTGAGGATGAGGATGAGGATGACTGGCAGGTAACCTTAGTGCAGGCAGAGGAATTTCTTGAATACATTGTTCAATTTCTTGCGAACCTGCAAGTTATCAGCACAATTGCTCACTGATGTGTCAACTCTGGCGCCAAAGGTAGGAATAGGATGATCCAAATGTTTGATCCTTGTTTACGTTGGCTATTGACTAGGTTGGGGAGTGCATTGGGATGTGGTGGAGATCTGAATTTGAGGCCATCCCGTTTCCATACATGCCACCAAACTTCCGCATGCCAAAGGTACAAAATGTTGCCATATCACAGTGTATCTAACCATGGTATTGGTATCCTCGTTATTGTTCTTATCTGAGTGTGCGAATCCTGCTGAGCTGTGAAGGAATGCATCAAGCTGTTCCTGATCAGGCTGCCGATGTCCCGGCAGTTCATCGTGCCCAGGAACATGAAGCTGCTGGCCGTGCCTCTGTCCCAGATTCATAACAACGCTCAGGTATGTTTGGGTTCTGAGATTTTGGAGTCAAGGGCCCAGGAGGTTCCTCTTAACATCTGTCCTATCAATCCCCCATTTGCAGGTTTATGGTCCGGTCATATCTGGGATTCCAAATCTACTGTCCAAGTTCGCGTTGAACGTTATCAGTGACTGAGCTGCGTGTGCAGACTGCAGACCCGAGTTCTGAATTTTGAGAAGCGGTTTTCATGTTAGGCTAGCCATACAACAATGTGATGTTCAGTCTTCAGACCACATAGGAATATACACTAGCAGCTCGTCTTGTGTGTTTTGTAACGTTTTCGTTATTGGTGTGCGGATAATGTATTGATTTGTATTGTATAATGTCTCTTGCCGCCTCTGCTTTGCCAAACCAGTTATGTACATTAACTTTGCTGATTATACCAATTGATCGTATAATGTCCAACGTGTTTTGTACTTGTCAAAATCCGAGTTCAATGCCTAACAAAAAACAATGCTTTACTTGTCAACATGTTTTGCACACTGATGCGTTTAATATGGTCACGGCTAGAGGAACAGCAAGAGATTTGCAGTAAGCAACAAACTATAACAAAGCAAGTCACTCGTTACAGCCTACAGGCGTAACAGTAGTCGTTTGGCATACTTGGCACCTGACAGAAGATGGTCTATCAAAGTCGTTTGATATCTAGGTATGAGTATCAATTAGGGTTGCCACATTTACATACAGGTGCTATGTTCAGCCCCGATATTAAAACCATCGAAGAGATTGCATACTTGGTTAGCTATAGGACACTATGCGATGCAGAGTACATCTGATGGAACTTTGCATTTACCAGCAGCTTATCTCTTATGTTGTATAGCGTTCCTTTTTTTATGGCAGATTTATTGTTAATATGCATTGCATAATGTTTCTACTGACCTTTTTCTGCCATGTAAAAAGTACTTATATCTTTTCTAATGAACGACACCATTCTTGTAGCAACAACAACACTACAAGGACGGTTACAAAATCGCGCCTTGGACACAGCACGCATTCCTTGAGCGTACTCCAAAAGCAACAGCAACACTACAAGGTCAGTTACAAGTTATAACACCTCCAAGAGCAACAACACTACAAGAACTACCACGCCCAGTAAAATACTCATGCGAACTACCATGCATACTCCCTTGAGATAGTCACTTTTTGTAGCAAGCCGCCTTTACACCTAGAACAATAGCAGCTTGTGCACTGTCTGAGAAAAAGGTTCATTATTGATGCGGTTGTTCTCAATCCACTATTCAGTGCACTTTGAAACTATGGATACATGAACTCATAGAGACTTCAGCAGCCTTCAGGACCGACAAAGAACTTGAAGCATCACCACCTTTCCAGGTGAACTGATTATGCAGAACAGACATGCATAACATCACAAGCCTAGTGACAGGGTAGGATAAACTGCCAAGACATGTTCTCTGGTCTACCGGCAAAACAAAAGAGTCCGATGACTTAATGGCTACGTCTTCAACACATGATCCCAGTTTTGCCGCTGCAAGCAGTTTTGCTGCAGTAGGGCAGTTGTGGTTGCCCAGGAATCCTTTGCAACTTGTACTTAAACACCTTAGAACCTGCTTGACCTTCTCTCCAGCAATCCACAACACAATACAGCCCATCATATGTGAATGCTGAAGCTCCTCTGGCCCTTGAATGACTGCCTTCTTCTCTACTCAAACTTTTAAAGCCGTGAATCACCCTGACAGGAGTCATCGTTTGGATGCAGTTCTTCAAGCCTAGGTTACCCCTCTTAAGCTTTTGATCCTCACCATACTTCTTACCAGCAAGCTTTCCTCCCGAGCCTGTGTATATCAATTCACCCGAGCTTGATAGCTCATCAGGATAACCTCCCGAAGCAACAATGCTGATTGCAACAGGCACACCATTCTCATCTCTGGTGATGTCAATGCCTCCCTGGTACGGGCGGTGGAGACCAACAAGGGCCAGCTCAACCCTGTACACAAATTCATCACCAATTTCAACTCCTGGGACGTTTCCAATAATAGGATCATGTTGGGTAAACCCTGGCAATTTCTTGATCACTTTATCAGCTACAAGGTCAATTCTACTAACTTTCAGTGAGCGCTGTTCCACAAATTGTACTGTAGCCCTGCATATAAACCGGAACCTCTTGCACATCATCTTGACTTTACTCCTAGCATCCACATTCTGGGTTCCATGTTGCCTCTGGCACCTCACAGAAGGAACATCTGATGAGACATTGAACTTCAATTCAAGCTTTCTTTCATAAGCAGCTAGTGCCTTCGAGAAGCAATCATCTTGCAAAATGGAAGCTGCTATATCATCCAGTTTGTTGATGCTACCCATTGTACATGCAGAGGCAACCTTCATCCGAATATGAGCTGGACACTTCACAATCACCTTCTTCTTGAGACCAGAGGAGCCCCCAGCTGCGGACAACTCCTTGCTCTCTGTTAAGGGGCGGTAGTCAGCAGACTTGTTGAGAGGTTGCGACCCTGTGACCCTCCCACACCCGGGTGGGAAGCGGCGGATGGCAGAGACCATCGTCGGCTTCGGTAGCAACCTCATAGCTGACACCAACTGCTTGCAGCTCCCAAATCCACCTCTCCCTGAACCGCCTTGTGAATCGGTGTCCAACAAACCATCAGCCGCAGCCACGCTCCTGCGGCAGGAAGGCTCTGGTGATCTCAGCGCCCCAGCATCTTGACCACGATGACCGCCGCCGGCAATCAGACGGGGAACAGCTGCAGCAGACGAACCAGCCTCGCCGACCGAGGGAGGAGGAGCCGGCTTCTTCGGCAACGCAGCGGAACCGCCGTCGTCGGCGCCCCTCCCGCACCCGGGCGGGAAACGGCGCGTGGCGGAGACCAGCCTCCGCTTGGGCGGCTGGTACGCGCGCGGCGCCGCCGCCGAGGCGAAGGGCCTCTTGCTCCCCACCTCGCCGCCTTCTCTTCCCTCCCGCGACGCCACCACGACCGCCACTCCAGCCGCGCCGTCGCCGGCCGAAGCATCCGCGACGGCCCCCGCGACGGCATTGCCTCCCGCGGTGTCGGCGTCCGGGCCTGCCTGCGCCACGACGCCGCTCCAGGCCACGCCACCGCCGCGAGACGTGGCACGGCTACCGCCGCCCGCCACCTCCTCCGCCTTTCCCGGCCCGGCGCCGCGCCGCGCGTCCAGAGTAGCGCCGGCCGCCTCCCCCGCGTCCCGCGCAGCGTCCTCGCCGCCGCCGCCACGACGACCTTCAGCGACGCGGGGAGGAGGAGGAGGAGGAAGAGGCGGGCGAGGACGAGGAGGAAGAGCGCAGCGACCGCCGCCGAGCTGCCGGGGCCAGGTGGACCAGGTGCGCACGGCGGAGGCTGCCACCCCCGCAGCCACCCGCTGGCGCGCGGCATCGATGCCCGCCGCGTGGATGTCCATCCCGAACCGCCCCTGCCTGCGGCACGCTCCGCCGCCCGCCAGACGGCACAGCCACCGCTTGGAGACAGGAAAAATCGCCGCGGCTGGACTCGCGGGAGACGAAAAGCGAAGCGGGAGCCGAGGGGGCGGAACCGCGCGGACACGCCTCTGGCTCTGGGAGAGGTCCGGTGGAGAGGAGAGGAGAAAAGCCGAGGGCGGCCGGGAGGGGCGTCTCCGAGGAGGCGCGGGATGGGGTCGTGGCGTCGTGCTGCCGCTGCTGCTGCCACCGCCCGGTCTCGTCTGGTCAAGTCTGATGGGACGTGGCGCCTGGCTCCCGATGTGACGCGACCCGGCGATCTGGCACGTCACGCGCGAGGCAGACCCACGGCTCGGGTCCGAGGCACACGGTCTGCGTGGGCGTCGGGTCCTCCATGGCAACGGCTAGCTGATCTCAGCTGAGCTAAACCTGACCCGACTTGCTGATTTATCTTTCTTCACGAAATGTAATTGTTTCGCTTAAAAAAACTGAGCGCGCCTACAAATCATTTTTACAGTAGGGTACCTTCAACACACCACTAGCACCGTCCCTTCAAGTAACCTCCGAAGAGAAATCTTGATGGTGTAGTGATAACAATGATTAGACTTAGGTCAACTAGGTGTAACGTGATACCCTTAGGCCGTCTCCAACAGCACGGGGAGATGAGAGAAAATAAAAAAAATAGAGAAAAAACACCCGTGTATTAGAAATCTGATACCACTTATTATGCGCAGTACTCCTCGGATCTTGAAAGGATATTGCGAGTACGATACGAGCTTACACCGTATAAGAACAACGTATACGAATTTAAACCCCAAATAATGACGTTAAAATAACCACAATAAGAAAATAGGATTTTGGCAAAGCTGACCGCAAATTCCTTAAGCATAACTCCAAAAGAGTAAAGTGATTGTTGCTCCCTCACAACCCTACTTGACCCTTTAGGACCTTCTGATTCTTACTCTATACAAGAATCTAGTGCTATAGAACTATCTAGCCTATCGTCTATCCCTCTTGAGCACTTCTAATTACCTCTCACAAGTCTTGAATGAGACCTTGGTGTTTGTCTTTAGCTTGATTTGTTCCTAGAGGCTCCACCCCTTGTTTATATAATCCCCTCCAATGTCCTCATACGTGCAAGTAGGAGTCCTACACATAATAGGATTTAAAGCTCAAGTCATAGTAAAACTATAAGTCATAATAGCACATCTCTATTGAGTTCTAATCCAAGTAGGATTTGAGTCACCATACAACACCCTGCACAGCATTTGCGAGCACGGGACATAAGGCCAGAGAGGGTAGGTGTACCAGGAACCGTGCAAGACCATCTCTTGTTGGTGTGATAGCTGGTTGCTTTTTGCCACCCTCTTTCTTCCACGTGGATTAAAATATTACTTCAGGCGGTGATTTCAACAGCATTTGGAGAAAGCCTTAGTTGTGTCCCTAGCGTCCTAGGGACAGGGCCGATCTTTTATCAGTTGGTTAGTTGTGCCTCCTATGAGGCATAGAGCTAGAGCTAAAATGACGGGTGAGGGCGATTGCGGGATTTAGCATGCAAATAGTATGTTCAATAAAAGATTGATGGGTTACCACAAAATATCATATTATTTGTTTATGATCATAGACATTGTAATACTACTTCGTTCTTAAATATATAATAATATTAATTTTTTACTCCAAATTTGACCAACAATATTTATCTAATCATTTATTACTGGCCTCCATTTCAATTTACTTGGCACTACCCTTTTCCTTTTACTGTAGTAATTTTGATGGCTTGTTTTTCCCTAGTAAAGTATCATAAACACTTAAACTTTCACATAGTAAAGTACCTTTAAGTATTTGTAGCATCATACATGAAAAAAAATGCATGGTCAAATTTGGTACAATAAAAAAAGGAGTGACAAGTAAATTGAAATAGAAGTTGGTATTTACACAAAGATTTAAGAAATGGGCATCATTAGATGTAACACATGGACCTTAGCCTACCCAAACTTTTTAGTCAGTTCTCTAGTCATGGAGACTTTAGACCATTCACCTTGTGTGATTTCCGTAGGTACTAACATCCCAAGAGCAAGGTCTTGCTTTGAAATCCACCGAATGTTATATGGGGATTTTCTATCAGTCGTCTAGCATGGTTGGTCACTCCCTACTAACACGATAGACAAAGCAAAGTTCTTGACAACTAAGTTCAAGAATCTAATAAGAGTCCTAAAAGCATGGAGTCTGCATCTATCAAGCTCAGATGCAAGAATCAAGAGCATCAAATTGGTTTTCTCCCAGATGGAACTCATTGAGGAATTTAGAGACTTGTCCCTTGTAGAATGGAACATTAAAGGAATTCTCAGTGAGATTTTACAGTCACTTCTGCACACTAGCAACGGATTTATTGGAAGTAGCATGGCACAATCAAATGGGTCCTCTTTGGGGATGTAGGCATGAAATTCTTCCATGCAAATGTCACTATACAACATCGAAGGAATCTAATAACTTCTCTGAATGATGAAAATGACAACGCCTGCTTCCAGCATCATGAAAAGGCAAATCTTCTTTGGATTGCATATAAAGACAAGTTTGGCACCTCAGAAGGAATTCACATGCAATTTGATTTAAGCACTATGCTACTCAAGCAGCTAACCTAGGCTGTTTAGGAGGAACCCTTTTCAAAGGCAGAAATTGATGACACAGTCAAGCAATTGCCAATGGATAAATCTACTGGACCATATGGGTTTTCTAATGAGTTCATAAAAAAAAGTTGGTCTATTATCTGTCAAGATTTTTATGACCTCTAAGGTCTTTCTCAATGGTGATTTATGTTTGTAGAGCATAAATGGTTCGTATATAACCCTGTTACCCAAAAAGGATGGAGCAATCTCTGTATCTGATTTTAGGTCAATTTCCCTGCTTATCTCCCCAGTGAAACTGATTACCAAGCTATAGCAATAGACTTCAAAAGGTAATCGTATAGCTCATTCATAAAAATCAATATGGCTTTATTCAATTCAGAATAATTCAGGAATGTCTTGCCTGGTCATTTGAATAGTTACGTATCTATCATCATTCAAAGAAAGAATTTGTGGTCCTTAAGCTAGATTTTGAGAAGGCTTTTGACAAAATTGAGCACAAAGTAATGCTACAAATTATGGAGCATAAGGGTTTTGGCAACAAATGTTTGACATGGATGAGGCAGATTTTCGGCTCTAGGACTTCAACATTGCTGTTAAATGGGGTGGCTAGCAAAGTCTTTCACTGTAAGAGAGGGGTCAGACAAGAAGACCCTTTATCACCTCTCCTCTTTGTGCTAGCTGATGATATCCTTCAATTAGTCTTGAACCAGGCCAAAGACCAAGGAGTACTCAGTCTACCAATACCACTAGAATCCACAACTGATTTTCCAATTATCCAATATGCTGATGATACATTAATTATCATGGAAGAGTACCCTCAACAGCTTCTTACCTTGAAAGGAATGCTTCATTCTTGTGCAATTTCTACAATTAATCTAACTCAGGAGAAATTTGATTTACTAGCAGCAACTTTTGCTTGTACAAAGGGGTCATTTCCTTTCACCTACCTTGGACTGCTGCTTGGGTTGACTAAACCAAGAGTTAAAAATTTCCTCCCTCTAGTCTCTAGATGCAAGAGATGTATCTCAAGCACATCCATGTACCTCTCTCAGGCAGGGAGATTACAATTAACAATTTCGGTTGTTACATCCCTTCCAACTTTCTTTTTGTGCACCTTCAGTATGCAGCACACAGTCATTGAACAAATTAACAAGCTCATGAAGCATTATCTCTGTGAGGTGTAGACATCAACGCCAAATCACAGCCTAAGGTGGCCTGGACCATGATCTCTAGGCCAAAGGAAGAAGGAGGACTTGGTGTCTTAGACCTCAAAGCTCACAACAAAGCTCTGTTGCTCAAAAATCTCCACAAGTTTTTCAACAGGTTTGACATACCCTGTGGGTTAAATTGGTGTAGGAGAAGCACTACGCCAATGCTAAATTGCCTAGCCATATAAAAAAGGGTTCATTCTGGTGGCGCAATATTCTAAAGCTCTTGGATGATTTTAAGGGTCGTCTAGCTTCAGTTAACATGCAAGATGGACGGACTTGTCTCTCTAGGATGACTTATGGCATGGAGTAGTGGCAAAACTAGCTTGCACACCCACATCTCTACTCTTTTGCAAAAGATACAAGGGTGACCATTCACAAAGCTCAGAGCTTGCAGCCACTTAGTAGATTTTTTTCATTTGCCCATGTCCATGGAGGCATTTGGTGAACTTCAGTCTCTTCAGCATGAACTACAATGGGTGAATCTAAATCAAGACATAGATGTATGGACATATATTTGGGGAAATGGCCACTTCACACCAAACAAGCTTATAATCACATCATTACGCACACAACAGCTCACCCTTCTTTCAATTGGATTTGGGCATCATCATGCCAACCAAAACATAAAGTCTCTTCTGTTTACTACTAAAGATCGTCTAAGCACAAGGAACATGCTCAGGAGAAAAACATGGCTTTGCCATCGTACAATTGTGTGCTATGTTTGGAATCAGTGGAGGAAACATCGTAATACCTATTTCTTCAGTGTAGCTTCTCAGAGCAATGTTGGGGGCTTCTTCATGTCACTGCTGACCTACACGGTGACTGTTTTGACACCTTAACACCTATCAAACAGCAACTGCGTTTGCCTTTCTTCATGGAAATCGTCATCCTCATGTGCTGGAGTATTTGGACATTGAGGAATGATCTAATCTTCAAAGGCATTCCTTCATCAGTTAGTCAATGCAGAGTAATCTTCAAAAAGGAATTTATCCTGATGTTGCACAGGGCAAAAGTAAAGTATTTCCCAGCAATTGAATCATGGATCGACGACATCTAACGAGGATTTTTAGTTTTATTTTCTTTGTGTCATTCTTTGTTTCCTGAAGGGTCCTCTTGGCTCCCTTCTCTCTCCTTTTCTTGTAAATATTCACGCTCCTTTTATCAATATAACCAGTAGGAGGCAACCCCTCCTGAATTCTCAAAAAAAACACCAAAGCTATTTTAAAATTAACTTTTATATTTATTTATTCACACAAGTATTTGTTAAAAAAAGAAAAATTGGCTCCCTTCTCTCTCCTTTTCTTGTAAATATTCACGCTCCTTTTATCAATATAACCAGTAGGAGGCAACCCCTCCTGAATTCTCAAAAAAAACACCAAAGCTATTTTAAAATTAACTTTTATATTTATTTATTCACACAAGTATTTGTAAAAAAAAGAAAAAGTTAAACGAATAAAAAAAAGTCAATGGTATTCTACATTTAAGAATAGTACATGATAGCTGATAGCGTGTGTGTTTAAACTCAAAACGATGCCTTATACTTCCTTTTGCAAATGCTTGCTTCAAATATGGATCATTTTTATATGCATTGATATACCATAACAATTTCTTCTTTCTTTTGCAAATGCATGCTTCAAGTACCCAATAGCAAGTTAAGCAAGGCTTGCACATTTGTTGCTTTTCTACAGGTTTGCTTTCAACCTTCAAAGACATCCTCCGCAGACCAATACTCGAGCGGTCAACAAAGTCAACCAACCCACATGGTCCCACACGCAGTGCCAGTCAAGTTGACTGCCGAGTACCGCCACGCCACCGTCCCTTTGTCCCTGTCTGACTGGCTCTCTCCGCGCCACACCACGTTGTCCCCGGCCACCACATCCCGCGCCTCCCGCTCCCGACGCTATCTTCCTGCCGCCTCACCCCCTTCCCCTGACCCCCACAAACTAGAACCCGATGGCAGCAGAGATGCAGAAGCTTCCCAAATCCTCCTGTCCCTCTCGCGTCTTCTCCTCCCACCTTTCTATTCGGAAATTTAAATATTTGACATCAAATTTGCAAGCCTCACTGTTTATAACCTTCAATTCGCACAACTTTCAAAATATAACACTTGATATGTGAATTCTATTGATTCAGGGGATTTCTGCTCCTTTTCTCTATTTTCCTTTATTTCTTTTTTCTTTTCATTTTCCAAGCCCCTTTTGCCCCTTCACCTTATCTACGACGGTGTTGGGAAAAGCGGCACGCCACCGGCACCGCCAGAACTTCACCGACTCTAGGGTTCCGGCGACCAACTGGGATGGGAAGAGCACTAGGAGATAGAGGAGACGATGGGGAATCCGTTTTGAGGGTTCTCAATGGGGATTAGGGCATGGAAGGAGGAGGACTACGGGTGGCCATGGATGAGAGCTCTGCAGGCGAGGTTTGGCCATGGTTGGGTTGGGAGGAGAGGGAGATGCAGAGGAGAAGCAAATACGTGTGTACAGGGTCAGCAGGGGAGGAGATGCCTTGGGGGACGCGGCTGCCGGTGAGCTCCCTTGGGTCAGTGGGGGCACCCACGGCAGAGCAACAGAAGGGCGGTGGCGACGCCTGCTTCTGGCCATACAGAGAGAAGAACAAACAAGTTGAGAAAGACGACCAAAATAGGGGCAGGGCAAAACGGGTATGTCACCCGTGCTGGAAAAAGAAAAAGTAAAGGAAAGATAAAAGAAAATAGGAAAAGTGCAAGAATCCTCCGAATCGAAATAATTCACGTGCACGATGTCAATTTTTAAAAGGGCATGCGAATTCAATGTCATATCTAGTGAGGCATGCGTATTGGATTTCAAATATCAAAATCTCTCTATTCTCCAGCCGGTTCGCGCGCTCCAGTTTGTTTCCCTTTCACGGCGTGCGGGCGGCGCTGCTATATAACCCGCGCCTCCGCGCGCTCCGGTGAGATCGACATGGGGCTCGAGATGGAGGTGGCAGCTGTTCCTGCGCCTGCGGCGGCGAGAGAGCACGGGGTGGAGATATACCTGCTCAGCCGCTACTACTTCGGCGCCAAGGATGCCGCCGGCGCGCCCCGCGGCGTGGAGACGGCCGCCGACCGCGCGCTCCGGCTCAAGGCCAAGGGACTGCCAGCCGCCACCTACCGCCGCGCCATCACCCCACTCTGTCCTTGGGCTCTCTAGGTCTGGGGGCCTGCTGATTACCTCTTGCTTGGCTTGGCCGCTTGGGCCGATTTCACGCCTGCGGCTTTGCCGCCCACGGGCTCCGCACCAGCGTCCATGGCGTCCTCCTGGTAAGACCATGACCTCTGCGGCTCTTCGTTTCTGCTTCATATCTGAGCAATCGCACATGCCTTGATCGCTCGTGTAGCCGCATGATGTTGGCACAACGTTCAGCGGCAAGCGACCAGAGCAGGCTCTGAATTTTGGTTTGGTTTGTTTGCAGGTGGAGCTGTCCGAACACCCCTCTCGTGCTGCTGCTGCAGGTCCTGAACTCCTCCTTCGTGCTCCCGGGAGGCCGCCTCAGGACCGGCGAGGAAGGTACTTGCCATACATTCGCAAGTGTTTTACCCTACTGTACCCTGAATTTTCCTGCAAATTTGTGAGCTAGTACAAACTTGTGTATGTGTATGTATATGTTGTACCCTGAAATTACCTGGAGGTTGACAGGTTTGTTCGTATGCATGTGCTGACTGCATTTTCAGATGTCCAAGGGCTCAAGCGCAAACTCTCGAGCAAGCTGTCCATCGTCGACGATGGCCAGGCCGATGCCGAGGATGAGGATGACTGGCAGGTAACCTTAGTGCAGGCAGAGGAAATTCTTGAATCCACTGTTCAATTTGTTGAAAACCTGACAGTGAGCACAATTTTTCATGGTGTGTCAACGCTGATGCCAAGGTGGCAAGGCAGGAATAGGATGATCCAAAACGTTTGATCCTTGTTCACGTTGGCTATTGACTAGGTCTGGGAGTGCATTGGGATGTGGTGGAGATCTGAATTTGAGGTCAGCCCGTTTCCATACATGCCTCATGCCTCCAAACTTCCACGTGCCAAAGGTATAAAATGTCGCCTTATCAAGTGTATCTAAGCTCTAAGCTTATTGCGCCAAAAAAAATATTCTAAATTCCTAGGAGGCCCTCCCACACGCGCACGTTGCAAGTTACAATTCACGCGATTTTTCATACAAAATATACGCATGCGCGTGGGATTTGAACCAACAACCTCAAATCTCGCACATAGCTTCCTTATCATCTCACCTACACAACACATCTAATTAAGTAAGAGATGCAATTTTTTTAGTAACTCGTGGGGACCCTTTAGTCCAGGTTTATAATACTAATCGGGACTAAAGATGTTTCTATGGACTACAAAATTTAGACTCGGGATTGAAACCTCTTTAGTTTTGCATAAAAACAACCGAGATTTTTGTTGAGGATGGAAGATTGTTTTTCAAACTGTTCCTGATCAGGCTGCCGATGCCCCGTCAGTTCGTCGTGCCGAGGAACATGAAGCTGCTGGCTGTGCCTCTGTCACAGATTCATAACAACGCCCAGGTATGTTGGAAACTTTGGATTCAGAGATTTTTGGAGTTCAGGACCCAGGAGGTTCCCCTTAACACACGTCCTATCGAACACCATTTGCAGGTTTATGGTCCGGTCATAGCTGGGATTCCGAACCTGCTGTCCAAGTTCTCCTTGAACGTTACCAGTGACTGATGAGATGCGTGTGCAGACCCGAGTTCTGAACTTTCAGAAGCGTTTTGCATGTTAGGCTAGCCATACAGCAATGTGCTCTGCAGACTACGTAGGAATATACACTAGCAGCTCATCTTCTGTGTAACTTTTTTCTTTATTGGTGTGTGGATAATGTATTGATTTGTATTGTATAATGTATAATTCCTCCTTTGTTTTGCCACGTGAAAAAGAAGTAGTGATGTACAAAAACTTTTGCTGATTATACCAATTCATCGTACAATAGCAAACTAAGCACACCATGACTCCCGCATGCCTTTTGCTTGTAATTACAAGAACAAATGAACGACAACGCCCAGAGATAACCACGGCCAAGTGGCCAACAATCACAGGTATCAATATCCAGCATGTCTTGTAATTGTCAATATCCGAGCCAATCCTTCCTGTTCCATGTTCTGGATACATTCATAGTCGGCTATCATGTGAGCCTGGAGAACATTGCATATATATTAAGTAGAAATCAGAGAGAAATGCTCAACCTATCCCAGAGTAATTTTCTGAAATATTAAGGTACACCGATGCTTTTAATATGGTCATGGCAAGAACAGCAAGAGATTTGCAGTAAGCAATAAACTATAACAAAGCAAGTCACATGTACAGCCTACAGGCATAACAATATATAGTCATTAGGTACGTAGAAGTAGACGCATAAATGGAAATGAGACAATTCACGGTAAGCTACAGTAAAGATGCTCAAAAGTACAGCATGAAGCACTTTGGCATACTTGGCACCTGACAGAAGAACAGAAGATGATTGATCAAAGTCATTTGATATCTACTATCTAGGTTTAAGCAGCTTATCTCTTATGCTGTATAGCGTTCCTTTTTATGGAAGATATATTGTTAATATGTATTGTATAACGTTTCTAGTTCTACTGACCTTTTTCTGCCATGTAAAAAGAACTACAACAACACCATTCTTAAAGCAGCAACAAAACTACCAAGGTCTTACAAAAAGCACGCCGTGAACACAGGACGCATTCCTTGAGCGTACTCCAAAAGCAACAACAACAATGTAAGGTCAGTTACAAGTTATAACACCTCCAAGAGCAACACCACTACAAGAACTACCACGCCCAGTAAAATACTCATGAGAACTACCATGCATACTCCCTTGAGATAGTCACTATTTGTACCAAGCCTAGCGCCGTAGCAGCTTGTGCACTGTCTGAGAAAAGGTTCAATACTGATGCTATTGTTCTCAATCCATCTTCTGCTGAAATCCACCCTCCTCTCAAGCCTCTGTTCAGTGCACTTTGAAACAATGGAAACATGTGACTGGAAAGAACTCAGAAACTTCAGCAGCTTTCACAACCGAGAAAGAACTTGGGAGCGTCACCAGCTTTCCTGGTGAACTGATTATGCAGAACAGACATGCATAACATCACAAGCCTAGTGACAGGGTAAGATGAACTGCCAAGACATGTTCTCTGGTCTACCGGCAAAACAAAAGAGTCGATGACTTAATGGCTACATCTTCAACACATGATCCCAGTTTTGCTGCTGCAGGCAGTTTTGCTGCAGTAGGGCAGTTGTGGTTGCCCAGGAATCCTTTGCAACTTGTACTTAAACACCTTAGAACCTGCTTGACCTTCTCTCCAGCAATCCACAACACAATACAGCCCATCATATGTGAATGCTGAAGCTCCTTTGGCCCTTGGACGACTGCCTTCTTCTCTACTCCTTTTTAAGCCATAAATCACCCTCACGGGAGTCTTCGTTCGGATGCAGTTCTTCAAGCCTAGGTTACCCATCTTAAGCTTTTGGTTCTCATCACCCTTCTTACCAGCAAGCTTTCCTCCCGAGCCTGTGTATATCAATTCACCCGAGCTTGATCGCTTATCAGGATAACCTCCCGAAGCAACAATGCTGACTGCAACAAGCACACGATTCCCATCTCTGGTGGTGCCAATGCCTCCCCGGTACGGGCGATGGAGACCAACAAGGGCCAGCTCAACCCTGTACACAAATTCATCACCAATTTCAACTCCTGGGACGTTTCCGACAAAAGGATCATGTTGCGTAAACCCTAGCAATTTCTTGATCACTTTATCAGCTGTAAGGTCAATTCTACCAACTTTCAGTGAGTGCTGTTCCACAAATTTTACTGTAGCCCTGCATATAAACTGGAACCTCTCGCACATCATCTTGACTTTACTCCTAGCATCCGCATTCTGGGTTCCATGTTGCCTCTGGCACATCACAGAAAGAACATCTGATGAGACATTGAACTTCAATTCAAGCTTTCTTTCATAATGAACTAGTTCCTCCATGAAGTCATCATCTTGCAAAATGGAAGCTGCTATATCATCCGGTTTGTTGATGCTACCCATTGTGCATGCAGAGGCAACCCTCATCCGAAAATGAGTAGAAGAGCCCCTAGCTGTGGACAACTCGTTGCTCTCTGTACAGGGGCGCTTGTCTGCAGACTTGTTGAGAGGTTGCGAGGCCGTGACCCTCCCACGCCCGGGTCCGAAGCGGCGGATGGCAGAGTCCATCGTCGGCTTGCCGCTCCCAAATCCACCGCTCCCTGAACCGCCTTGTGACTCGGTGTCCAAGAAACCATCAGCCGCAGCCACGCTCCTCCGGCGGGAAGGCTCTGGTGATCTCAGCGCCCCAGCATCTCGACTATGATGACCGCCGCGGGCAATCGGACGAGGAACAACTGCAGCAGACGAACCAGCCTCGCCGACCGAACGAGGAGGAGGAGCAGCCGGCTTCTTCGGCAACGCAGCGGAACCGCCGAGTCCGGGGCGTGCAGGCGCGGCCACGAGCCGCGAACCGCCGTCGTCGGCGCCCCTCCCGCACCTGGGCCGGACACGGCGCGAGGCGGAGACCATCCTCTTGCTCCCCACCTCGTCGCCTCCTCTTCCCTCCCGCGGCGCCACCACGACCGCCACACCAGGCGTGCCGTCGCCGGGCGAAGCATCCGCGACGCCCGCCGCGTCGGCGTCCCCGCCCGCCAGCGCCACCACGCCGCTCCTCGACGCGCCACCGCCGCGCGACGTTCCCGGGGTACCGCGGCCCGCCTCCTTCGCCGCCTTCCCCGGCCCGGCGCCGCGCCGCGAGTCCCGAGTAGCGGCGGCGCCACTGCCGCCGACGTCTCCCCGACGCCCTTCGGCGGTGGGAGGAGGGGGAGGAGGAGGAAGAGCGCGGCGGCGGTCGCCGAGCTCCCTGGGCCAGGAGCGCACGGCGGGGGCCGCCGCCCCCGCAGCCACCCGCTTGCGCGCGGCGTCGATCCCCGCCGCGTGGGAGTCCATCCCGAATCGCCCCCCGCCTGCGGCACGCTCCGCCGCCCGCCCGAGCACACGGAACCCCCCGCTTGGAGATAGGAACAACCGCCGCGGCCGGACTCGTGGGAGACAAAAAGCGAAGCGGGAGCCGAGGGGGCGCCTGGGAGAGGTATAGAGGAGAGAAGTGGGAACAAGACGCACACATACGCTAAAAAAGTCCATGACCATGCGGCCCATATATCAGTCCAATATCATCAGCAACTAAACAGCCCAGTTGCTGCTTTCAAAAAAAAAAACCAGCCCAGTTGCCTACACACACGAGAACAAGACACACCTCCTCGCCGCAGAAAAAAGGAAGCGCCGGCAAGGCATCTCGCCCATCAATGCCGCTCGGTGCTGCAGCTCTCTCATTGCCGTCCAGCATCACCGGATGCCCTGCCTCACTCTTCACTGCCCACCGGACACTGGGATGCTATATCGCGCTCATCCCCGTCACCTCGGTCATCGCGGAGTGGTTCTGACCGGTTACCACCGCCGAGGATTCAGGCCACGGTTGGGACTGGCAAGGAGGTTTGTACGCCCAGGGGCAGTACCACCACGGGGAGGGTCACCGGTGCTGCCAAGCCAGAACCACCGCGGAGGAAGAGCGATCGCAGCACAGGAGGATAATTGGGCAAAAGGCAGCATGTTGGGAAATGTGTTTGACAATTTAGGATGGCAAATTGAGAATGTGATGAGCAATATTACCATTAGCATTTGAGTGAAGCTAAGTTCACCCTGTAATCTTTATAACCAGTACCATCTGTAACTAGTGCTTTGAGCTTGTGCTTGTGTTGGTGCTTTCACCTCTCCCTGCCTCTTCCCCACCCTCCTGTATCAAAATTGGAGGGTTTTGAGAAATAATGGACAGAATGATAACACTACAAACAAAATTGTGCAGATCATACCATAAAATATTTTGCACCTGTGCATGAGCAACATCATTATTTGCCTCTTTTCCAAACTGTGATGAAGCTTTGTTTTCTCTTTTTTCTAAACTTGTGCTTCTTATCAAGCCAAGTTTTTCTTCGCTTTGAAGTTTTTGTCTGGACCTTATTTTTTTTAGGCGTGAATTATTCAACACATCATTTGGTGGAGTAGCATTTGTGGGAACTACAGATGGACTCACAGAAGTGCTTGGACATGCAATGCTCATCTCTTCAATTTGCTTACAAGGATGTCAAGTGTGTTGTCCACTAACTTGTGCATTGAGGAAAGTTGGCTGCTTGATATGCCAAATTATGAAATTTGTTAGACATATCTGCAGCGAAGCAAAGCATCCATATTTGAATTTTTGATTATATTTCTTCCCTGCTTGTCTTGTATAGTTCCACTTCGTACTTCTCGTGTCCATCGCTTTAACACTTATTGTGGTGGCAATAACTTAATACTCATCAAATCAAGAACTTTAAGAGCATGATGTAATCTTCCTATCGAATTGTCTTTTATTTGTGTACCGTTTTCTAACCTCGAAGCCTTTCTGTCCACCATAACTAAGCCAAAATGCCCAAACCTTATTCGAATTTTTAAATTTCATGTCGACATGAGGTACGAAGCTAGGCAGCATAGCTCTACAATGGAAAAAATAATACGAGCGGGGGCTGCAATTCCAGAGAAAAGCAAGGAGTAGCAATACTTGGGATTGGAATTTAGGACAACTAAAACCAATTTAATGTCACATAAAAAATAATAAAGTGGGGTTGTATTACTTATATATTGAAAGCATGATGCTCTTTGTTAGCCTCTTCTTCCATATCAATGCTACGTAATACAGATTCAATCAGCTGCTTCTCTCCTTCTCGCGCCTGTTCTCGTTAGCTTCGCGCCCTTTTCCGTCGGCCTCACGCCCTTTTCTATCGGCCTCACGTTGTCTGGACTGAGTTTTATTGTACTCCTAGGTCAAGAGGTCCATTCTATTTCTTCTTATTATTGTTTCTTGATGTTCCATCACCGGAGGCGCCGAACGTCCCTCATTACCGATGAGGACGAAACGTTAGAGGATCTTGTTCGGGCAAGCCGTCAAGTCTGATTGGACGTGGTGAGGCGGGGGCCCGGGACGTGGCGCCTGGCTTCTTCTGCCGAGGTGACGCGAACCGGCCATCTAGCACGGCGGACGGCACGCACGAGCCAGACCCACGGCTCGGGTCTGAGCCGAGTCACACGGCCCGCGAGTCGGGTCCTCCGGTCCAGGGAAACGGCTAGATGATCTCAGCTGAACTGAACCTGACCCGAACGAACCGCCGTTGATTTCTCTTTGTTTACGAAATTTGATTCTCACGGTTGCAACCGATATTCAACTTTGTGCGTGAGTTAACGGTTACTTGTACTGTAGTTGATGCGGAGTTACTGACGTAATGGCTGCGTTAAATTTGTAATATGGACGTGGTGGTGGATGCTAATGCTAGCTCACTTATTCGAATATACACCTTCATCTTCGAATATAAGTTTTGTCTTAAATTAAAAAAAATCAAAATTACTCAAACTTAGATAGTTTGATTTATGGAAAAAAAATCAGAATCCCTTTATTTTGGGATGGATATAGGGTTAAAATGGTGATGGAAATTCCCGCCGGTCGAGTATCGTTTATGATGAAACGGTTTCGTTTTCGATTCTACCCAAACATAAAATTTGATATTTCCGATCACTTTCAGCTCTATGTTGCATTTCTCACATCATAGTTGATTTAGAAATACGGAAAATTTTCAACCGGTCGAGTATCATATCTGATAACGTGATTTCATTTCCCATCATTTCCGATTGTTTTCATCTCAGGTAGTACTGATGTTAGTTTTGCAACTGATGTTCGGAGTAACGTTTGGTTTGTCGTTTGATCTATTCCTGATTTCCAGCGATCTCTCTTCTAGCCAAGAGTTTTACGACGTCAAGAACTAGGACGGACAAAACTCGAGCAGAACCGAAAACGAGTGAGCCATTCCAACGACGACAGAGGTACTTCATCACTTCTATAGGATAATAGGAGCCATATTTTCAGGTAAGCGTTACCTGGAGAACCGGGAGCGGAACCAAAAACGGGTGAGCTCTACCGACCGTTTTCTAAAGGGATCTCTCATTTGCAACTAGATAGAAAAATCCCATTTCTACCTCGGATTTTTATTTCTCGGAAAAGGCCTAATGATCGAAGACCCTGGCAAATAATGTGGCAGTCCTTTGCCCAGTCGACCGACCACTTGGTCTTGGGCTCTTGGCCCAATAGGCCCAAGGCCACAAATCGGATAGCAAAAATTGAAAGTTTAAGTCACTCACTCGTATGTTCGATTCCATTTGCACGATCCCAACCAGACCTTGATTAGCTTCAGAGTAAACATGGACGCCCTTTTTAATGCATGTGCTGTTGTGCAAACGTAGCTACAATTACAAGTCCATGAATAAATCCCTTATTGTACTTGCAATACTGTTTCGGGAAGGCACCTGGACATGCTAACTTTCTCTCTCTCTCTTTTTGTTGACTAGAAAAGGGACGAGCTCTTTGGACTCATAGCGATTCATTTTTTGAAGCGGTCATAGCGATTCATTGATCTAGGGAAACGGCTTGAATCATGCAATTCTTTTAAGCTATTTTTTAATGAAAACTAGCACGTGAATTGGTTTGTGGTCTTGCTGTGCATATAGTATATGTTGTGGATATAGCTGCGGATATCATCCGACGCGCACTGTGGCTAACAATAATGTAGACAGTTCTACAAGCTCAAAGACCACGAGCCAACGGAGTGGCCACAAAGCTGTTCCAGAGTGTAAGTACTTTTGTTTCCCAGTTTTATCAGAAACCAGCTGTTTATTTCCTCTGTGTATGAACACGGCTCCGTGTTTGCAGAAACTAAGTACTCCAGTAATATAAAACTTTCATTGCCTTTAGGTAAATTACATTATGGACGCAGAAGTTTGATTGGCCACTCAGATCATAACAACCATGACTGACATACATGCAGGTAATAACAACGCTTTTAAATAAGCAGGAGCAATTTGTAGATCCCCCAGCGCGTAGGAATTCACTGCTTTGTCATGCGTACCGTGTCTCATAGCAACGGATGACACTAGAAGGATAATGCCAACGCGGCTCAGGCAGAGGCCACCTGTTGTTGAATAATATTGCAAAGTCATTGTATATGCATGTGAAATAGATTAAGAAAATAGAGTTACATGTGTTATAGGAATACCTACCTATTCGGATTAGGATTGTCCATGAACCCATTCACAACAGTCCTACAAAGTATAGAGAAAAGACTTTAGCATCCAAAAAAAGAAAATTAAGGTACGTGCTTAACCAAGAGTAAAATACAGTAACGATCCTTAAACTTAAACTTGTCACGAGGTACCATATAGGTCCATGAACTTAGCAGATAAAAGATGAGCAGTAGTAAACGTACTCGTCCCTAAATCAAAGTCGATTCTTATCTCTCCTAACGATTCGACATGAAAATTCTGCAATGCCGCAGACCTCAGTTAATTGACGACACTTCGCATTCACCAGTAGCTCATCATATATGTTGTATATCGTTTTCTTTTTATGCCTGGTACTCCATTGATACTATAGTTTCAACTACTTATGTGACCTTTTGCCATGTGAACGTAAACCCAGTCCTGTACAAACTCTGTTTCTTTATTAATGTTATGCTAATTGTTATTAGTCCAGGGCTTGGCACATTACCCTTTGAAACAAACGTCATGACTTCCATCTTTTTGCAACAGATCATTTAGCACCGTACCCACTGCCAATACAACTTAAGAACGACGCCCACAATAACCTTTTCAAATTCCAAGAGCATGCATTGTCATGCGTACTCCAATGAGATTCACTCTAAGAAACAGCATTTTGGAGCCCATGTTTACGCCTCGCCCTGGAGCAGCTCCTGCACTGCCTCACCAAGGCTGGGCTCGCTCCTGATGCTCTCGATCCACCTCGCGCTGATCCTCACACTCTCGAGGCTCTGCTTCAGCGATCTCTCGAACGATGGCTTGATGCGGCCGGCAAAGAACTCCGAAACCTCAGCAGATTTCTCCTCAGAGGTGAACTGACCATGCACAACAGGCACGTTAATTAAATAAAGAAGGGTAATGTTACTAACTGGATGATGATATATATAGTGGGAAGAAAGCAAAGATAAATGTTCTCCATTGTATACCGGTGAGACAATGGA
This sequence comes from Setaria italica, assembly GCF_000263155.2. Lineage (NCBI taxonomy): Eukaryota > Viridiplantae > Streptophyta > Magnoliopsida > Poales > Poaceae > Setaria > Setaria italica. Next base: position 24,720,938 of record NC_028455.1, on the reverse strand, counting down.
GTCGATGAAGTCTGATATGAGCTCGCTCGATTTCCATGTGTTCAACACATGACCCCAGTTTTCTTGTAATTGGGCACATGCACCAGCATGCATGTTTTCAATTGAAGTGGTTAAAAGTAATAAGACTTTGAAAAAGAAAATCTATTGTGCCATCTAATGCAGGAAAGGCATCTCCACATGTACATTGTAAGTATTAAGAAACATTAGTTGTCATCACACGATTTATGATATGCAACACCAATTTCTCAAGAGAGTAGATGCAAACCTTTAAATATGTCAGAAATAAGTGCATATCTTATCGGACATTATCACAAAAACCTGGTTTAGAAGTCCTACAACTATGAAATACCTTCAGCCAGGTCCATGCAACTTCACGTCCTTCTAAGCTAATGCCACCAAGGATATAAAATGAATGCTGATTCCGTACCTAATAAGTAAGCAACAGATTAGATTCAGGTTTTATACATACAGTTGCACAGCTCTCAAGCATATTTGGAAAAAAATAATCATGCAGACCATGTTTTGATTTTTTTTTAAAAAAAATGAACCAACAGTTCAACTTGGAAAGCTGGAACTGGGCATTCGAAGAAACTAAATGAAACCCTAGTCAGGTCTGACTAAAATATCGTTCCAGCAAGTAAACTGCTACAAACGGGTTCATTAAGCTGACGTTAATACCAGACTACAGTGCATACTGCATGCATAGGAAAATAAAGCATACTTGGGGGAACCGAATTGGAGACATGCACAAGAGGGAGATAGTCAAAGGAGCTCCTACCACTTGGTAACTGAGCAATGCTAGGTTGCTGATTTGTGTAGGGAAATAATTTACTTCAGCTTAATTCTTATCTATAATACTTACTAAAAGTATTAGTTTAAGGCCTGTTTGGAAGGGGAGGATTGATCAAGGAATATTTTAAGGATCTAGTTCAAGTTTGTAAACCAAAACCACCTTTGTAAACAGGACAATCAGTGTGCTAGTGGTTGGGCCATAATGCCTACTGGTTCAATTAACCAGGGTTTTGTAAAGAAGTACTTAAACCAGTAACTATCTGGAATCATTTTGAAAGATAACGATATGGATATATGGTAAATAGAAATGGTTTAGAGGTCAACCTCATCAGTAAACATAAAGTTCAATGCCTCCCAAAACAATATCTTTATCTGGAGATGAAGACAAGGATCCTGGAAACAAAGAGTCAATGTATTTTCCAGATAACCCATCTCATAAATAAAAATCTATGTTGCTGTCCAAGCTAAGTCAAAGAAATGTACACAAACCTAAGACACGTGATTTCTCCTCTGGTTCACATCTTTCTCCGTAGATATTGAGGAGAGCATCATAAGTGGATCGGTTTGCGGCACTAACAGTCCGCATCACAGCAAGGTATGCAGCCTGAAGAGCATAATATTAGCATGGGCATATATGGCCGGCCCTCTGGGCCTTGGGTAGCAGCCGCACAGGCCTCCTGGGCTGTGCGCCAGCCCCATCCTAGGTTGGATGGATGGTTTAGGTTAGGCAAGGATCTCCTATGATTGGTGCTAATGCTATAAACAAAACTGCCTCTCTAAATCAATCTAATCTTTCTCGAACCATACTCGTTTTCATGGTATCACGAGTCCGGATCTTCCACCTGATTCCAACCCTTCCGCTGCCCTAGCGCGTCCTCGCGGCTGCGCATCCACCCATGGCCGGGACTCCTCCCCTCACCCCTCGCTCCGGCGCTGCCGCTGAGAAGCAACGCGCGGTCGCGGATGCTGATGCACCCAAGTGCAGAGCGTGTTGCGCAGAGTGTGACATGGCCCTTGCTCATGTGCAACAGGTGGAGAAGGAGGCGGTGGACGCTACTCTAGAGCGTGACGCTGCCGCCGATCGCGTGTGTGAGGCGCACGCTCGCGCTGCCTGCGAGTACGCACCGCCGCTGCCGCCTTCCCTATCGGAGATGACCACGAAACCAAGTTTGCCGTCTCCGACCACGAGCATTGCTCCGTCGACGACGCCATGCTGCTCCACGAGGCCGTCCTCAGCCTCCACGCTCAAGCCGCCACCATGTAGAGCATCTGAAGCATCATCCCCATCATGCTGGACATCGCCTCCGACAACTACATGCACTGGCGGGAGCAATTCCTCCTGACGGTCGGCAAGTTCTCCCTCTAGGACCACATCCTCAATGATGACGCCAACACTGGCCTCCCGAAGTGGACCCACATGGACTGCGTGGTCAAGTCTTGGATCTACGGCTCCATCTCCAACGACCTCGTCGAGACGGTCATGTCCGCCCGTGCAACGGCGCGTGACGCCTGGCTTGCTGTTGAAACTCAGTTTCTCCGCAATTGTGAGATGCGTGCCCTCTACCTCGATGGCAAGTTTCGGACCTTCGAGGAAGGTGACCTTTCCATTGTAGATTACTGCCGGCACTTCAAGTCCATGGCGGACGCTCTCCAGGACCTTAGCGAGGACATGAGGGATCGCACCCTCGTGCTGAAAGTCATCCGTGGCCTCAACGAGCACTTCGCCACCATCGGCTTGCATCTCCATCGCAGCATACCCTTCCCCAGCTTCTTGGACGTGCACGCGAACCTGCTCATGGAGGAGCTCAACATGTCCCACCGCTCCACTGCGCCGTCTTCTGCTCTCATTGCCACCATCGGTGGTGCTGCCGGCGGGTCCTCATCGTCCTTCGGCCAGCCACGCCACACCACCCAGCAGCCACCCCACAACAGCAGGGGCGCTGGCACCAGGGGCGGCTCCAAGCCACCCAAGAACAGCCGCAGCAAGCACGACGACTAGGGTCACAACGGCGATGGCAACGACGGCTCCAGCAACGGTGGCCAGGTGCCCGACGGCAGTGGTGGCAAGGCCCCAGGCAGCGCAGGTGGCGGTTCTTGACCCACCGCTTAGGATCTGTGGACCAGAGCCATTCACATGTGGCCCGCCCCACGCGCTCCCTCTGTGCCATTTCCACCAGGCCAGGCCGGCGGTCCTCAGTAGGCCCACCTGGCGCAGCAGGCCATGCTGGCCCAGCAGCCCGCCCAAGTCAGCTCCCCAGCACCGCCCACCTCCCGCAGCTCCAGCAGGCGCAAGCATAGCTCCAGTACACCTACGACACTCCGGACAGTGGATGTCCCCAGCTGGGGGGTACAACCCGATGGCAGCCTCTCCGTCTTGGGATCAACAGTCCCTGGCGTCACTTTCATCACCATGACACTGAACCAGCCCCAGGGCCACGAGTGGTACTTTGATTCAGGTGCTACCTCCCACATGACTTCTGATTCAAGCATTCTTTCACATTCTTCTTTACCGCAGTATCATTTTCCTTCATCAATTGTTGTCGGCAATGGTTCCTTGCTTCCCATTACCTCCACTAGTGCAGCATATCTCCCTGGTTCATTACGCCTCAATAATATCCTTGTTTCACCAAGTCTTATTAAGAAACTTATCTATGTTTGCCAATTTACCACTGACAACAACTTCTCTATTGAATTTGACTCCGTTGGTTGCTTTGTGAAGGATCTCCGAACTCGGAACGTTGGTTGCTTTGTGAAGGATCTCCGAACTCGGAACGTTCTCCTCAGGTGCAATAGCTTCAGACCGCTGTATCCACTCCGCTTCCCAGCCACCACTGCCCTCACTATTGGTGCTTTGCCGTCCCTCTGGCACCGGCGCCTCGGTCACCCCGGTCACGAAGCTTTATCCAAGCTCGCTTTAGTCCTGCCATCATGTAATAAAGAAGCCAGCTCTTCTATTTGCCATGCGTGTTAGTTAGGTCGACATATTCATTTCCCGTTTCATGCGTCTTTGTCTCGTGCATCTAGTGCCTTTGATCTTATTCATTGTGATTTGTGGACATCACCTATTGTAAGCGACTCAGGGTACAAGTACTATTTGGTCATTCTCGACGATTGCACCCATTACCTTTGGACATTCCCGTCGTGGCTTAAGTCTGACACGTATCCCACTTTGGCTCACTTTTTTTTTCATATGTGACAACTCAATTCGACACGCACATCAAGGCAGTCCAGTGCAACAATGGCCACAAGTTCGACAACTCTAGTGTCCGCATGTTCTTCCTCTCCCACGGCGCCCACCTACGCATGTCCTGCCTATACACCTCGTCCCAGAACGGTAAAACTGAGCATATTATTCGTTCCACCAATAATATTATTTGCTCGCTCTTATTTCAGGCCGCCATCCTGCCACCCTACTAGGTCGAGGCTTTGCACATAGCCACCTATCTGCTCAACATTCTGCCTACCAAGACACTGCAGTTCTCAACGCTGCACTGTGCCCTTTTTGGCACTGCACCATCCTATGAGCACTTGCGTGTCTTCAGTTGCACTTGTTACCCCAACCTATCCTCCACTGCTGCACACAAGCTTGCTCCGTGCTCCTCTCTGTGCGTCGTTCTTGGATACTCAGCTCATCACAAAGGATACCGCTGCCTTGACCTCCTCTCCAACAGGATCATCATCTTTCCTCACGTTATTTTTTACGAGTCAACGTTTCCTTTTGCCGATCGGGCCCCTGCAGCCTTCGATTTCTTAGATGATCTCACTAGTGTCATGCCTACTCCCATAGGCCCATCATGCCCCCTTCTCTCTGCAGGTCCTGCCGGCATCTCCCCAGGAGCTCCCGCACAGCCATGTGCGGCACCCGGCACCTCATCGGCCGATGCGGTAGGAGCACTGCCCGCACGGCCACGTGCTGCCCTCGGTGCCACGGCGCCCGCCGTGGACACCCTGTCGCTCTCGTTGCCCGCCACGGCCGGTCGGCTGCCCTGCACAGCCAGCCCATTGCTCGGCACGGTGGCCTCGTAGGTGCTGCCAGCCGCCCACGGCTTGGTGACTAGTGCACCACCAGTGGTCAGGGCTTTGCCTGGCCGGCTAGGCCTCTTTGCTCATTCGTCCCTAGCCCATCTTCACCACCTACTGGCCGACCGCCATCCTCATCACCCACAGCAGGCGCCCTAGCTGGCTTGCCCAGCGTCACCGGCAGCCCATCGCCGCCCTCCGGCCAGCGGTCCACCATTGCTGGCCTCTTGTCCCTCGCCGGCTACCACTCGGATGGTCCCCACCGTCCCTTGCACGAGTTCCTAGCACATCTACGCTGGCGTGCCGCCGCCTCTCTAGCTGGTCCACCGCCCCTGCCCAGGGGCATTGTGGTTGTTTCATCCTTGGTGAATCAGCACTTGATGACCACGCGGGCCAAGTGTGGGTTTCGACAGCCTGTGTTGTACCTCGTTGCCCCACTGTCCCCTGTGCCGAAGACCTTCCGTAGCGCCCTCGCCGACCAAAATTAGCGGGCAGCTATGGAGGAAGAGCATGGTGCACTGCTGAAGAACAACACCTGGGATCTTGTTCCGCGACCGCCAAGGACAAATGTTGTCTCTGGAAGTGGATCTTCAAGCACAAATTCCAGGCTGACAGCTCTCTGGAATGGTACAGGCACGATGGGTTCTTCGCGGCTTCACCCAGCGACCTAGTGTGGATTTTAATGAGACATTCAACCCCGTCGTGAAGCCCGCCACCATCCACATGGTGCTGTCCCTTGCACTCTCTCGCAGTTGGCCGATCCATCAGCTCGACGTGAAGAACGCGTTCCTCCATGGCACCTTGTCTGAGACTGTCTACTGCTCCCATCCGTTTGGTTTTGTGGATCCTGCTCGCCCCGACTTCGTCTGTCACCTCAACAAGTCACTATATGGTTTGAAGCAAGCACCCCGCGCTTGGTACAGTCGCTTCGCTGCCTTTCTCCTGCCTATTGGATTTGTTGAGTTCAAGTCCGACACTAGCCTGTTTGTGTTCCACCGCAGCGCCGAGATGGCCTACTTGCTCCTCTATGTCAATGACATTGTCCTTACCGCCTCCTGCTTGGACGTCCTCCAGCGCATCATCTACGCTTTGCAGCAGGAGTTCTCCATGAAGGACTTGGGTGAGCTTCATCACTTCTTGGGGATGCATGTTCAGCGGCATGCTAGTGGGCTTCTTCTGTCTCAGTGACAATACATGCTGGACATCCTTAACAGGGCTAGTATGGTAGAGTGCAAACCTTGTTCTACAGCGGTTGACACCAACCCCAAGATTTCTGCAGCAGCTGGCGCTCCACTTCGGGATGCATCCGACTACCGTAGTCTGGCATGCACTCTACAGTACCTCACCTTCACCAGATCGGATATTGCTTAAGTCGTTCAGCAGGTCTGCCTTCACATGCATGATCCGTGGGAGCCGCACCTAGCTACCTTGAAGCGCATCCTGCGCTACATCCGTGGTACTTTGCATCTGGGACTACATCTGCACCCCTCCAGTGTGGATGAGCTGATCGCATACTCGGACATTGATGGGGCAGGTTGTCCTGATACCTGCAAATCCACCTCAGGTTATGCGGTGTTTCAGGGAGAACCTCATCTCTTGGTCCTCCAAGCGCCAGACGACCGTCTCCAGATCCGGTGCTGAAGCTGAGTATTGGGCTGTGGCCAACGTTGTGGCGGAGGTCACTTGGTTGCGCCAACTCCTGCTAGAGCTGCATACCCCCTGCACCGTGCTACCTTGGTCTACTGCGACAACATCAGTGCAATCTACATGTCCAGCACCCCTGTCCAGCACCAGCGCACCAAGCATATCAATATTGACCTCCACTTCGTCCGTGAGCGTGTCACCCTCAGCCACGTCAAGATCCTGCATGTTCCCACCACTTCACAGTATGCATATATCTTCACCAAAGGGCTTCCGTCGTCGGTCTTCGTGGAGTTTCGGTCCAGCCTGAACGTTCGTGGTGACGATGCTTAGACTATAGGGGCATGTTAGCATGGGCATATATGGCTGGCCCTCTGGGCCTTGGGTAGTTGTGCGCCAGGTTAGATGGATGGATGATTTAGATTAGGCAAGTCTCTGATTGGTGCGGATGCTATAAACCAAACCCTATGACCTCCTTGCCTATTTATGTACACGAGCTTTGCCTCTCTAAATCAATCTAATCTTTCCCCAGCCATACTCGCTTTCACATAACATATTAGACATCAAAGGGTTCCGCAAAAGGAGGAAGTAAAGCCTAGCTATGACCTTTCTTGTATCTTGTGGAAGAACGGAAGTTTTGTGGTCTTCAAAAAAGATACGGAAACGCCGAACTCCTTCATTTATAGTCTCATTATGTCCGAGTCTGACCAAGGCAATCAAGAGCAGTGATCTAAGCATTACGTCAAGATGGCTCTCGCCATCCTTCGGATCCCAGCTTAATTTTCTGAAATGTTAGGTATACGGAGCCTTTTAATACCATCACAACAAGGGATCAACAAGAATGTTTGTATTAACAGAAATTAAGACAACGCTATTTCTCTGTTTACATGCACAAGGATAGACATGAGTTGGACACTGATAAATAAAGATGTGAAAACAAGTAAACTATGAAGCTTGTTGGCATACCTGGCAGCTGGCAGAAGAAGGTTGATCAAAAGCTGTTTGATATCTTTGTTCAAGTCAGGAGTGGCATCAAATGATATTTTAGAAATGCTTCGGCATATCTGGAAAGAAAGAGGATACATGTATATGACTTTTAATGGAAACATCCGATGCTGACAGGATCGACTGGTTATATAAGGTTCAAGAATTTAGTGGAGGTGCAAGATTTACTTACAGAGGTTACATGTGATAATACAGTGTAATCAGACTCATCATGATAAGCATTCAGCAGTTGCAGCAATGATGTCAGTGTTAGCTTGCGAGCAACAGAAAGGGCATATGAATCTTCCACAATACCTGCAAGAATAACATGCTATTGTCGGGAAAAAACCTTTAAAAAGTATACAATAGTGCTAAATTTTGTCTTATCTTTACCAATCTTATCCATTAGCGACAGCCTTTTGGCTTTGTTGATTGCATTTACAAGTCTAGCTGCAAGTTCATCGTCGTACTTCACTCTATAGAATCCAGTTTGATCGATGTTCAGTTTGATCCAAATGTTTTCACTCTTACCTCCATCAGAACTTTGAGAGGCAGTGAACTCTTCAATATGAATCTTATCAGTTTTGCCTTTCAATCAAAACTTTTTCTGTGCATAATACGAGCCGCAGCAAGATGTTATAGGAACAATCCACATGCTAGGACCAGAGGATCCGGCAGAAAGAAACTGTGTTAGAGCAACTTCAACAGATTATCTATTTTTGACTTTCCGTTGATTCTCTAACCAAGTTGGTAAAAAGATTCCTCTCCATATTGACATGCTCATTCCAACAGACTATCCATTTCTCACTCTCGAAATCCCAATATTCTTCTCTAAAAACCTACACTCTCCATCCGCTCCAACAGTTTCTCCATTTCACACTACAACACACTCTCCATTTTATACTCTCCAATTTGTGCGTGGGATCCACATTGGATAAGCCAAACCTGCTTGCCAAGTTTGGAGAGTGAGGGGGAACATTTGGCAAGCTGGATGGGATGGCCATCCGAATAGTAACTCTGTTGGATTGTAGTTTTCTAGCAGACTTGCCAAATTTTGGCTTGGAGAGTGGGATAACAATTCTGTTGGAGATGCTCTTAGAGACAAATAATTTAGCAAGTACCAACAACCTTTCAGTATAATGTAAACATTGAGGTGGACAAGCAGATGTGTTTTTCTAGTTCATGTCATAAACAATTGGCTTCCTTCTGAGACATTACATCGCAGTCTATATGCCAAGATAGCAAAAATGTTGCTAGGTCAAATGCCTGAGAATCTTGATGTATCTTGATAGCTTCGCACTGTGCTCTACATACTTATGATTGAAAATTAAAGGAAAGGGAAGCAACCACTTCAATTAGCTTACTATTGACTGAGCTTAGCTTGGTTTGTTGAGGGTGTGGATGTACACCCAGATACCCAAGATCGATCCTCAGGCAAACTTGGGTCTATTTCTTCTTATTATAAAGCCGCCTAATTCCTCCTAGCCTCCAAGATTGGTCTAGCTTTTTGTATCATTATATTGTTGTTTGATGCCAATGTTGATCTGAATTTTGTCTCAGGGTAGCGCAAGTTATTTCCCTAAAAAACTATTTGATGTACAAAAAACTACTACCAGGAAAACAGAGGTCCCAGAAACAAGAAACACTAACCACTAAGGCAAAGGTAATCAAAATAGAAATAGAAAACTAACAAGCTATATCCATTAATGTACCGTATATTGCTGAAGACACATGTGAAAAATGAAAGATCTGTCAACAAACCTGTTCAAGTTCCAAATCATGTTCATTAAGTTTTGCATAAATGACAGGATATCCTTGTTGCTTAGTCCATGTAGTCATCAAATTCCTAACGGGCTCCCAAGATTCCTCCTCAAGAACAGCCCATAGGTCTTCAGTCTTAGCGTTTGAGTAAGCATACTTCTTTATATATGAAGCCAAAGCTTTCTGAAACAGTAAACATTTGCCAAAAAAGAGTTGGTAAATGCAGAATAAATGTAGGAACAGAGCTAGATAGGCAAACATAAGTTAGAAACATGAACTATGGTCATTACACTTCTATCAAGAAATATAAATCCAAGCTATTCTCCAGCAGGTACATCAGGCAGAATTTCAACATGTTCAGTAACATAATCACAGTAAATAATTATGATCCCCTTTAGAAATTTGGTTTGCATATTTGTTAGGATACCTTTAGCTAAGATGCACTCCACAGAATACATTTAGTTATCAGGTTAATAAAGAAAGGGAAATAAATAGCATGCAACGATAAGATAAAATATTGGAACCAGCAAAGTTACAAGAATAGGATATAACTCATTGGAGAAATATCATCAAACCTGAAAACGCTCTGCGCCAAGATAATTCTGTAGCATACGAATAACAGAAGCTCCCTTGTCATAGCTTATGGAATAAAAAATCGCATCAATTTCACTGGCATGGTTTACTTCAAACTGAACAAACAAGAACAATTGGTTTAAATAAATACAAGTACTAAAAACTGAGACAAATGGACATGATAATGCTGTCAAGTCAATGATTGCCAATATATTGGCACATTGCTCAATTCCTCTAAAATTAACAATTTCAACAGTTTTACCATGAAATGTTGGACAAATGTTAAAATTTGTTGAAATAGCTTCTACCAAATGCTTAAACAAACATTCAAAACTGTTGAAAGGAGCAGATATATGAAACTATTAGTTATTGAAATTATTAAAAGAACGTTGTTTAAAAGAAAGATGGAATGGAAAGGAAGAAATGAGAAGAAAAAAAAGACGAACAAGAAACTAAGCAGGCCTTTCTCGCGCGCTAGCTATAAACTGGGCCTTCTGCTCCTGCTTTGCCTGTGGACGGATTTGTGGGCCGTGGGCCTGTCCGTCGTGGAGACAAAACACATCTTGTCTACTTCCCCCATCCGGGCTCCCACGCCTCCTCTTTCTCTCTCTCTCGGTCTCGGCCAGTGGCGCCGCCCGCCAGTTCTTCGTCGGGTGCTTCGCCGGCGACGAGCATCCGACAGGGTTATGCCCATCCATTCCCCTTCCTTCCCGTCCTGCTGCGCGAAATCGAAGACCCAAACTCCTATACTGGTTCCGCCTCTGACCAGCCGCCCGACGACGCGGGGCGCGGGCGCCGCGGCGATGTCGGCGGCGGCGGCGCCGGCGCAGGCCCCGAGGAAGTGGGAGGGGCTGGTGGACCAGGCGCTGGAGCGGGAGGTGCTGGGGGCGTGCCTGGACCAGGCCCCCGAGCGCCGCCGCGTCCGCGAGGCGTTCAAGGACGTGCAGCTCTCCATCGACCATTGCCTCTTCAAGGTCAATCCCCCTCATCCTACTTTGCATATATGCTTAAAACCACAGACAACGATGCCCTGTTTACTTCTAAAAGATATGTCCTTCCTTTTTCGGTTGTACTCCCCAGTGACATACTGACATGTCGGTATTTGATTGGTTAGGCAAAGATAATACATGTGCTGATTTCGTGAATTATCCTTACTTATTTGGGGCATATTACAGAAGGCTGCAATACAAACGTGTTTTCGGAAATATAGTTCTAGCCTTTTTCCAGCAAAAGATTACCCTGTAATCAAAACGTCTCGTACCAATCGGCAGGAGGTGTCGTTACTACATTAGATACCTGTTTGAATCTTCTCTATAGTATCACTCATCTCACTTCAAATGATGGTGTAGAACTAGATGGTGAACACGCTTTGTGATTTCGCATGCCATGGATGATCTCTCTCACTTGCATTCGTTTTATGCAGGGACAACATAGTGGTATTGGAACTAAGGAGGTACTGTTCCTTAAACTAAACAGCTTCTTTATAATAAGGAGATCCCTGAACTTAACAGCTGCAATTCGTAAATTTCTGTCGATTATTTGTGCCATGTAGAGTCGATTCCCCTTTTTCCCATTGGTGAGCGCATGCTCTACGTATGAGTGACATTGAAGTGGTTTTGCTCTATATAAGTTAGCAGGCATATTATATTTTACTAATTTGCGCAAATGATCACCGTGCAGAAATATTGGATAGTTTCAAAGTTTGTTTATAAAAAGATTATTCCAAGGCACTATAATGTTGAAGTTCCTAGGGCGTATCCAAACGTACATTAGTTTCTCCTTTGCTTCAGTTGGTTTTTTATGATATGTGGTGAACCTTCAGGAGTTGGCTATTTTATAGATAACTACAACTTTTGCTGTGTCCGCGAGATGTTTTAACATGGTAACATGAAATGTAAAACGGTTTACTTTGCTCAATGGTATTCCCAGCGCTGAAAGCATGATGACATGCCATTTGGATCTATTTTTACAAGTAGCTTGTTGATTATTATAAACCATTGAATTTTTTTCTTTTACAGTCATATGAGCGTAACTCTAGGGGCGTGGAGATTTTCTCGAAATGTTGGTTTCCAGAGAACCATCACATGAAAGCAATTGTTTGTCTCTGCCATGGTTATGGAGACACCTGTACCTTCTTCCTTGATGGTTAGCTTTTAATCTACGATGCTAGTACTGTGGTTTCTCTGATCTGTTGATCTTGTTGCATGGTTTTAGTGACCGTTTTTATTTTAGGGGTTGCTAGGAAGATCGCTTCAGCTGGATACGGAGTATATGCACTTGACTACCCTGGCTTTGGCCTTTCAGAAGGACTTCATGGATATATTCCAAGTTTTGATACTCTTGTTAATGATGTAGCTGAACACTTTGCTAAGGTCAAAGGTACACTGTCATTATGATCTTACTAGTTTCTCGTTCTTTTTCTGTCACATGATTTTCAGAAATGGTTGGGTACTTTTGTAAAAAAAAATCTTAACTCAAAGATTACCATTTTTGTGTAAACATGTTATTTTTTCTTCTTGTTAGGGAATCCTGAACATAGAGGTCTGCCGAGCTTTCTATTTGGTCAATCAATGGGTGGAGCAGTTGCATTGAAGGTTCACTCCAAGCAACCAAATGAATGGAATGGTGCAATACTAGTTGCACCCATGTGCAAGGTAGTTATATCTATGTAGAATGTTATCTGTATAAGTTAATGCCTAACCACTAATTCACAAGATCATTTCAATAGATTGCAGATGATGTGGTTCCACCTTGGCCTGTTTGGCAAGTACTAATTTTTGTGGCCAAAATTCTGCCAAAAGAAAAGCTTGTTCCTCAAAAAGATTTAGCTGAGTTGGCATTCAAAGAGAAGAAGAAACAAGAGCAGGTCAGTATCTGTCATGCTGAATTATTTTAAACTAATATTTGACTCTTTCATTCAATTGTTATATTTCGTTCTTTTCTTCCATTTTGACTGCCTTGTATATTCTTTGATAGGACATGTATTTTTGCAGACTAAAAAAAACAATATGATCCATTTAACATTGCTTCAGACTCCACCTCAAATGAATAAGCTTTTTCAGTGATCAATATAACAAATGACTTGTGACATATAGGTGACCAAATGTCCGTATGGTTTTACTACCACTTCTATTTTTATCTTACAGAAATCCTAGATAAAGTAGGAATATGTATTTGCAGGCACTGTTAGTTTTTGTGCTTGTGAAAGAGAAATCGGTTTATTTCTTTTGAATGTTTAGTTACTCAGTTAATGCTAATTTTCGCTATGCAATTATGCATTGCAATTAGAGTGTACTTTATTAGTTCACTGACCAATGCAGTGTTCATTCAATGTGATCGCCTACAAGGATAAACCACGGCTCCGAACAGCTTTGGAGATGCTGAATACAACACAAGAGATAGAAAGATGTCTGGAAGAAGTATGTGGCGCTTATGTTTGGTTTGCTCCAGTTACTTGAATTATACGTGTCATGCATGCTATATAATTTCTGCCACCAATTAGATGGTTTTCATGTTCGCTATATAATTTCTGCCACCAATTAGATGGTTTTCATGTTCAAAGTGTTACTTTCGACGATCACTCCATGCACTTTTTTATATATAGTAACCGTCAAATTTTATGACTGCACGGATCCAATGACGATCTATATCTAGTGAGGAAGGAAATACCTTGTTTCTATTCATTCCGACTTTTTAGCATTACACTTTGAAGGTGGTGGGCTGCACAAAATCTGGCATGCAGTGGAGAAAAAGGGGGAACGACTAGGGAAGACAAAGGGAAAAAAAAAACTAACTCTAGTTTGGCTCTGTACCAGGTTATGAAAAGCACTTGTCCTGAATAATAGCCACAGGGGGCAATATATAAAGAGTACAAGAGCAGGGAAATAGGAATACAAAAAGGACTCTAATACTCTTAACAAAATTCATTCTTTTGGCCTACATTACAGGAACAGATAGGTGTGATCAGATAAGACACTTGCCTTTATAAGATTTCAATATAAATAAGCGTGCTGTTTTGGAGGACAATTTTAACAGATTGTGTTAGAATATGGAATAACGGATGGTCAATTATGTGTACTATTGCTGTTTTAAGTTTTCTTTATGGTTGATGCATGCTTCATCTTTCGCAGGTTTCTCTGCCCATAATCATATTACACGGTGAGGCTGATTTGGTTACTGACGCGGCCGTGAGTAAAGCTCTGTACAAGAAAGCAAAGAGCCAAGACAAGAAGCTCTGCCTCTACAAAGGTGCACACCACGCTATCTTGGAAGGTGAGCCGGACGATACAATTTTCCAAGTTCTCGATGATATAATCTCTTGGCTGGATCAGCATTCCACAAAAGAAGGTTCCTCGTATTGAATCATGCAGTGCCGCCCATCAGGATTAGGTGAATTTCTTTGGCGTTGTTGTATGCCTTCCTGTCGGGGATCCCAGATCCAACGCTTGAGAATTTTCATTTTTGCGACAACCTTGTAAAATTCTAGTTCTGATTATTTATTTGTACATCATGTATCTGAACAATGTACATAACTGATCCACGTGTATTTATTTACCACGAATTATTTAAGAAAAATTCAGTTGTAAAGGGCTGTTTCATTTTTCCCTAAATCTCATTATTAAACTCCGGGTTCTGGTAGTATTTATGTCCACCCTATGTTTAAAGCATCAACTTGCGGGATAGTATTTCTCCTTCCATGCAGATACTGGGACTGGGAGCCAGGTGATTTAGAAAACAGAGGATGACTGCGAGCACAGGTAAATCTCTGTTGGGGATAAGGTTTCGAATTTCTGAATATATGCATGGTTAGGCTAGTTTTAAATCTTTGTACTGTACTGTACGTGCTGCAGCTGAGGGTCCGTCTAGGTTAAGGTTTAGAAAGAGTTAGAAAATAGGATTGTTTCTAATTCAAATCGAGTTAGTTTTGCTTGTACCTCCCCATAAATACGAGGGAATGGGCAATGGATTTAGTCCCATCTTACCTTCTGTTACGGTCTTCTAAAAGAGCCTCCTAACCTCCGTGTGAACAGTAACACCCCCACGCGGCCGACCCCTCCATGGCTGCCGGCCACCCTCTCCTCCCTCCCAAATATCCATATGTCTGACAATTTATGGCTTTGCCTTGTTAGTTTCAGAATGTTTTTATTGGAACTGGTGTGTTCTAAACATCAGAACATGACTGAACTATTATAATTTATCAAACGGCAGTGTCGATTCAATCGCTGGGTATGTCACATGAGTGCTTCGGATTAATCTACTATGTAACGTTAAATGAATCTTCTTATCTGTATTCCCATATCTCGTGTGCCAATATTAATTGGCAGTAGCAGAGAAACAGCATTCCATCCTCAACAAAAATCTTGGACCGAGGACTAAATTTCGTAAACCCGTGGGGGACCCTTTAGTATAAAAATGGTCCCCCCATGTGAATACAAAAGGATAGCATCACCTATTTAGCATCACCTAAAAAGGCAAACAAAGTCGGAAAATTATGAGATTTGTTATGATGTGATGGTATCATACGTGGAGGTTGTGGTAAAAAATTGAGAAAGTTTCGCACATTTTATCACATACAATGTTTACGCATTTGAGAAGAAGAATCGTAGTGTTGAGAAGGATTCGATAAGATTTGGAGTCAAAGTGACGGTCGAATTTAGATTTGATTGCAAAACTTTTTGTATAGGCAATAGAGAACATATATTGTTTCATGTGAAATTTTGGTAATTTTTTGGAACTGTTTGATATTTTTAATGTACTAAGTGCAATTATAGAATTTTAATTGATATAATTGAATTGGAGCTATAACTGCATAAAATAATGAAATAATATGAGTAGAATAATCAAATACATATTATTGAGTGAATTTGATGAGGTATTGTTGAGTTTATCAAAACAAATATAGAAGAAAACGTTGTAGAAAATGAGGGAAAAAGGAAAAAAAACTTTGCCGAGTGCTCCCCATGTGGCACTCGGCAAAATAGTGCTTTGCCGAGTGCTATACTACAAACACTCGGCAAAGGAAAAAAAAACCCCACTTGCCTAAAATGGCCCACCTGCCTCTCCCCTCCCTCCCGCACCCTTCCTCCTCCCGCACCAGCACCTCCGCCTCCTCCACGCGGCCTCCCCTCCCCCTCCATCCGCACCCCTGGCCCCTCCCTCCGCTGCCGGCCCCACCCCTCCCCTCCCTCCCCTTCTTCTTCCCCGCCGCGTCGCCCCTCCTCCAAGCCGGATCCACCGGCGCCGCCACCTCCCCTTTGGATCCGGCGCCGCTGCCTCCCCCGGTTCCGGCGCCGCCGCCTCCCCCCCTCCGGATCCACCGGCGCCGCGACCTCCCCCCCGGATCCAGTGCCGCCACCTCCCCCCGGATCCGCCGCTCCCTCCCCTTCCTCTCCAGGCAGCTCGGGCGGTGCCGGGGAGGGGGCCTAGCAGGAGGCAGCTCGGGTGGCGGCGGGGAGGGGCCCCAGCGGGAGGAAGCTCGGGTAGCAGCGGGATGGAGCAGCGGCGGCGCACTCCAAGGCAGATGGAGCAGCGACGGCGCACTCCAAGGCGGGCGGAGCAGGCGGTGGTGGCGGTGGTGGAGCAGCCGGAGCTGGTGGCCCGGGCATGGTGGCGGCTTCGAGTAGCTGGAACTGCCACGGATGGCCTGGTCGTGGTGGTGGCATCGCAAGGGTTGAGACGGCAGCGGCGGCGGCAGCGACCATCTGGAGCTACCCTTGGTGGCTTGGGCATGTTTTTTTATTTTTTATGAAGAAATTGTTTGCCGAGTGTTTTTTTTGACACTCGGCACACCCTTTGCCGAGTGCCCGACCAAAAACACTCGGCAAAGTTAACTTTGCCGAGTGATATTTTACCATATACTCTTTGCCGAGGGCAAACACTTTGCCGAGTGTTTTTGGGGTTTCGCCGAGTGCTCGGGGCACTCGGCAAATATCCTGATTCCGTAGTGTTGGAGCCCAACTAGACCTCACATGCATGCACAAAAATGTAGTAAAAAGCGGCGTACCTCCTGTAGAATCCCCTCATCTCATCGTTTAGATATTATTCTTGATACCTTAATTCCTTCTTATATCAATGATCATGATATTCTGTCATATTTGGCCCATATTCCTGATCCTTTCACCCCATTGGTTCAGCCTTCTAGGGTAATCATTGGGCCTGCCCTCCCTAAAAATGGGCTCCCTTTGGTGCCATATGGTGATGATGAAGAGGAAGATGATGAAGTTCGTGAGATTCAAGGGCCGATACATGCTACACTGGCCAAGCGTCGCTCCCGCAAACTCAAAGAGCCACTGGATGATGTCTTCCTCCGCCAAAGAAAGCGCCTCAATCCTGATATGGGTGGCTTTCGCACTGAGGAAAGTGTTGCAGCTGCTGCTGAAAACCAAGACTTTTATGTTGAGTCACTTGAAGTGATTCATCCCATCTACGCTAGTTCTACTACTGCGGGATCTTCTTCTCCTCTGGCTCCACATCTACCTGTTGAGACCATCCAGAGCATGGCCATTGGCTTCCTCCAGATGCAGCCTAGTGCTATCTCTGCTTCAGCTCTTCTAGAGCGTGATGATAATGACAATGAAATGTAATGGGGCTAGTTTCCTAGTGTGCTCCAGGCTTTTGGATTCCTCTAGTTGGATAAGTGTTTGGCTTAGCTCTTTGGGTACTTTTGAAAGTCTGTTAAACTTGGTTTATCATGTCATCAATCTAATCTCAAGTTGGTTGGTGCTTTATCTCTGACTCTGTTCTTACTGCGTGATCTCTATAAGCTGTAATATGGTCTTGTCTCATGGTTGTGCCAGAGGCGATGCTGCCCTTTTATCTGAGTTTACCAATGAGTAGTAACAGAAGTCTTAACATTCTGGTCTAGAATGTAAGGGGGATCAACTCTCAAGCTAAGTGGGATGCTCTGAGATACAAAATCTCAGAAAGTGCTACCTCTATCATTTGTCTGTAGGAAACTAAGAAAGAGTCCTTTGACTCTTCATATTTGAAAAAGTTCTATCCTAGACACTTAAATATGTTTGAGTTCTCTACCTCTGCTGGAGCTTCTAGGGGTTTAATTGTTATTTGGAACTCAAATCTATTCTCAGGGTCTCTTATTTTGAGCAATGCTTACTACATCACCATTATATTTGTTTGCTACTTGTTTGGGAATTCTTTCCATTTATCTAACATATATGGTCCCTCTAAATCTGTTGATAAAGCTGCTTTCATTCTTTGGTTGTATCATTTGGATATCACTAGTTATGAGGATTGGATCCTAGCAGGAGATTTTAATCTCATTAGAACTCTAGAGAACAGAAACAAACTAGGTGGTAATGTGTGTGACATGATGACTTTTAATGATCCCATTCAACATCTTGACTTGGTTGATATTGCCTTTCATGGACGCAATTATACCTTGAGCAACATGCAACTTGACCTGCTGCTGGAAAAACTAGATTGGATTTTCAGGATTTTCACCTCTGGCTCATAGACTAATACTTTTCCTGACACCTCTGCCAAGGTTCTTAGTAGGCCTATTTCAGATCATTCTCCTTATGTTATCAACATTCAAACCTCAATCCCCAAGTCCAACCTTTTCAAGTATGCAAATTATTAGGTTGATTTTGATGGTTTTCTTGATGTGGTGGACCTTCACTGGAATTCCACACCTTTCTTTGCCAATGCTTCTCAAACTCTGCATGGCAAATTCAAGCAGGTTCGTTTTGGCCTCAAACAGTGGAGCAAAGAGTTATCCAAACTAGGGAAACTTATCAACAATTGCAGCTTTGTCCTGGCACTGTTGGATGGCCTAGAAGATCAAAGACCTTTGGATACTGCTGAAAAGAAGTTCAGACTCCTTTTGAAATCCCACCTAAGTAAACTCTTGGAGGCTAAAAGGATCTATTGGAAATAGAGAAATACAGCCAGATGGGTTATCTTTGGTGATGAAAATTCTAAGCTTTTTCCAGGCAATGGCTACTTACTCATATAGAAAGAAATCAATTCCAGAGCTTCACCTGCAGGATGGCACTATATTGACTAATCATGAGTTGAAGGTTGGTGCTCTTTGGACCTCTTTTAAGGACAGGTTGGGGGTAACTGAATTTTTAGATATACATTATGATCTGGCTAATCTTATCCAACAAGTTCTGCTGCCTGAGATGGATGCACCATTTTCCCTAGAGGAAATAGCTGCTATTCTGAATGAGATGCTTGGTGATCAAGCACCAGGACCTGGTGGATTTAATGGTGTTTTCTTTAAAAAAATGTTGGCACATCATTAGAGAGGATATTATAAGGATGTGTAGGGACTTCACTTCAGGAGACCTGGACATTTCCAGCATTAATGGTTCTTTGATCACTCTCATTCCAAAAAAGAGAGCCCAGGACTGTCAGTGACTACGGGCCCATTTCTTTGCTAAATTACTCTCTTAAATTCCTTACAAAGATCTTGGCAAACAGGTTGCAGCAGGTGATTCTCCAAGTAGTGCATACTAATCAGTATGGCTTTATTAAGGGCAGAACAATCCAGGACTGTCTTGCCTGGGCATTTTAATTTCTGCATATTTTTCACAAATCAAAGAGGGAAATAGTCATTCTTAAGATGAATTTTGAAAAAGCCTTTGACAAGGTTGAGCATGAAGTAATTCTTCAGATACTTCATCATAAAGGTTTCTCCAACAAGTGGGTCAGTTGGACCAGGATCATTCTCTCTTCAGGTTCTTCTTCAGTGCTGCTAAATGGTGTACCTGGAAAGCCATTCAAATGCAAAATAGGTGTTAGACAAGGAGATCCTCTTTCACCTCTCCTCTTTGTTTAAGTTGCTGATCTGCTGCAGTCAATGGTCAATGATGCTACTCTCAGACATGTTCTCTCACATCCATTTGGGCTAGACTATGATGGTGATTATCCTATTGTGCAATATGCTGATGATACCCTCCTAATTCTTCCAACAGATAGTGATCAGTTACTGGCTCTAAAAGATATCCTTATTACTTTTGCTGTTGCAACAAGCCTTAAGGTGAATTTTGATCAATCTTTTCTGGTGCCTATTGATGTTGAGCAGGAAAAAATGGAACAATTGGCTACTTGTCTTGGATGCCAAATTAGCACAATGCCTTGCACATATCTGGAACTTCCCCTAGGTACCACAAGACCATCAGCGAATGAATACATGCCAATCTTAAATAGAATGGAGAAGCATCTAATGGGCATTTGAAAGCTCCTATCCTATTCTAGGAGACTAATTTTGGTAAACTCCGTATATTCAGCTATGCCTACTTTTTACATGTGTGCTATGAAATTGCCCTTCCAAATCCTAGATCAAATTGATAAGTACAGAAAGCACTGCCTCTGGAATGGTGGAGATGTCGCAATGAGGGGTGGTCACCTGGTTCCATGGAAATATGCATGCAGGTCTAAAGATGAAGGGGGTCTGGGCATTATTAATCTTAGAACACAAAACACAGCTTTGCTACTGAAATTCTTACACAAGTTTTATAACTATGTTAATCTTCCCTAGGTCCATCTTACCTAGAAACACTTATA
Organism: Setaria italica; assembly: GCF_000263155.2. Classification (NCBI taxonomy): domain Eukaryota; kingdom Viridiplantae; phylum Streptophyta; class Magnoliopsida; order Poales; family Poaceae; genus Setaria; species Setaria italica. The sequence goes on along the minus strand of NC_028455.1, from coordinate 24,700,637 downwards.
TAAAAATGGGACACACCCTCATGCTAGATCTCAAGTTGGATCCTTCTGGTGGAGGGACATCATATCTATGACTAAAAACTTTTTCATGCTTGCCTCATGTAAAGTTCAGAAAGGAGACTCGCTACTATTCTGGAAGGACCTTTGGGATCTTGGAGCTGTTTGGTGGAGATTCCCCCAACTATTCTCATTTAAGAGGAGTGAAAAGATTTCTATCAAAGGGTTCCTTGTTAATCCCATGAACAAAAAATTCCATTTACCCCTTTCTGCAATAGCATCAGATCAGTTAAATGATCTCCAGGGTTTGCTTCTTGGGTAGCTTTTTGATGATCAGCAATGTGATCATCTGAGTTCACTTCCAAAAAGGCTTACTCCTGCTTGCGAGGTACAGTACCTACTTCTCCTCTCTTCAAATGGATGTGGAAATCGAGAGTGCAGAACAAACATAAGTTCTACTTTTGGCTGTTTTCGAGAGATCGGCTGAACATAAAAAATATGCTAAGGAGGAAACACATGTACCTGGTATAGTTGTGTTCTATATGTCGAAAATGTTGAGGAGACTAGAAATCACCTGTTTTTTGACTGCCCCTTCAGTCAAGCCTGCTGGATTTTCTTAGGCAACAACGGGGACACCGATCTTGACTCTCTAAACATGATTATCCTTGCAAGACAACAATTTGCAAGTGCCATCTTCAGAGAAATTGTCATCATAGCATGTTGTGCTATTTGGTGCCAGCGTAATGAAATTATTTGATGGAGAGTCCCTATCTTTTGCATCCTGGAGGCGCACTTTTGAGGAGTTGAAGCTGATGACCCTATGGGCCAATGCAGCTACCAGGGATAAGATTCTTTGTTGGTTGAGTAGTCTTTAATACTTTCTACTTTCTCTCTTTTGGGCTTGGAGCCTATGTAAAATCCATTGTACCTACACGCTTTCTTATATATATATATGTATATATGTGTATATATATATATATATATATATATATATATATATATATAGGTAGAGGTCTCCCCTGCTAATGATTCCGTAAAAAAAGAGCAAAATAATAAAATGATGTAAAGAGGTTATATCAATTACCTACACAGATAGAAATGAAGAAAGATAAAAAAGAAGACAAACAAACTGTAAACATAATGCCAGCTGAGACATTGCCATAACAATTTTATGAGAGAACGAGATAAGCCATGTATTAATGACGCGAACAATTGCGTAACACTACTG
>NC_028455.1:24619960-24698840 GCF_000263155.2 Setaria italica | reverse complement strand
TCAGCGGGGTCTACATTAAGGTTCAGGCTAAAGGTCACCCATTAGTACCAATTGAAGCCTCCAACTGGTACTAATGTACCTGAGGGCCTTTAGTATCGGGTGGAGGTGTCACCCGGTATTAATAGGTCTGGGTGACACCTCCACCCGGTACTAAAGGAGTACCTCATCAGCCTCCCCTTCTCTTTCTCACCCCACGCTCACCCTCCTCCCCATACTTATCCGCTCGTCCCCCTCATCCGACATCTCACCCATGCCTCTCTCTCTTCTTCTCCCCGCCAAATCCCCTCTCTCTCCCCAGCTGAAACCCCTCCCTCTCTCCCCCACACAGATCCCATCGCCGCCCCTCCCGTCGTTGCCCCTCTCCTCCCCCCTCCGCTCATCCCTCACCTCTTACATGTGGCGAGGAGCGACGACGGAGCAAGGAGCAGCGTCGGCAAGACGGGAGGGCGTGGCGAGGCAGCGGAGCGTCGGCAGGGCATGACGGAGCAAGGAGTGGCGGAGCTCCGGCGGGAGGGTGCAGCGGCGGAGCGTCGGCAGGTGTGGCAGGGCAAGGAGCGCATGGATCTTGGAGCAGCGGCCACCTCTCCCTCAGATTTGGCGGCGGTGGCAACTGACGGGCTGAGGAGCGATGGCGGCTGAGCAGCATAAGTACGCTACCTCCCTCCCTCCCTCCCTCTCTGATGCGGGGCTCAGGTGTTGTGCGGCCGGGCTCAGCCGCGGGGTGGACGGCGGCGGGGTGTGGCTGGAGCTCCGGCGGACGGCGGCGGGGTGCGGCTGGGGCTCCGGCGCTCGGGCGGATGGCGGCGGGGTGCGGCTAGGGCTTCAATCAGCGGATTTCTTTTTTTATTTTTTAATATCCTTTAGTACCAGTTATTTGACTCGGTACTAAATATCCCTCTTTAGTACCGAAATAGCAATACCGGTTGCACAACCGATACTAAAGGGGGGTTTGGACCCAGTACTGAAGGCACCTTCCCAATGACACGTCACTAAGATAAAACTAACGGGCTTTGGTGATGCAGAAGATTAATTTATTTAATTTCAAATTCTTGGAGCCACAGTTAAGGTTGTTAATAATTAACTTGTTAAAAATTATGATTCGCATTGCAACGCATATTTTCTCTTAATTCCGTGTACCTCGTTCCGGTATACAAAGAACGGACAATGCTCGCTTCACGTTATCCCTAGTGGCAGTTTTTTTTCTAAAAAAAAAGAATGGCGAAAGATCTGCCATAATTGTTATTAAACGAAAGAGCAAAAGTCCAGCCCCTCCCCTCGCATCCAGGACCACTACAACGCCACAGCTGCTCAACAACATCTAGGCAACCAAAACAAAAGAGGGAGGCGGCGGCACAATTGCCACGAGCAGCAAAGGCAACCAAACCACAACAAAGAAACACAAAACAAAGAGCATTAGCAGTTTATAGTACAACTAATCCGAGGAAATGCAAAAGCCACGTGTTTGAAACTGTTGGACATCCTCCTGGATTAGATAATTAAGCTACTCCTACAGCTTATTGTGATTCTTATTATCCAAAGGTTCGTCGATTTTGTTCCTCCCATACATTTAACTAAAAAAAATTAGGAAGCCTGATGGTTTGTGCTCTTTTTGACAATCTTGGACCGGATTCTTAATCGGATAGGCTACAATTGTTATAGATTTACAGGTCGAGCCAATTGACTGCCCATGCCCACATCGTACGGGTGAAAAGGGTAGTCCATGCATAAATGGACAGGGGGTAAGGAGTTGCACAGTTTGGATACAGATCGTGTCTATGTTCGGCTGTGATTCTTTGCAGCTATGGGTGCAGCATCAACAACTCTAGTTCCTGTAGTTTTAGTTTTAGGGGGTGTTTGTTTCTTTAGAAGCTCCTAAAATTCCTATCACATCGAATGTTTAGATATTAATTAGGAGTATTAAACATAGATTAATTACAAAACCAATAGCATAAATGGAGGCTAATTTGCGAGACGAATCTATTAATATTGAGGCAGGATTTGGATAGCGAAATCGGAATGCCCCCCGAAAGGGGCATCGCCGAATCTAACTTTATAAGAGATAGGGGTTTGCTATTCTCACGCATTACTTCATCCTTTCCATATCCCTCTCCCTTGTTCGAAATCATAGATCAAACTGATGAATTGGCAAAATTCGAGCTACTGTAGTCTCCCCCGTTGACCTTCTTTTTTAGATAGAATCCTCAATGAGTGGAAAGGACTCCCAGACTTGCTCCGCAGTACGAGCCCCATACAGAGCCGTGCCCTTGTGATATGATAAGAAGAAAAGGGGCCAGGCCACCCTCTTTTCTTTTCCGAAGCCTAATTAGTCTATGATTTGATAATGTGATGCTATAGTAAACATGTGCTAATGATGGATTAATTAAGCTTAATAGATTCATCTCGCGAATTAGCCTCCATCCGTGTAATTAGTTTTATAATTATCTCATGTTCAGTCCTCCTAATTAGCTTCCGAATATTTGATGTGACATGAATTTTAGTCCGGACTAAAGATCCAAACACCCATTTAGAAGACTAAGATGAAGCCGTAGCTGCAACAATTTTAACCGAAATGCTTTGCATGTGGCCATCCTCTAAGGTCGAGGTTGTCAGCTATTAGGACGTTTCCGGTGGAAGAGGATCAAGCAAAAAGATTTACTCCTCCGTTCCAAATTATAGGTCGTTTTGATTTTTCTAAGTTTATAGATATTATTATGCATCATATGTCTAGATGTATAATAATACCTACGAATCTTAAAAAGTCAAAATAATCTACAATTTAAAATGGAAGGAGCTACAATTTGAAATGGAAGTGCCCCCAAATCAGTAGGCACAGCACCTCGCGAACCGTAGGTTTTGAACCGCAGCAGCGTGGGCCGGACGGAGCACGGCCGTTCACCAGTAGAAAGAAAGGCCTCCCGCGGCGGCGTGCAGATCGGCCTCACCGGATTGATGATGATGGCGTGGCGACGGGTGGGCCGTGGGCTCCCATGGTCCACGGCTGGGATACCACGTCTTTGGACAGATCGTACTTCCCTACTAGGCGTATTAAGATTTTTGAAGAACCAGTGATAAGTCAGATCATATACTTTGCCACTTTGGACATTGTTAGATGAATATATTAGTATTTCAAAGTTTTTTTTAATATATTGCTGATTTATTTACATTGATGATATATTATAAGAGAAATTGATGGTCAAAAATAATATCCGGACCTGCCTTAAAAAATAATATCCAGACCATTTTAAATTTTAATCTGCCTGTTAAAAACCAAACGAATGGAGTACAAATACGTATACAAGTATAACACAACAAGAAGTTCCTTCGGTTTGCAAAGTCTACTCCAAAATATGTACCATGATTGTCTTTAGTACCGGTCCTTCTTGCATTTAGTATCGGGCAGATCAACCGATACTCTAAATGCCTTGCACCCATAAAAATAAAGAAAAAACTCGGTACTAAACGGCTTGCATCCAAAAAAAATAAAGAAAAAAATTTCTGAAAAGTCAGGAGGCTCCCACACACGCGCAACGCCCCAAAGTCACAAGTCACACGAAATATGCACGTATGCGGTGCGATGATTTAAACCTGGGACCTCAAACCACGTGCAATCCTTCCTTACCATCTCACCTACACATCACAAGTGATGGACAAAGAGATACTTTTCCTTTTGAAACTTTTTCTTTTGAAGTAACCCGTGGATAACCTTTTAGTACCGGATATAACACCACCAATACTAAAGGGTACACTTTAGTTTCGGGTCATGTTATGACTCGGTATTAAAAGTCTCATTACAACACCACCCAATACTTTTTCACAACACTACCCAGTACTAACTCTGGGCGTTCGGGTTACCCGAATAATTCGGGTTGGGTAGTTCGGGTTTTTCGAAATTCGGGTAATGAACAGTATTACCCAATAACAGCCCCGAAAAAACAGTACCCGCAATTTCGGGTACCCGCAATTTCAGATTCGGGTTCAGGTATACCCAATATACCCGAAATTATAGAATCACAACAAACATCACAAAATTTGCATTGAATTTAAACTGGACAGAATAATATAAGTTCAAGTTTTCAACCGCAGATGCAATGCAAGTGCAAACCACGAGTCCACGACACAGTCACAAAGACACAGTTCAAGGCTTCAAGCCTGCTGCCTGCCAACGCCCAACGCATCACACAAGAACAGAAGTTCAAACAAAATAGTGAAACACATCACTAAACTGGCACAAGAGCAAGTGACTGTCAAGTGTCCAGAGTCCACACTCTAGTCCTCCATGTTGCTTGGCGTTTGTGACTTGGAGGTGTCGTCGACAGAAGGCTGCTCATTCTTTTTCCCTTTGCTGCCATATTCTTCTATCCACTCTGTAAATGCACAGCACAGTTACATATTTCATATTGCATACAGTAAATACACAAATGCAAGCAACTAAGAAAATATGATACCTTTTTCTATTATGGCCAATTCCTCCGTACCTCTAGCATGAATGGAGTAAGAGAGGTACGGAAGTCATCCAAGATACGTCCACCTGTGCTAAAAGCGGACTCTGACGCTACTGTTGAGATGGGTATAGCAAGCACAACACGAGTCATGTGATTCAAAACTGAAAACCTATTTGAATTGACTTTCCACCAACCAAGAATGTCCATTTTCTTTTTTGTGTCTTCAGTTTCTTCAGCAAGATATTTCTCAAGTTCAGATTTATAGGTGCTGGTAGAACAATTGCTCAGTTTCATCCTCTTGACGATTTTTTCTTTAAGCATTCCTCCTGCACCTCCCTTAGGTTGATCAGCATCAATTACTTGAGTTGTTTATTCACTTGGAGCATATGTTCCTATATTCTTCAAACAGCTTTCTCACATAAGTATTAATTGCTGCCCAAACCAATTCACATCTTTCCTCACCATATATCTCTTCAACGCTAATCTTTGTGTACAAAGATAACTTGTACCTTGGATCAAGGAATGCAGCCACAAATATGAATAAATTGATGTTCTCCTTGTCCTTCTCCTTCTCCTTCCTCCTGCCCTTGCTCCGCCCTTTATCCCTATCTTGCTCTTGTTGCTGCCTGTCATTGTCCTTGCTGTTGGTGTGCCAAAGTCCCCAGTATTTATCAAATTTCTCTTTCATTCTCATCCCTATTGATACTTGCAAATTATCTTCACTGTTCAGCCATTCTTGAATCAACAGATGGACTTCTCCAATCTCATGAAAGAAAGTGTTGCAAGTGACTTGGAGAGAAGAAGAGATAGGAACAATAAGGTCATGAAAATGCTGTAGAAATTGTGCCATCTTCTTTGCATTGTCCCAATCATCTTCATCAGGATGCCCAAAACCATCCCTTGCTTCAGACAGATCAATAACATAATTAGTGTCATCTTCAGCTAACTTTAATAACACTTTCTCATACACAATTGCAGCCTTCAACATCAAATATGTGTAATTCCACCTTGTCGGAACATCAAGTTTAATTTTTGATATATCTAACAGCAGCCCTAACACGCTTAATAGAGAGATCCACTTCTTGCAATCCATCTCTTACAATAAGATTCACAATGTGGGTTGCACACCTCATATGCAAAAACTTGCCCTTGACAATGTTGGTTTTCTGCAGATGCCTCCTCAAGTAATCAACACCACAGTCATTGGCACTTGCATTATTGTAACACCCGACCCCTAATCCTTTCCAGTTAGTCTTGATCGCAGCCCTTAACCTTAGTCAGCTGTCTTGTTTGACCGCACCTAAGTGCTCAGTTTTCCGCCGGTCCCGACCCCTGGATCCGACCCCTTCCCGCTTCGCTCCTCTTCCGACCCCGGCAAGCTCAGCCCACCGTCGGATCCTGCTGATCTTCCTCACCCGTCCGATCTATCCACCGGTGGACCCGTGAGATCCTTTCCAGATCCTACGCGATAGCCGCACTCGAGTTGCATGGCTGCTTCAGAGTCTTCCTGCCGCGTGGCTCGCCTTCTCCGACGCCTGCCGCTCAGTTTTGTCTCTGGCCAGCGACCGAGTGGGTTCCCGCGCCCTTTTTCCCCAATGGCAGCGGAAGCCCTCTGCACCCCTTTCTGCAGAGCCTCGCCAACCGCGCCCATCATCACGCCACCAGATCCCGGCCCCAGAGCCCGATGTCGCCCGTCTTTTCCGTCCCTTCAGCCACAGTTGCGCCGCCCGGTCGTCGCTACACGACGATTCCTCCACCGCCAACCCCGACCGTGGCCGCGACAGTTCCTTTCCCCGCTCTGTCAGAAGCCGCCCGACAATCTATTGTTCCGCGCTCTCCCCTGCGCCCGCGTCCGCCTGTCTTCTCACCTGTGCGCCCTCGATTCTAGCGCCGTTAAACCGGTCGCTTCTATCACCTCTTCCGCACGACGACGCCCGCTTTCTGCCAAATCCCAACCACCGGTCTACCCGCTCCTACGCCGCCCTGATGGCAGGACGCAATGATCGCTGGCGTCACCCCCGGAGTTCTGCAGCACCGCCCTCTTTGCTCAATCGCCGCCACGGCAGAGCACTCCATTGCTTCTCCCCGGCCTTCGCGCCACTTCCCTTTTCTCTCTCCGCGTCGTTTCCTTTTCCCTGCTCCAGCAGCTATAAAAGGAATGCCCCCGTCGCCGGAGTTTCCCTCTGCCCTTGTTGCCTTCAGCTTTCTCTAGCTCCCTGCTCAAGCTCCTAGCGCCACCCACCCAGTTCTTGAGAAGTTCTTCTCCCAGTTCCTTCTCAGTTTCCTCCAAGTCACCCAGCAGCTTGCTCCTCCGTGCTGCGTAAGAGCTCTCTTGTGATCCGCAAGAAGCAGCGCCGCCGCCGGAGCATTGCCAGTCGTAGCCCTTGCTCGAAGCTTTAGTCCCTCCGCCCAAGTTCGCTTCTTCCCGACCCCAAGCTTTCCTTTCAGGAAGAAGGTGAGTTGCCGACCCTAAGTCTGCCTCGCCTGACCCCTCCTATCCGCCCGACCCCAGTTCCGTCTCGCCCGACCCTGTCTGTTCCGCCAACCCTTATCCGCCTCGCCCGAGGGCTTGGCTGTGATCTTTTTCTTCGACTTGAGGGTGTATGTGTAAAACTTGGGAACCCTGCAACGCTTGCGTCTAAGGACCCTAGTTTATCACATCCTCTAGTTTGAGGATCGGACCACTAGTTCCTTTCCTGCCCTTACCTCTTGATCATCATCAGCTCTCTCGAACCACCATAACCTCCTGCTCTTTGTCGCAAGTTTCTGGGCTCAGGTGAGCCAGTGTTGCTGTTGAAATAACTGTCTAAGCTAACCCTTGCATTACATTCGTGTAGAGCTGCACCTCGCCGACGGTTTCTACGAGCTTCACCCGGCACCAGAAGAAGAAGCTGTAGCCGAGCTCCTGCCCTTCGAAGCCGAAGTCGCCCCCGAAGCCGAGCAGTTCCCGTCCTCCTTGGTTGAAGGCAAGCCCCGGTTGCATGAGAATCCTACGTGTTTTGCCAAACTTGCGCATGCCTTCCGTATAGCATGTTTGTGCATTTACGTATAGGAGTTGTGTGAAACCCTAGATGCATGACTTAGGTAACCCATGATATGAGCACTAGCTGTTGGACCGAGTAGTTGCATTGCTTAGTTAGGAGACGGTAAAAGTCGAGTGATTTCCTGTCACTCGCGAGTTGTAGGAGTTGCATGATTTACTCTCCTGTTACAACTATAAGGACGATGGACGGGGCGGGATTTTGGTAACTTTTTGGTGGTCGGATGATCGCCCCTTCTGTCTATGAAATCTTGCTAAGGTCCGACAGTGGTGGTGTTCGTGATCAAGTGTTTGAAAGTACTAGCCTCATACTTAGTATGGGATGAGGAAGCCTAGTACCGGATTGAACCTAGACGTGAGCGGTCGCCCCATTGTTCTTGGAACGGAGTTTCCCCTGCTGGTTGTCGCACGTGGTGGCAAGCGTGGTCGCAGGACGGCAGAGGCCGGGCCTGTGGAACCTTGCACCAAAGGAAATGGGCCCAACACGGGTTAGGGGATTGATGGGGAAGGCCGACACAGGAAGCAACCTCCGGGTGCGCGGATGTCGTGAGGCTAGGTTCACCATGCATGGTTAAAGAACTCGAATCGATTCGTCTGCCTCTCACAGCTTGAGATTGCTTGATCGCTATGTCACCCTGAGTAAATGAGGAATCTGATGATGGCAATGTTGTTGTTATATCTACACATCTTGTTTGGCTCTATGATTGCTTAGAATAGGTTGCACAACCTAGACTGGTAAATGAACCTAGAACCGGAGCTAAAACTTGAATTAGGGTTACTTAGTGCTTTTGGCAAACAGACCCCTCAGCCAAACAGCTTGCATGTCTAGAAGGAGGAGTAGTCCTTACTCCGTTTCGGTTAAGTCTTGTTGAGCTTAGTAGCTCAGCCTTGTTGTGGCTTCTGTTTTCAGGTGAAGTTGCTGCGTCCGACCCCTCTCTGGTTGGTGCTTGGCCGCCCCAGCTCCCGCCAGGCTGGACGGTCGAGTGGGACCCCTCCTCGGACGGCGAGGAGAGGACTCACTGATGTTCTGGCTGGCCTCGCCCGGACATCCGACCCTGACGAAGTCTTCCGCTAGTGTTTTCTCTGACGTTCTTTAAATTTTGTAAAACTCTGATGTTGGATTTTATGGTTGAACTAAAATGGGTAAAACTTGTTTAACTCAGTGGACTTGTTGTATTCTCTGTAACCACTCACCTTCGTGTGGGTTTGCTAGACTCGATCCTGTTTAAGTGGTTAAATCGGGTGAAATCCGACGGCACTTCGTGTTAGCTCGGTTTAGGCAGGAGTGTCGCATGTTAAGCGGCTTAACCCTGCTTAATCAAGCTAATCCGAGGTGGTTCCGCCACAGCTGGTATCAGAGCCGTGTTTAGCATTTCAGAGAACCCAACGAGCCCTAAACACTTCTTTGAAAGGATAAAAGTTGCAAGAAATTTTTGAAAATCTCGTACGATCGTTAAGGATGACTTAGTGCGAGAGGCACTAGGGGATTTTGGGGTTGTTTTAGGTGACTAATAAGTATTTGGTTATTTTGCTAACTCCTCCAGCACTTCGCCACGTCTATCATACGTGTGCCGAGTTCCGCATCGCGAGCATGCGAGGGTTGATAGGGAGCTCCATTCAAGGGACCCTATCTTCGCGGTTGTTTTCGCCCACGTCTATTATACGTGCGCAGGTTCCGTATGTGTTCCATACGAAGGTTGGTACGGTTCGATTCCAACGAACCTATCGGCACGGTTGTTTCGCCACGTTTGTCATACGTGTGCCGATTCCGCATCACGAGTATGCGAAGGGTTATATGGTTCTATTCGGAAGGAACCTATTTCCACGGTTGAGTGCTGTCCATGCAGCCTTAAACGCATGGGTGCCGTTCCTATAGTGAGCGGTAATATTTGGGAACGCTTTCGTGGGTGCTGGCACGAAAGGTTCGTGTGTGGTGTTTTTCTGCAGGTTGCTAATCGCGTTCGTTAGGAGACGTTACTAGAACCGACTAGTTAATATAGGGAGAGACGTATTGTTGCCTTGTCACCGGCGCTGACCGCGTAAGACCCAAGGTTCGGGCAGTTGTTTTTGGTTAAGAGTACGGTAGGCCGTGCATGAGTCATATCCAAAAAGGTTGTACGGTTTCCTTTCTCAACAGCAACCCTGTTCAGAAGAGTTCTTTTTGGATCTAAGGATTTCTAGTTTCTCTTAGTTGCTGTCGGTTAAGCCCTTCTGCTTCTCTATCCGACCCCTGATCCTCGGAGTTATCTCACGTGGTTTTCGGTTTTCTTGGTTCCAGATGGCTGTTCCCGGACATGTTGTTTTTGGAGCGGACGGTACCTTCCAGTCAACGTGCCTGCATTTCGAGGGGTTTCCCGCGATTCTGTGGGATACGCTGAAGTGGTTTGGGTATCAGTCCCCGCCCCTGTATGCCGGGCAGTTGTATATGGAACAGGGCATTCAGACGTGCCAAGTGCAAGCGTTGGTACCACCTCCCCTTGCACGGCCCGACTGGCCCTCCCTTGGCATAATAGCCTATGGTCTCGCTCCGGAAGATACATGGGAATCCGCCGCCCTTCAGTTGCTCACCCAGTTCTGTCAGTTGCATCCTGTGGAGATCACGCTAGACCCGATCGGCCTCTTCCCCGTCAGGAGTCGGCTGGACCCGGCCTAGCTTGACCGCGTCGGAAACATCGAGGTGTTGGCCACCACCTGCGCCATGGTCACCATCTCCACCAACGTCCGGTGCATGGCCGCTCTCTACCGGTTGATAGAGCTTCAAGGAAGAGCCATGACTCTCTTCGCCCGGACGGCTGCAGATACCCATGGTTACCTCCAGGCAGCCAGAAGAGACCTGGTAGGCCAAACCTACCAGCTGATCCAGCGTGGTATCCAGATCCACGATATGCAAGATCGGATCTCCGAGCTAGAAGGAGAAGTCGCCGACCTCGTGGACGGCATGATAGAGCTCTCGGAGGAAAAGATGGAGGTGGAAATGGAGTTGGCAGTCGCCAATGCCCACCTGGAGGAGCACCAAGCTGAGCTCGAGGATATGCATGCCCTCAACATGCAGCTCGAAGCTCAGGAGGACCCTGAGGAAGACGAGGGAGCGTCCAGCATGGATATAGAGGAAGATGGCGCCCCTTCTCCGACTCATAGTGTCCATTGGTAGCTTAAGGGTTCTCAGGGAACCTTCTTTCTTTTTGTTGTACTCCTCGGCAGCCTAGATTTTGGAAAAGTTGTAATAGGTTAGCCTCGAGTTGAGTACTCCCTGTGTTGACACGCCGTTGTGTATAAAGTTAACCCTGGTGCATAGCTTCCTTATCTTTGTATGGTGTGGATGCTAGGCTGAGTAAGTTGCGCCGTGACCTTATGATGTGTGCGGAGGACCTGTTCTTGGGCCGACCCCGGCTTGTGAAACCGAGTGCGCCGACCCTTGAGGCAGTTTCTGCCTCGTCCGACCCTTTTCGAGTACGGACCGTGTCCGACCCCTTGGTTTGAGAGGATCAGATCCTAGGAGTCTGTAGGTGGCATGTGTGCCTGAAGTGGAGTACCAGGACAAGTAGAGGTATCTATGCTGAGAATGGGAGGAATGTGCTTCCTCTATGAGGACGTGTGATGCACCTTTGGCAAGAGTCGCGTTAAGGGATTTAATTCATACGTTCCATTTGTTGGAGTACACCTAAGGTTATGAAATTAATGGGGCGTTAACTCTTGCAGATGGCGCACCGCACTAGGTCTGGATCTGTGCCCAGTGGTAGTGATCAGTGACAGGATCTTCCCCCACCCCTGCCCCCATCGCCATTGGAGGCAATCCTAGCAACTCAAACTGAGCTGCTAAGGCATCTGGTGCAAGGACAACAACAGCAGCCACATGGTGGAAGAGCACAGCCGCAGCCGCATATCGCACGATATGAGGACTTTCTGGGGACACAGCCCCCGCTGTTCCAGAAGACACAGGAACCGCTCGATGCTGACGCATGGATTCGTACGATCGAATCCAAGTTCGAGCTCCTCACCGCTCCATGCCCCGACAACAACAAGGCGCGGTTTGCAGCTCAGCAGCTGCGTGGCTCCGCACGGCTTTGGTGGGACCACTACCATGCCATGCTGCCGGCTGGCCACGTGGTCAGCTGGAACGAGTTCAAGACGGCGTTCAAGGTGCATCACATCCCCGAAGGTCTCCTGGAGCGCAAGCTCAACGAGTTTCTGCCCCTCACCCAAGGAACTCGGGATGTGCTGCATTACGCCCAAGCGTTCAATGACCTATGCCGTTATGCTGGCTATCACGCGGACACCGACGAGAAGAAGCGGGATAGGTTCCGCCGAGAACTGAGCTTGGAGCTCAGGGAAAGGCTGAACCCCATCAGGGTGGACACCTATAACGAGTTGGTCAACCTGGCCATCTCTCAGGAGGACTGCATGCAAGCTCTCAAGGCCGACCAGAAGAGGAAAGCCTCTGTGGCATTTCCGAGTCCACCGACTCGAAGGTTCCGGATGATCCCTCCACAAGCCCCTGGCCGACCCCAGCAGTCAGGGAAATGGATCGCCCGACCCCCGCCGGCAACAACGCCTCGTTTTCCAGGCTTCCAACCGCAAGTGCCCCGGCCGACCCTGCCAACGCCACCTCGCCCGGCAGCCAGTAATTGATGTTTTACCTGCGGCAATGAAGGACATTTTGCAAAGGACTGCCCCAGGAACAAGAATCAGCAGCAAGGCCAGAACCCCATGGCAGCCAGAGGACGAAGGCCCAAGGTGCAAGTCCGACAAGGCCGACTCAACTACACCAGCTTGACCGATCTCCCCGAAGGTGCGCCAGTAATGACGGGTACTTTCCTTGTTTTAAATCAAGCTGTCGTTGTGTTGTTTGATTCGGGAGCCTCTCATAGCTTTATCGGGAGTAAGGCAAGGGAAAGATGTGGGCTAAGTGTCGGTCACACTAAGGAACCCTATGTGATCGCCACTCCTAGAGGAAGGATAACGTTGGATCAGGTCGTTATTCTTGTACCTCTCCAGCTAGGTCCCACCCTCTTCAAGGAAAACCTTATCATCCTTGACCAAGAAGGCCTAGATGTCATCCTTGGCATGGATTGGATGGCCCGACATCATGTTGTTCTAGATACATCAGCCCGATCCCTTTACATCAGCTCACCCTCCCATGGTAGTTCTACCCTATCTTTGACCCATCCTGAGTCTCCGACTCCTTGTGCCTACCCTCTCTTGGGAGCCCGTCTAGAAGACCTCCCTGTTATCTGTGAGTACCCTGATGTGTTTCCAGAAGATTTGCCGGGTATGCCACCTGATAGAGAAGTGGAGTTTTCCATAGAGTTGATTCCTGGCACAGCCCCGATATCTAAGAGCCCTATCGGATGCCACCCGCTGAGTTAGCCGTGTTGAAGACCCAGTTGCATGATCTGTTGGAAAAGGGCTTCATTCGACCTAGAACATCATCTTGGGGTTGCCCCGCCCTGTTTGTGAAGAAGAAAGACGGCAGTTTACGGATGTGTGTGGATTACCGACCCCTCAATGCGGTAACAGTCAAGAACAAGTACCCACTGCCACGCATTGATGTCCTGTTCGATCAGTTAGCCGGAGCAAAAGTGTTCTCCAAGATCGATCTTCGTTCTGGTTATCACCAAATAAAGATTCGACCTTGCGACATACCCAAGACAGCTTTCTCTACCAGATATGGACTGAACGAGTACCTAGTCATGTCCTTTGGACTCACCAATGCACCCGCTTATTTCATGTACCTTATGAACTCGGTGTTTATGCCCGAGCTGGACAAGTTTGTAGTGGTGTTCATTGATGATATCCTAGTGTACTCGAAGAATGAGGAAGAGCATGCCAACCATCTTCATATAGTTCTCCAACGGCTGAGAGATCACCAGCTTTATGCAAAGTTCTCCAAGTGTGAGTTTTGGTTAGATAGTGTCAAGTTTTTGGGACACACTATTTCCAAGGACGGTATCGCCGTGGACCCCAGTAAGGTGCAAGAAGTCATGGAATGGAAGTCTCCTGCCTCAGTACACCAAATCAGGAGTTTCCTTGGACTGGCAGGTTACTATCGGCGTTTCATAACGGATTTCTCCAAGATAGCTAAGCCGATGACCGAGTTGCTGAAGAAAGAGGTCAAATTTGTGTGGGACACCAATTGTGAAGAGGCCTTCAAGACCCTGAAGCACTTGCTGACCACCGCCCCAGTTTTGGCTCAACCCGACCCCTCTAGGCCGTATGACGTATACTGTGACGCTTCTGTTACTGGACTCGGATGTGTTCTTATGCAAGACAGCCGAGTCATTGCCTATGCCTCACGTGCGTTACGACCTCATGAGCTAAACTACCCGACCCATGACCTTGAGTTGGCAGCAGTGATACATGCCTTGAAGATATGGAGGCACTACCTAATGGGAGCTCACTGTAACATCTACACCGACCACAAAACCCTCAAGTACATCTTCACTCAAGCCGACCTCAACATGCGTCAGAGAAGATGGCTGGAGTTGATAAAGGATTATGAGTTGGAAGTGCACTATCATCCTAGCAAGGCCAATGTGGTAGCCGATGCCCTCAGTCGCAAACCCCATTGCAACTGCTTGTTGTCAACAGCCTTCACCAACACTCTGTGTCACGAGATGGGAAAACTAAGTCTGGAGATTATTCCCCATGGAACCCTTGATCACATCATCCTTGACTCAGTTTTGGAGGACCAAATTCGATCAGCACAAGCTAAGGATGAAGAAATAAAACGGATCCTCAGTAAGATCTCAGTAAAGGATGAAGGATATAAGCATTTCCGTCAGGACCAAACGGGAGGTGTGTATTATGGAAACCGACTAGTAGTGCCCGCCGACCCCGAGTTGAGGAAGCAAATCCTAGATGAAGCTCATCTTTCCAAGTTCTCAATCCATCCTGGCAGCAATAAGATGTACCATGATCTCCGTCAAACCTTTTGGTGGAGTGGAATGAAACTAGAGATAGCTCGTTATGTTTCAGAATGTGACACCTGTCAACGTGTCAAGGCCAGTCACTTGAAGGTAGCAGGAACCTTGCAGCCGCTACCTATTCCCTCTTGGAAATGGGAAGACATCAGCATGGACTTCATAGTTGGATTACCCCTTACAACTCAACGGTATGATTCCATCTAGGTTATAGTGGACCGTCTGACCAAGACCGCACATTTCTTTCCTGTTCGTACCACCTACACAGTCAAGCAATATGCAGAGTTGTACCTCGACCGTATCGTCTCCCTACATGGTGTACCCAAGACCATCATCTCTGATCGAGGAGTTCAGTTTGTGACCCGTTTTTGGGAGCAATTACAAGCATCTATGGGCACCAAGCTCATCCGAAGCTCAACATATCATCCTGAAACCGATGGCCAAATCGAGAGAGTTAACCATATCCTTGAAGACATGTTAAGAGCCTGTGTTATCCACTATGATAAAAACTGGGACAAGTGCCTGCCCTTAGCAGAATTCTCCTACAATAACAGTTACCAGGCCAGTTTGAAGATGGCACCGTTTGAGGCCCTATATGGCCGGAGATGCAGGACACCCTTGAACTGGTCCCAACCAGGAGAAAGACAGGTTTATGGCCCTGACTTAGTGGCAGAAGCCGAAGAGCAAGTGAAGGTAATTCAAGCGAATCTCAAGGCCGCCCAATCCCGACAGAAGAGCTACTCCGACTAGAGGAGAAGACCCCTGCAGTTCGACCTTGATGATCATGTGTACCTTCGAGTCTCCCCGACCAAAGGAGTGCAACGGTTTGGAATAAAAGGCAAGTTAGCTCCCCGCTATGTTGGCCCTTATGAGATTGTGGAGAGATGTGGACCCGTTGCTTACCGGATCCAACTCCCAGAACGGCTATCAGCCATACATGATGTTTTCCATGTGTCTCAACTGAAGAAACGTGTTCGAGTTCCAGTAGAGATCTTAGAACAAGAACAGCTTCAGGTAGAGCCCGACCTGACCTACGCCGAGTACCCAGATCGAGTTCTTGACCAAAAGGAAAGGCACACCCGACGTCAAGCGGTAAAGATGTACAAGATCCTCTGGAGAAACCACACCGAAGATGAAGCAACATGGGAAACGGACGAATATCTGAACAAGCGTTTCCCCGGTTTTCTATCCCATCAAGGAGGTAAGGACAGCACACCCCCTTTGATCTTTGAATCTCGGGACGAGATTCTTTTTAAGAGGGGTAGGCTGTAACACCCGACCCCTAATCCTTTCCAGTTAGTCTTGATCGCAGCCCTTAACCTTAGTCAGCTGTCTTGTTTGACCGCACCTAAGTGCTCAGTTTTCCGCCGGTCCCGACCCCTGGATCCGACCCCTTCCCGCTTCGCTCCTCTTCCGACCCCGGCAAGCTCAGCCCACCGTTGGATCCTGCTGATCTTCCTCACCCGTCCGATCTATCCACCGGTGGACCCGTGAGATCTTTTCCAGATCCTACGCGATAGCCGCACTCGAGTTGCATGGCTGCTTCAGAGTCTTCCTGCCACGTGGCTCGCCTTCTCCGACGCCTGCCGCTCAGTTTTGTCTCTGGCCAGCGACCGAGTGGGTTCCCGCGCCCTTTTTCCCCAATGGCAGCGGAAGCCCTCTGCACCCCTTTCTGCAGAGCCTCGCCTCCCGCGCCCATCATCATGCCACCAGATCCTGGCCCCAGAGCCCGATGTCACCCGTCTTTTCCATCCCTTCAGCCACAGTTGCGCCGCCCGGTCGTCGCTACACGACGATTCCTCCACCGTCAACCCCGACCGCGGCCGCGACAGTTCCTTTCCCCGCTCTGTCAGAAGCCGCCCGACAATCTGTTGTTCCGCGTTCTCCCCCGCGCCCGCGTCCGCCTGTCTTCTCACCTGTGCGCCCTCGATTCTAGCGCCGTTAAACCGGTCGCTTCTATCACCTCTTCCGCACGACGACGCCCGCTTTCCGCCAAATCCCAACCACCGGTCTACCCGCTCCTACGCCGCCCTGACGGCAGGACGCAATGATCGCTGGCGTCACCCCCGGAGTTCTGCAGCACCGCCCTCTTTGCTCAATCGCCGCCACGGCAGAGCACTCCATTGCTTCTCCCCGGCCTTCGCGCCGCTTCCCTTTTCTCTCTCTGCGCCGTTTCCTTTTCCCTGCTCCAGCAGCTATAAAAGGAATGACCCCGTCGCCGGAGTTTCCCTCCGCCCTTGTTGCCTTCAGTTTTCTCTAGCTCCCTGCTCTAGCTCCTAGCGCCACCCACCCAGTTCTTGAGAAGTTCTTCTCCCAGTTCCTTCTCAGTTTCCTCCAATTCACCCAGCAGCTTGCTCCTCCGTGCTGCGTAAGAGCTCTCTTGTGATCCGCAACAAGCAGCGCCGCCGCCGGAGCATTGCTAGTCGTAGCCCTTGCTCGAAGCTTTAGTCCCTCCGCCCAAGTTCGCTTCTTCCCGACCCCAAGCTTTTCTTTCAGGAAGAAGGTGAGTTGCCGACCCTAAGTCCGCCTCGCCCGACCCCTCCTATCCGCCCGACCCCAGTTCCGTCTCGCCCGACCCTGTCTGTTCCGCCGACCCTTATCCGCCTCGCCCGAGGGCTTGGCTGTGATCTTTTTCTTCAACTCGAGGGTGTATGTGTAAAACTTGGGAACCCTGCAACGCTTGCGTCTAAGGACCCTAGTTTATCACATCCTCTAGTTTGAGGATCGGACCACTAGTTCCTTTCCTGCCCTTACCTCTTGATCATCATCAGCTCTCTCGAACCACCATAACCTCCTGCTCTTTGTCGCAAGTTTCTGGGCTCAGGTGAGCCAGTGTTGCTGTTGAAATAACTGTCTAAGCTAACCCTTGCATTACATTCGTGTAGAGCTGCACCTCGCCAACGGTTTCTACGAGCTTCACCCGGTGCCAGAAGAAGAAGCTGTAGCCGAGCTCCTGCCCTTCGAAGCCGAAGTCGCCCCCGAAGCCGAGCAGTTCCCATCCTCCTTGCTTGAAGGCAAGCCCCGGTTGCATGAGAATCCTACGTGTTTTGCCAAACTTGCGCATGCCTTCCGTATAGCATGTTTGTGCATTTACGTATAGGAGTTGTGTGAAACCCTAGATGCATGACTTAGGTAACCCATGATATGAGCACTAGCTGTTGGACCGAGTAGTTGCATTGCTTAGTTAGGAGACGGTAAAAGTCGAGTGATTTCCTGTCACTCGCGAGTTGTAGGAGTTGCATGATTTACTCTCCTGTTACAACTATAAGGACGATGGACGGGGCGGGATTTTGGTAACTTTTTGGTGGTCGGATGGTCGCCCCGTCTGTCTATGAAATCTTGCTAAGGCCCGACAGTGGTGGTGTTCGTGATCAAGTGTTTGAAAGTACTAGCCTCATACTTAGTATGGGATAAGGAAGCCTAGTACCGGATTGAACCTAGACGTGAGCGGTCGCCCCATTGTTCTTGGAACGGAGTTTCCCCTGCTGGTTGTCGCACGTGGTGGCAAGCGTGGTCGTAGGACGGCAGAGGCCGGGCCTGTGGAACCTTGCACCAAAGGAAATGGGCCCGACACGGGTTAGGGGATTGATGGGGAAGGCCGACACAGGAAGCGACCTCCGAGTGCGCGGATGTCGTGAGGCTAGGTTCACCATGCATGGTTAAAGAACTCGAATCGATTCGTCTGCCTCTCACAGCTTGAGATTGCTTGATCGCTATGTCACCCTGAGTAAATGAGGAATCTGATGATGGCAATGTTGTTGTTATATCTACACATCTTGTTTGGCTCTATTATTGCTTAGAATAGGTTGCACAACCTAGACTGGTAAATGAACCTAGAACTGGAGCTAAAACTTGAATTAGGGTTACTTAGTGCTTTTGGCAAACAGACCCCTCAGCCAAACAGCTTGCATGTCTAGAAGGAGGAGTAGTCCTTACTCCGTTTCGGTTAAGTCTTGTTGAGCTTAGTAGCTCAGCCTTGTTGTGGCTTCTGTTTTCAGGTGAAGTTGCTGCGTCCGACCCCTCTCTGGTTGGTGCTTGGCCACCCCAGCTCCCGCCAGGCTGGACGGTCGAGTGGGACCCCTCCTCGGATGGCGAGGAGAGGACTCAGTGATGTTCTGGCTGGCCTCGCCCGGACATCCGACCCCGACGAAGTCTTCCGCTAGTGTTTTCTCTGACGTTCTTTAAATTCTGTAAAACTCTGATGTTGGATTTTATGGTTGAACTAAAATGGGTAAAACTTGTTTAACTCAGTGGACTTGTTGTATTCTCTGTAACCACTCACCTTCGTGTGGGTTTGCTAGACTCGATCCTGTTTAAGTGGTTAAATCGGGTGAAATCCGACGGCACTTCGTGTTAGCTCGGTTTAGGCAGGAGTGTCGCATGTTAAGCGGCTTAACCCTGCTTAATCAAGCTAATCCGAGGTGGTTCTGCCACAATTATCCACTGTTACAATCATTACTCTATCCAAACCCCAATCAGCTAAGCATCTCATGAAGTTCTTCCCAATATCCTCCCCCTTGTGACCCTTTACCATAAAAAAACCTATCACTTTCTTATGCAGATTCCAGTTTTCATCAATAAAAGTTGCTGTAATAGTCATATATCCATCTTGAACCTGAGAAGTCCAACAATCTGTTGTGAGGCATACTCTCTGACAAGAATCTTTGAAGAACTTCTTCAGTTTGGCTTTCTCTTCAAAGTAACGACGTACAATATCCCTTGTGCAAGTTCTTCTAGATGGAAATTGGAATCGAGGACATGCTTTGGACATAAATTTCCTAAAGCCAAGTTTCTCACCAAAACAAAAGGGTTGCTCATCTTCTATTACCATCTCAGCAAAGGCTTCTCTAAGTGCTTCTTGATCAAACCTCCAAGTGGTAGGGGCTTCCCCCCGACATGCTTGCAAGGTGCCTTGCTTTGGGTGCTTGATGAAAACATGAGGATTGCGTTTGCATGTACCAAAGTGTTTCTTCAATGCAGATGTTCCATGTCCTCTTGTGTCAGCCTTGATGTCACGATGGCAATATTTGCACCTTCCAGCCTTCAAAAGTCCTTTGTCGTCCTTGATCTTGATAAAATGTTGCCACATCTCAGACCTTGACGCCAACTCCTTTCTCTGAGATTTTTCAGTTTCCTTCTCATCCACATCAATGACCACTTTTTTAGTTCCTTCGGTTTTACCTTGTTCCTGATTCTCCGGTGACAGTGATGGTTGTTCATGTACTAACATTGGCACCATTACCATTGCCTGAGTCTCCTGACTATCAAATTGAGTGCCAGTACCCACTGATTCCATATTATCCTCTGGTTCTGGCATCTACAGAAATAAAAAAGAACACTATAATCAGTCACTAAGATAATAAGTCAAACTAAATCACAGATCATATCAACAGATCATAATAACACATCATAAATCACAGATCATATCAACAGATCATAACAAATCAACTAAATCATGTGCCTCACTGCCTCTATTAATCATAAATCACAGATCATATCAAAAATCACCATATTATCAGCATCACCATATTATCAAAATTCAAAAATCACAGATCATATCAAATAGACAAATAACAGATCCATAGTCCATAGATTCAAAAAAAAACTAAGGGGAATAGGGCCATAGGAGTTAGGGAATACATACATTGCACGAGGATTCTGATGTGTCAGCCGTCCTTCAATCTTCAAGTAGCTGGGCGTCGGTGTCCCTCTCCAGTTTCCAATCTCCGACGAGGTCGACGCGCGGGGACGCGAGGTGTCACGTGTCGGAGTGAGGTGCAGAGGTGGGCAACGGAGTATGGGCGGCGTCGACGAGCCGACGACTTCGCTCCGCGTCACGCCGTCGCCGTCACCGCCTACACGCGGCCACACCCGCGCCCCTTCGGTACTGCTCTGGCGCGGCGGCAGAACTCTGGATGGCGGGCGGGACGCCGGGAGCTTGGGACCGCGGGACGGCGGGAGTGGCGGCTAGGTTTTGGAGGATACAGGGAGTCAGGGAGTGAGGTGAGGAAATGAGGATGAGGTTGCGCTTTGCCGCTGTGCGCCTGTGCGGCCTGACGAGTGACCTGTGCCACTGTTGGCTTGTTGCCTGTTGGGCCGCGGGGGATGTTTGGCCTATTGGGCTATGACTCAAATTGCGGATAGTTCGGGTACCGGGTGTAGTTACCCAAATTATCCAAATTAAAATTGGGTAATAGGAATCACTATCCGAACTAAACATCGGGCATGCAGGTTCGGGTTTTTCGGATCCGGATCCGGGTATTTCGGGTTTGGGTAATGGGTAGCGGGTAATTTGCCCAAAGTTGCCCAATACTAAAAGCTATCTTTTAGTACCAGGTGGCCTCCAAATAGCTCAAATTTGAACGTGGTACTAATTCCATGCACTGATACCGGCCCAAACCCTCACTTCTCCGGTAGTGTGCGTTTAATGAGCGTATCGTCCGTCGAGTGTCTAATCCTTATTTTAAATCAAACCTGTAAAAAAGCATTACAACTCTTTCGGAAGTAGAACAACAATATTCTTTATACCATCATTTTTTGGGTTACAATCAGTTTTTGCGGGCCCCTCTGCTGTCCTACTATAAAAAACCTTGTCATCCAGGAGAGATTGTCTGGGTTGCATTGATAAGGAATTAGATGTTTGATACGAGGTGCTAAACTTTAGCAGGGTCACATCGGATGTTCGGATGCTAATTAGGAGGACTAAATATGAGCTAATTACAAAATTAATTGTGCAGGTGGAGTCTAATTCGCGAGACGAATATATTAAGGCTAATTAATCCATCATTAACAAATGGTTACTGTAGCACCACACTGTCAAATTATGGACTAATTAGGCTTAATAGATTCGTTTCGTCTCGCGAATTAGACTCCATCTATGCAATTAGTTTTATAATTAATCTATATTTAATAGGCCTAATTAGCATCCAAACATCCGATGTGATAGGTGCTAAACTTCAGTGGGGTGTATCCAAACACCCCAAGATACACGGGAGCTTTTATGTATTGTTCTTCCTCACGAATTTATCCACGTGCAGGGGAAGCCCTGGTTGCCCAGGAATCCTCTGCAGCTTGTACTTGAACACCTTCGAACCCGGCCGGCCCTCCTTCCAGCAATCCACCACACGATACAGCCCGTCGTACGTGAACGTCGTGATCTCCTTGGCCCTCGAATGGCTGCCTCCCTCCCTGTTCAGACCTTTGAAGCCCTGGATCACCCGGACAGGGACCTTCCTCTCGACGCAGTTCCTCAGCGCGAGGTTCCCATGCTCAAGCTTCTGATCACAACCATCCTTACCAGATCCTGTATAGATCAGTTCGCCCGGGCAGGACAGTTCGTCAGGGTATCCACCGGAGGCGACGACGCTAATGGCGATCAGCACGCCGTGGTCATCCCTGGTGGTGTCGATGCCGCCCTGGTACGGGCGGTGGAGCCCGACGAGGGTCAGCTGGACCCTGTAGAGAAACTCGTCGCCGATCTCGACTCCGGGAACGGTTCCGACGATGGGGCCGAGCTTGGTGAACCCTGGCAGTTTCCTCATCAGTTTGTCAGCTGCGAGGTCGATCCTCCTCACCTTGAGCGAACGCTGTTCCGCGGATTGGACTATGGCCCTGCAGATGGACTCGAACCTTCTGCACAGCATCTTGACTTTGCTCCGAGCGTCTGCATCTTGGGGTTCGTGTTCAAACTTGCCTTCATGAACAGCGATAGCCTTGACAATGTCATCATGTTCCAAGATGGAATCCTTTTTATCCTTCACCTTCTTCTTGGGACCGAAGTAGTTGCTAACTGTGGCAGCATCCTTTCCCTTTGTCCAGTGGCATTTGTCTGCAGAAATAGGATCCTGTATAGCTTGGTCTGTAAACTCGTCAGTGTCCTCAGAGGCATTCGTGGTGTGCCTTCCAAATTCAGTCTCCTGCTCTGTTTCCTTGGCGAAGGGCCTACATTGAGTGTTCAGAGCAGGTTTCTGAATCAATTTGGGAGGCTTCACCGATTTCGTCTCACCGTTCAGATGCTCTTTGGCAAGACCTTGAGCCAAAGATTCAGCAACAAAATTGCAGGAACTCCCAACAGACTTGTTCTCCTCACACTTCCATGCGTTCCCAATCATCTCCTCACTGGAAGAAGTATGGCTTGCATAGACTTCCACAGAAGCTCCATGCCTACAAGCTGTAGCCTCATCGTGCAGAGTAGCACTGGGAGATTCTTGGGCCTCCGATGCAACCTCCCCTTCCTCCAATCCTTCGTTCTGTGATGCTCCATTTGCAGCACCACTGCACAGAGGAGCTACTATTTCCATGTCATCTCGGTCTGAAGGCACTGCCTCCGACGACGACGGCGACCACTCTCGGCTACTGCCACCGCCAACGGGCAGAGGCGCTGCAGGCCTCCGGCAGCCAGGTGGGAAGCGGCGGTAGGCGGAAACCATGGTCGGCTTCGGTAGGAAACGCACGGATGGGACCAAATTACAATTGCTCTTCGACGATTCACCACTCCCTGGCCCTGCAACACCATTAGCGGTAGCAACAGAATTTTTGCCCGGAGCCTCTGATGGCTTCTCCAGCGCCGCCCCTGGACAGTGGTGAGCGCCGTCCGTCGTTGCGCCGGCGGCACCGTCCGCAGCACACGCCTTGTTCAGCGCGCTCGAACCAGCAGCAGCAGCACTGGGAGACGCCGCGGCTTCGAACAGGACTCTGTCCCTGCCGCCCGCGAGGGGAGGAGGAGGAGCACCCGACTCCTGCAGTGCGCCAGAGCCGCCGGCGCGGGCGCCGCGGAGGGTGAGTGGCGGCGCCGCCGCGTCCCTCCCGCAGCCGGGCGGGAACCGGCGCCTGGCGGGCACGGCCCTCCGCTTGGGCGGCGCGCAGCGCGCGTCCGGCGTCGGCGCCACCAAGCACTTCTTTCTCCTCACCTCGCGTTCCTCGCGTCCGCCGACGCCTCCCCCCTCCTCCCGCCCCGGCGCCGTCGCAACCGAACCGGCCACCCCCCGCACGCTGTCGCCGTCCAACCCATCCGCGCCGCCCACCGAAACCGTGTTCCCTCCGGCCCAGGCCGCGCCCACGCCCGCGCTCACCGGCCCGGCCTCGCATCTCGGCACGCTGCCGCCGCGCCACGTGTCCCGCCGGCCACCACCGCGCTCGTGTCCCACGCCGCCCTCGCCGGCGTGAAGAGGAGGAACGGGCAGAGTCGGCGAGCGAGGAAGCAGAGCGGCGTGCTGGTAGTTGTAATAATAAGGCCACGCGCGCGGGGGCGGGGCGCATCCCACGGCCGCGCCCCCCGCCGTCATCCGCTGCTGCCGCCGCGCGGCCTCGAGCCTGTCGAAGTAGAAGCTCATTCCCGATCCCCACCACCGGCGATCCACCCTGCAAGCAAACGACCTGACCTGATCCCCGCCAACCAAACCGAATTAGCCGCCACCTCAAGAACCGAAGCGTGCCGGGAGAGGCCGGAGACGAGCGGTGGAAGCGGAAGCGGACTAGCTATTCACCTGAGCACAGATCGCCTCTCCGCGGCGACGGCGACCGACGAGGTGGTGGAGGCGATTGGGGTTTTTGGTGCCGGACGAGCGCGTGAGGAGGAAGAGGTGGGGGGTGGGGCCGAGAGGACTGGCACTTGCTCGCTGCTATGCTACGGCTACCGGCTGGTCTCGTAGCAGCAGCGTGTCTGGTTGCCACGTGGCGCCTGGTGGCGCGACGCCACCCGATGAAGCCAGGTCCGACCGAGCCGAGCAACGGATCCGACTGGCACTCTCTTTACTTTTGCCATGGTGATCCATCAGCTAGTCCCGCGAGCTAGCCACGAAGAGGAGACTCCTCTGCAGTAGATGTAGCTACAATTAAGTCACTTATATGTGGGTTCGGTCCCGCAGCAATGACTCAACTACAGACAGTTGCAGATGATATTCTTCTACCGGCAACAGCCTGCTAGCTCCTTGATCTCTTTCGCTCCTACTCCCTTCGTCCCTTTTTATCCGTCGCAGCGACATTTCCTAAGCGACAAATAAAAAGGGATGGAGGAAGTACATGCCTAGCACACACTTGCCAAATTTCAAACCGTCGTGCAATCGCAAAGGACGGCCCGGACTATTCTCTTTCACCCTTACAGAAGAGACAACGGGGGCTTACATATGTATGTATCACTTTACTTTCACTTTGCTATGTTCAATCAACCAAACAAGCATTGTACCCATTATACCCTGTAGTGGCTTATGAGGAAAGGAATCAAAGATGGGTCCACGTGGAAGACTAGTAGTAGGTCCACCAATCTACCCAATCTACCACTCTCCACTCTTTTGAGTAGCAAGGGCATAAAAGACATCTATCCAACAAACAACCATACAATCATTCTAGAATAAACAACACCATCCAAATTTTGCTTAGGATCCAGATCCTAACAAGTGACAATCCATCTAAAATCCAGATTTTCAAAACCCACAACCCGATTCAAACTGGGCCTAAACCTTGCTTCGTCTAAGCACAGCGCCGTCTTTTTTAAAGAGATGACTAGCTACCGCCGTACCGCGTGTGACGGTGCACCTATGATTACATGAATAAGGCAGGAAACAAAAGACTTGACGTAATGCTGTAGAAATGCAAACTGAGTAGAGCTCAGCTGGTTAGATTCACGGTAATAGAACTTGTTCATTTGGTTTTAGTTTTCGACTTAGCACGTGCGTCCATATTTGATTTACAGCTAATTATTCAAAATTATTCTTCCAGTCATCTATTCTTACCATTCGCTTTCTCCGGTGAGCGAACATGGCATTCATCAGTCGCTCATTTTTTATGTTGTACAGCGTTTTTATTTTTATGCCTGATACATTGATGCGCATTGCATAGTTAAGTGCTTATGTGACCTTTTTGCCATGTGAAAGTAAATCAGTTCTGTACAAATACAGACTTAGTTTCTTTATTAATGTTTGTTAATCTTGGACTTAGCACACCACTCTTAGAAACAATTAAACAAACGTCACCACTTCAATTTTCCGCAACAGATCATATACAAGCAAACGACAGTACACCGTCAGAAGTCAGAACCACGCACGGAAGAACTTTTTCAAGAGCATTGTCATGCGGACTCCCACGACATTATCACACCAAGGAGCTGCTATTTTGAACGCATGTTTATGCTCCGGCCTGCAGCAGCTCCTGCACTGTCTGACCAAGGCTGGGCTCGCTCCTGATGCTCTCGATCCACCTTGCGCTGATCCGCACCCTCTCGAGGCTTTGCTTCAAAGCTCTCTGGAAGGACGGCTTGATGCGGCCAGCAAAGAACTCGGAAACCTCAGCAGCTTTCTCCTCAGAGGTGAACTGACCATGCACAACAGAAAGGTTAAAAAGATGGGTCACAAACTGGATGATACAGTGCGAAGAATAACAAAGATAAATGTTCTCCAGTGTACCGGTGAAATAATGGAGTTGATGAAGTCCGATATGAGCGAGCTTGATTTCCATGTCTTCAACACATGATCCCAGTTTTTCTGTAATTGGGCATACCAGCATGGTTTCATTTATAGGGGCTAAAATAATAAGATTTGAAAGGAAAAAAAAAATCTACTGCTGTGCTATCTTATGCAACCAGTATTGCCTTGCCAAATGCCAATCCTCCCTCTTTTTATTGTCCGGACCAATTCATGATCCATCTTTTACTTTTTTTTTGGGTGCTTTAAATGCTCAGCTATCAGTATTTTTATGTGACCTAGATGCCAAGTGAATGCAGAACAACTAATTTTATAGCAGATGAACATAACTGCAACAATTTCAGTTAAACAGGATTTCATTTTTATGCACAAAGATTAGATAGCCTTGTATCTTTCAATATGGATCAATTGTCCTAATGTTGGACAACAGACAAGGGGCTAACTGACAGATATGTATAGCGCTAAGGGTACTAATTCTGAAGTGCATCGTTTTTTCTTTCTTATTTTATAGTTATTTTGACCATTTGTTGTAAATATTAAGAAACATTAATTGGAATATCTTCGTCTGAAATCTGGCCTATCCTTTATTCATATTGCTCTCAATCAAATATCAGGTGGTACCAACAAGTCTACAATGTACCAGACTACTAGTTACAACTTGCAGTAGTATGGATACCATGCACCATATTAAGTGGTTGTTCTTTCAGAAAATTGCCTTGGAAGCTTCTAATGGGTCCTGTCTCTTAATTCATTAATGCATGAATCAGCACATAACTTTAATACATGCATCACAATATATCAAGAGAGAGGATGCAAACCTTTAAATGAATCAGGAAGACAGGAAACATGTGCATATCCATCGGATATTATCAACAAAACTAATTTAGAAGTCCTGCAACAATAACATACCTTCAGCCAGGTCCATGCAACTTCACGTCCTTCCAAGCTAATGCCACCAAGGATATAATACGAATCTTGATTCCGTACCTAATAAGCAAGCAACAGATTCCATGTTTTCTGTTAAAAAAACAACTGGACCGACAGTTCAACTAGAAAAGCTGGAACTACATTTGTAGAACCAAAAAAATGGAACGAGTCAGTCTGAATAAAAGACTGTTTCAGCAAATAAACTGCTACAAACCAGATTCATTAAACTGACATAATAACAGACTACAGTGCATGGGTAAAACAAAGCATTACTTCGTGGAACTGAATTGGAGGCATGCAAGAGAGAGACTGTCAAAGGAGCTCCCACCACTTGTTAACCAACTGAGCAATCCTAGGTTACCAATTCGTGTAGTGAAATGTATTCCCAAACCACCTTTTCCATAGGATTTGGATCCCAAAACCACCTTCCCAAACATGCTAATCAATGTGCTAGTTGTTGGACCATAAAACCTACTGGTTTAATTAACCCACTGGTTTTGTAAAGAAGCTACTGCAACCAGTAACTATATGGAATCATTTTGAAGAATAAATATAAATGGTTTGAGGTCAACCTCATCAGTGAATATAAAGTTCAATGCTTCCAAAACAATATCCTTATCTGGTGATGAGGACAAGGAGCCTGGAAACAAAGAGAAGATGTTCAGGTTAACCCATATCATAAAAAATCTATGTTGTTGTACAAGTTGGAAAGTTAAAAGAATGTACACAAACCTAAGACACGGGATTTCTCCTGGGGTTCAGCTGCTTCTCTGTAGATTTTGAGGAGAGCATCATAACCAGATCTCTTTGAGGTACTAACAGTCCGCATCACAGCAAGGTATGCAGCCTGAAGAATGTAACATATTAGACATCAAAAAGGGTTCTGCAATGGCATGTAAAGGAAAAAAGGAAAGCCTATGACCTTTCTAGTATCTGGTGGAAGAAGGGAAGTTTTGCGGTCCTCAAAGAAGATATGGAAACGCCGAACTCCTTCATTTATAGTTTCATTATGTCCAAGTCTGACCAGGGCAATCAAGAGCAGTGATCTAAGCATTACATCAAGATGGCTCTCGCCATCCTTCGGATCCCAGCCTAATTTTCTGAAATGTTAGGTATATGGAGCCTTTTAATACCGTCACAATAAGAGAATAGCGAGAATGTTTGTAGTAAAAGAAATTAACACAACAACATTTCTGTTTTTACATGCACAAGGATAGACACGAGCAGCGCACTGATAAATCAAGATGGTGAAAACAAGTAAAGCTGAAGCTTGTTGGCATACATGGCAGTTGGAAGAAGAAGGTTGATCAAAAGCTGCTTGATATCTTTGTTCAGGTCAGGAGTGGCATCAACAGATATTGTAGAAATGCTTAAGCACACCTGGAAAGAAAGAGGACACATGTATATAACTTTTAGTGGAAACATCCGATGCCAGAATCGATAGGAGATACAAAGTTCAAGAATTCAGTGGAGGTGCAAGGTTTTACTTACAGAGGTTACATGTGAAAGCACAGTGTAATCAGACTCATCATGATAAGCATTCAGCAGTCGCAGCAATGATGTCAGTGTTTGTTTGCGAGCAACAGAAAGGGCATATGAATCTTCCACAATACCTGCAAGAATAATATACCACCTTGTCGGGCAAAAAACTTTAAAAAAAAGTACACAATAGTGCTAAAATTTGTCTTATCTTTACCAATCTTATCCATTAGTGAGAGCTTCTTGGTTTTGATTGCATTTACAAGTCCAGCTGCAAGTTCATCATCGTACTTCACTCTAAAGAATCCAGTTTGATCGATGTTCAATTTGATCCAAATGTTTTCACCCTTCTCTCCATCAGAACTTTGAGAGGCAGTGAATTCTTTAATATGAATCTTATCAGTTTTGTCTTTCAATAAAAACTTTTTCTGTGCATCATACGAGCCACTGCAAGATGTTATAGGAACAATCCACATGCCAGGACCAGAGGATCCGTCAGACAGAAACTGTGCCTGCCAGGGGATAAATAATTTAGCAACCATTCAGTATAATGTAAATATCAAGGTGGACAAGTAGATGTGTTTTGCTAGTTAATGCCATTACATTTGGCTTCCTTCTGAGACATTACATCGCAGCCTATATGCCAGGTAACAAAAATGTTGCATGGTCAAATGACTGAATGTATCTTGATGGCTTCACAGTGTGCTCTATGTACTTATGAGGGATGCAAACACTTGGATTTGGTTATAGATTATTATTAACTGAGCCTAGCTCAGTTAGTTGAGGGTGTGGAAGTACGCATGACACCCAAGATCAATAATGAGGCATACTTGGGTGCCTGTTTCTTCTTATTACAAAGCCGCCTAGTTCCTCCTAGCCTCCTAGGTTTGTCTAGCTTTTTTTTTATCATTACATTGCTGTTGACGCCAATATTGTTCTGAATTTCTTCTCAGGGTAGCACATGTTATTTCCCTAAGATACTATTTGATGGCACAAAAAACTACTACCAAGAAAATAGAGGTCCCAGAAACAAGAAACACCAACCACTACGGCATAGGTAAAAAAATAGCAAAGGAAATGAACAAGCTATATCTATTACATGTACTGAGCTCTCCATGAATATTGCTGAAGTCTGAAGACATGTGAAAAATGAAATATCTGTCAACAAACCTGTTCAAGTTCCAAATCATGCCCATTAAGTTTTGCATAAATGACAGGATATCCTTGTTGCTTAGTCCATGTAGTCATCAAATCCTTTACAGGCTCCCCGGATTCCTCCTCAAGAACAGCCCATAGGTCTTCAGTCTTAGCATTTGAGTAGGCATACTTCTTTATATATGAAGCCAAAGCTTTCTGAAACAGTAAACATTTGCAAAAAAAAGTTGGCACCAGCAGAATAAAAGTAGGAACAGAGCTAGATAGGCAAACATAAATTAGAAACATGAACTATGGTCATTTCACTTATCAGGAAAAATAAACTCAAGCTTTTCTCAGCAGGTGCATCAGGCAGAATTTAAACATGTTCAGTAACAGAATTAGAGTAAATAATTATGATTCCCTAAAGAAATTTGGTTTACAGATTTTAGGATACCTTTAGCTAAGATGCACTCCACAGAAATCAGGTTAATAAAGAAAACGTAATAAATAACATGCAACGATAAGATAAAATGTTGGAACCAGCAAAGTTACAAGAATACGATAGAATTCATTGGAGAAACACCATCAAACCTGAAAACGCTCTGCGCCAAGGTAACTCTGTAGCATACGAATAACAGAAGCTCCCTTGTCATAGCTTATGGAATCAAAAATTGCATCAATTTCACTGGCATGGTTTACTTCAACCTGAACAAACAACATTAATTGGTTTAAATAAATACAAGTACTAACAACTGAGACAAATGGACATGCTAATGCTGTGAAGTAAATGATTGACAATATATTGCCACATTGCTCAATTCCTCTAAAATAACAATATACTAAACATCTGGCATCAGAGGTGGCAGCTCTTCCAAGACTGGGGACACCAAATCCAGCGCAGGCAAAATTTCACAGTAGATGATACAGGAAGTGGTTCGGGAAGAAGACAGCACAGAATATTATGGCAGTACTGCCGGAATGGCAACAGCACCACTGAAGAAGATGGCAGTGGTGAAGTGATGAGAGGAGAAAGACGGTTGGGGTTTAGTCTGAGATGTTACCTACATATCTGCACACTTTATTCCATTACTATTAGGAATGTGTACAAGAGTCATGCCTGTTGGGCCAACCCTAGTTCAACATATGCTATACAGCAAAAGTTACTATACCTACTTATAGTGTGTTTAAAATGCATAGTTCAATCAGAAAAACATTCTAAACATTAGAACTCCGGTGAACTGGTTAGAGCATTGAACTCCAGGAGTGGTTGAAACTCCTGTCCCGACTTGGGTTCGAAGCACGGCACCTTCTTATTACAAAGCCTGCAGGGAGTCTCCCCCCATGGTGAGTTTATTTTAGAAGTTGATTGAACCATAATAATGTCAAAGGGCAGTAATGATTCAATCGCTGGATATCTAACATAAGTGCTTCTAATAATCTACTATGTAACATAAATGAATCTTGTCTTTATTGCAGTATCTCCAGCACAAATATAATACAACAAATGCTGTAGAACTATCAGAAAAATATTCTTACACGAAATAATAGTAAGCAGGAAAGGAACCATTTTCATCAACTGGAACTGGGCCTCTAAAGAAGAATACCTCGATAGGATGAGACTCTGCAAGTGCATCCAGTCTGAGGCCAGAGGTCGTCTCATCAAGGAATTGTGTCCAGTTATTCCACTCAGGAAACAAAGATTCCACTGCTAAATAGCTTACCTGTTGAAACATAGGAGTATAGGACTTAATTATAAGGAATTAAGGTTACACAGTAATGAGCTATTTTGTTATAATTGCTCAATAATGGTGGCAGAATTGATTACCCAGGAAGCAAAACCCTCATTTAGCCACAAGTGAGTCCACCATTCCATGGTCACAAGATTGCCAAACCATTGGTGAGCCAACTCATGTGCAACAGTTATTGCTACCTATAAATAAAGAAGATATTAAGGGCTCAAACAAAGATACTATGTGCAACAGCCAATGAAATAAATGAATTTGATTCAAATGTATCCCTAACCTGTTGTTTGTTGGATGCTGATGACAGTAGCTCATCATACAGCAAAGCTGTATCACGGTAAGTGACTAACCCATAGTTCTCCATGGCCCCAGCAGCAAAATCCGGAATAGCAATCATATCCAACTTAGGCAGCGGATAAGGAGTGGCAAAATAACTGGGAAGAAAATTGCCATTAGTGACTCTGATCATAGTGCACATCCACTTTTATAGAATTACTGAAAAAAACCTTCTGCCCCATTTGGTCGCAATTCGTAGAAATATAAAATTGGAGCTTACTCTTTATATAGATCCAGTGACTTCACGGCAACATCCAGCGCAAACTTTCCTTGATTAGTCTTGCCAACTTGAGTATACACGCGAACTTTGGTCCCTAATGAAATTAACAATTTGATTGAAATGTAAAAGGAAAGAAGAACATTAAGACAGCAGTTTGAAAGAAATTGTCGAAGAAAAAAAATGGACAACGAAAACAAATCCTGTACCCTCTGATGTTGAGCTCTCTATGTAGTCAAATAAGCCAACAACTATAGCCACAAGATAGGTTGACATAAGTGGAGATTCCTCATAATAAACAGTCTTTGTAGGTCCACTGACTGTCTCCTTAACCACTGGCATGTTGGATAATGCTACCAGGTCAGATGGAACTTCTAGAGTTAGCTTGAACTTAGCCTGAAAAAACCCACATACCAAGATCATTAATAAGTAATTTCAGATAGAAGATAAAAAAATTTAAAAATTCTAAAAAGAGGTAGCATTAGAGGGTGTTTTGACCTGTATGAAGATTCAACACAAACTGGATTCTCTTTTTTATTTTCATGTTTGGGGATATACCAAAACATTTTTTCAGAAAATATAAATAGCATGTTAGTCACCTTAAATGCAGGGTCATCCCAACATGGAAAGCACCGCCGCGCATCAGCAGCTTCAAACTGTGTAGTTGCCATGTTTCTTGACTCCCCATTGTACACATATTTACTGAAAAAATACAACCAGAAAGAAATAAAAGGAGGAGCCATTTTATTCCGAGAAATAGTAACATCATGTGCATTTGGCGTCACAGTATTCACCAAGCATCGGATATATAAAAAATTATACAGTGTAGTTTAGAGAACACATTAACAGCAAGTGGTAGAGCATCCAGGGGAGGTGCCACCAGCCTAGATTTGAACCCATGTTGCCACATGTCGTGTGTCCACGTCGCTGAGTAAAATGGTGGCAGTGAAGGCAGTTTCAGCGCACTGCTCCTGGCCACTCCAGCGTCGGTGGACCCCTCCTCAAGAACTATGTCAAGGGGAATGTCTCTTCCCCTGATCAAGTTTATTTTTATAAAGTGTTGTTTAAAAGGTTAAATAATCCATGGATATAGTTTTGGTCTCTCTCCTTCACCTTCACTTAACAATCATAAACCTTGTGGCATGATTAACACACACACATTAACTGCATCTTGTTTGTGCTACTTATATTTGACTTATTAATTGTTACATATGCCAGAAATATGACAATCACGAAGCCAGCCATGCTATGGAAAGAGACAAGTTAGTTTAGGCAAGTTATGTAGTCAGTTTAGTTAAGAGAGTCCATGTAACCAGAGAGGGATGGTTATAAGTATCCCTGGCTGCTTAACCCATCCAGCAAACTAGGCGGAACATGTATGGTAGCTATATTAGCATGGTGACTCAGATGGTACAGGTAACGTATTGGGCAGGGTTATCAGAACCAGCATCCTGGCTAAATCCTCGTGAACGTTTTCTGGATGATAAAGACAATTTTCAGTTAAACCAAATAGCGGGTTGTAGTCAGTAGAATCATGATCGAATTGCCAGATCAAGATGGTGATACTAGAGATTTCCGAAATATAGGTCACTGCTCTGTAACTACCTGCACACGATACAGATAGCAACAAGAAACCCTCCAGATGCCCTTGCTGTACGCTATTACCATGCTGCTGAAGCAATTGTATAGATTGGGTCAAGACACACGTTTTCCGCAACTCAAACTAACGACCTACATAGCCAACTACCAATAATTGGAGTCCATCTGGACCTCACATGCACAAGAATTGGTAAAAACGCAGCATACCTCCTGTAGAATCCCCTCATCTGATCGTTGAGAGTCCCGGTGAAGTCCATGGTGAGCACGCCCTCGCCGATGGGCAGCTCCCGATCGAATCCGAGGACCAGGATCTCATCCTCCTCGAATTGGACAACCTCAGACGGCACCAGATCCTGCGACGAACCAAAACCCCCCACCATAGCAGCGAGATGAGACTCGAAACTCGATCGATCGGCCTAGCGCAGAAGCAGACGAGGACCCCGAGCTCGGGCGGGCCTACTTGCCTGGAATCGGATGGAGGCGCGGTCGACGTCGAGCTCGGCGGCGTTAAGGACGAGGAAGCGGGTGGGCGCGGACACCGCGACGGCGATGGCCGCGGCGCCGGAGAAGGTGCAGGCGGGGAGGTCGGGGCGGAGGCGGAGGTCGTAGCGGAGCGGGGCCGCGAAGCGCGGGAGGCGCGCCTGGCCCCGGAACTGCGCCGGCGAGTCCGCCATTGCCAGCGGCGGCGAGGGTTCGGGTTGTGGGGGTTTGTCGGAGGCGGCGGGGCGCACGAGTGAGGAGCGGGGGGCAGTGGTGTTCTGGGGGGACGGGGGTGGGGGGGACCCACGGTCAGTCCTTGTTGGGCAGAGCCGGAGAGGCGAGTTGGGGGCGGCGCTGGGCTTGACTAGGCCCAGGATAGGGACGCTGACAGATGGGCCCATTGGCTAATCACGTGCCATTTGGAAATTAATTTGATTTATTAATTCCAAATTTCTAAGTGCGCGATCAAAGAGCTTGTTAGCCAGCTGAAAAGCTGAAACGGCTGATTTGTTGTGAGAGGAAAATATTATTTGGTGACTGATAAGCCGATTGAATAAGCTGAAGCGAACAGGTCGAAAGTTTTAAAATAAGGATGCGAAGGAATGTTAGTTTTGTTACTAGTGGCTTGGCAAAGAAGAGCTTTTTTTTTTTTGCCTAAGGTCCAGATTGGGAGCTTCTGGCAGCTTTTGCCTCTCCACGAAGCTCCATAAACCAAAACCTCCCCCAAACAAGGTTAGCTACCTCAACAAGTAAAAACTGGAAAAAAGCTCATTTTCCACTACGAATGCAAAAGCTCATCTCGCGCGGCTTCCCGAGCTATTCCATCGAACCGTTTTTTTCTTCTTTCCTCGTCTCTTCTCACCCGAGAGCCACCGTTGTTGCTCCTCTCCTCCGCGTCGGCCATTGCCGTCCATCCCCTCCACACCAGACCACCGGCGCGCTGCTGTCCCTCCCCTCCACACCAGACCACCAGCGCTCCTCCCTCCGTGTCGAACTGCCACCGCTCCTCCCACCACGTGGACCCAGCGGTGCTCCTCCCCTCCACACCGGCCCCCGCAACTCTACCCCTCCGCCGGACCCGGCAGCGCTCCTCCCCTCCGCGCCGAACCGCCGCAGCCTATCCCCTGCGCGTCGGACCGCCCCCGCTCCTCCCCTCCGCGCAGACCCGCCAGCAGTCCTCCTCTCCACGCCGATCGTCGAAGCTCCTCCCCTTCGTGTGGCCCGACAGCGCTCCTCCCCTCCACGCCGGCCCGCCACCACTCCTCCCCTCCCCTCCGAGCCGGCCCAGTGCCGCTCCTCCCCTCCATGCGCGGCCCCGCTGCTTTGGGCCTTCACCATCCTTGCCAAGTTCTCCACACTATCAGAGAAGCTCCTCCAAACACGCACGCATAGCTTTTCCCAAAAGCTGATTGGTGCAGTGGGGTTTGCTTCTCCTGCCGCTCCCCTAAACAGGACCTTATTTTGTTGAGAAAAAACATTGTAAAATGGCTTCTTGTTGTTTTTTTTATTACATCCTTGTTCCCATGAATAAACGTCTAATTAGAGCTTATACGTATGAGGGGGAGATGTGGCCTTTTTTTCAATGTGCAGTGACCTCATTACCTCAATGTGAGAGGTGTCTACTCGCATATACAGCTCGATTTCCATGGAGAAAAAAAGTATTAGTAACCGAAACAAATGTCTAATTAGAGCTTATACGCATCAAGCATGTTTAATAATTTCCCTTTTTCTATCTGTAATGAATCTTATTTTTATTTTTTTAATCGAGATGAAGGAATGATCTGATTTGACAAATGGCAGATCTTGATGCGTGCATGCATTCGACACCCCCACGTCGGCACACTATTGCCTATGGACGACTAGAAGCTGGAGCGCGCCACGACGCGCCACTCCGATTGGAATTAATGCTCGCATCGGCTTTGTTAACTTCATTGCTTGCGGGATGTGAAAATGTAATGTATATATCTGACTTACGGCCAAGAAACAGGCTAGGGAAAAAGATTATCTTGGCCCTCTCATTTAGTGAGACCATGCATGCTCGAGAAAAAGTTCAACAGTATTTTGGGGGGAAAATTGCTACATCGTCTTTCAAAGCCTATAGATGTGTTAAGGTGAAAAATGTTCATGTGGACTATCACATTACACATCTCGATTTTCGGAACAACTGATTTAGGAATTTGCAAATTCTATGTGGCTTTAGACAGGCCTTTTTTATAATATACAGTGAACGCTTAAATGCGTATGGTCCATTCATTTTGCTTGTACAGTTTCTTCTATTACATGGCCTTCTCGATCAGTGATTCAAAGGCTCGAAACTTGGGCCCAGCATTCAGCTGGAAGCTGTGTTCACCCGCAGACCCGCTTGTCACCGGCGGTGCAGCTGATTCACCAGCGGCCGCCGCCGTCCCCTCGAGCTCGAGGAGACGAGCCACAATCTCCTGCTTCTTGGCCTTCAGGTCATCGATCTTTGCATCCAGCTTCTCCAGCTTTGCCTCAGCTTGGCAGCGTCGGTGATCCCCTCACCCCCCCCCCCCCCCCCCCCCCCTTTTCCTTCTCCTTGTCCTTGCTCTTCTCTTTCTTTTCGTTCTTTGGCTTCTTTTCCTTTACTGGTTTCACCTCTTCAGCATGATCCTTACAGAAAAATGATGAAACCAAGAAATTCGTTTTGTTTCATCGACATTATAATGCAAGCAAAATAAAGCTGCGAATTTTCGTCTGATACTTAAGTATAAGGGAAAATGTTGAGATTGATTATTACCTTGCTTTTCTCCTTTGGTTGGTCATGGTGTGTAGCATCTTCTGCTTCCATCTGCATCGTTGTAGGAGAGCAAGTAATCACAATATATTAGTTTAAGATCCCAAGACTTGAGCACACACATCAAACCAAATAATATAATCAATCCTTTTACCCATCGACAAGGCATTGAGTTTATTTCCCTTGACAAATCTTAGTTGTTGAGAGATTGGCCTTCAAAATTTTTGCTGCAATGTTGTTAGATTGGTCAGTGAAAGTGTAACAAATCTCCAAGAAAGTGATGCTTAAATTATAAGATGTATGGAATATTAATTGTGACCAGGAGAAATGGATTTCTAAAATTAGGGTCGCGTATGGATTTGGCCTTATATTGAGCAATTAGTTCCCGAAAAAATTCTTCCCCAAAACGATGTATTGGGGGCTATGCTAAAATTTTCTTTCCCCAAAAATATATCACCCCACAGTAGAACGCCAATAACTGCCCCCAATATTTGCCACGTTATCATAATTGGGCCTACATCCAAAATAGAGTCCCCTCTACCTCCAGAATAGAGCTCCATCGCTCCTTCGAGCAGAGCTCGCCGCTAGCCAAATCCGCTGTATCCCGGCTGCCTTCGTTCGATTCCTCGCACCAGCTGCTTCCCCTCACCGTCCTGCATCCATTTCACCCATCATCGGCTCTGCATCATAGCAGTTCCACTGCGCACACTAGTTCTGCAGTCGCCAGGTATGCATGAGCAGGTTGCAAACGACGGTGCGGAAAGTGGTGCTGTCGAAGCTGGAGAAGCAGACGAGCCCTCCTGAGGATCCGACGAGCCAAATGTCCTAGGGCGGGAGGAAGCTGAAGGTAAGCTTGTAGCGAGCGTGGATGCTGAGCATGTTGCAGTGCATCGGGGAGTGGGTGTTGCCACTGCCACCCCTGGAGAAAGTGAGGAGGCAGGGCCTGTGGGAGGGCACCACGATGTGCGCGCACGGGGAAGGCCGGGTCGCGGAGGATGGCCTCCCAGTGGCGGGAGACGAGGCGGAGGCAGAAGAGGAAGAAGGGCGGCACGCGAGCGAGCACCTCGAGGAGCAGGTCATCTAGGAGCCCCACCCAGACGCTGGCGTCCATCGGGATGTCCGTGTGGTGGTGGTGGAGGAGGAGCGCGGCCGCAGCGGAGGCGGAGGAAGCCTTGCCCTTGAGGAACGCCGGTGGCGCCACAGTATCCTCGTCAAGCCCTCGCACCTTGGGCTTATGGAGCAGCCGTGCACCTTGGGCTTGGGTGGCTCTGCCGCGGCGCCGTCGGGTTCCGCCCCTCGCTCCGCCGTTCACCCCACCGGCGCCACAGCCCCTCGCCCCGCCACCGTCAGGGCGGCCAGCGCCTGGCCGCCCTGGTGCACACCCCTGGAAAAAAACGCGAGGGGGGGAGGGATTGGAAAGACTG
This sequence comes from Setaria italica, assembly GCF_000263155.2. Lineage (NCBI taxonomy): Eukaryota > Viridiplantae > Streptophyta > Magnoliopsida > Poales > Poaceae > Setaria > Setaria italica. Next base: position 24,660,925 of record NC_028455.1, on the reverse strand, counting down.
GCGTCGCGAAAATATGCAGGGCAAGGGGTATTTTTTTCGCGTCGCGGGGAGTTTAGGTGGACTGTTGGAGTTCTTTATTCTCTTTTTTTTTAAAGAAGATATTAGGGGTAAGATTAGTAGTATTTTGGAGTTGCTAGAAGTCTCACCGAGCCAAAAAAACATCCATATAAGCACAAAATTCATGATCACTTAGCTAACAATAGCACTTCTTTTTTCTTATGTAGAATTATGGAAGAAGGGAGACAACGATTACGATGATCTAAAGACACATACGATGATCTACAAGAGACACGACTAAAGGTTCTCGTGTCCAGGGATTGGGATTTCGTTGTTTTGAAATTTTTTGTCCCATTGAAAACATCGAATTTCGCAAAATTTCGATCGAATTTTTGGGCCAGTTTGGCAGGGCTCCGGCTCCGGCTCCGTGCGCTTACCAAAGCACGGAGGAGCCGGAGCCGCACCAAACGGCATTGACCGCGGAGCTATTTTTTGGCACATTTGGGAGGAGCTGGAGCCGTTTTAGGCCTGCATGGAGGAGCCCAAAAAAGTGGCTCCGCGGCTCCGGCTCCGGCTCCGCACGAGGAGCCCCTCGCGAGGAGCCCTGCCAAAGGAGCCCTTTATCGAAAAGCAGGGATGAAAGCGGATCGGATTGGAGCGGATCATACCTTTTCCATAACCTCATCCATTCTTTTTTTGTTGGATGTGGAGCGGAGCGGATATTATACAGATGCGGATTTTCTCGAATGTCAGAAGTGGTGTGGAATCGGATCGGTGTTGGAGCGGACGCGGATTAAAATAATCAGATAATTTTTTATGGTGGTCAATAGTTCCTCAAACAAAGCCGTAAAGTAGGAACATAATATGAAAAATACTTGTCTTTATTTACAAATCACGACACGGTTCACAAATAACATCTAAAGTGACCTTAACCATTAACACTGACACTTCACGCTTGACGTCGAATAAAAATTATTACAAGTACCCAGTTCGTACTTAAGAGTATAGATCCAGCACGTAAAATAAAAATATAGATTCATAATTAAACATCCTTCATTCTTCTTAACAACCGGATATCCTATTATAAGCATTGGATAATCCACGATATCGGACAATCGGGAGGTGCAGTTTGATGTTTCTTGTTTCGAACATCGGCAAGACAATAAGGCGTTACAACATGGATACAAGTTCAAGAAGAAACAAGTAAGGAACTGAAAAAAAAATACAACTACGTGAATTCAAAAGTTAAGAAGAAACGTGTTAGGAACTGAAAAAAAAAACACAACTGCGTGAATTCAAAAGAAAGCTCACGGCAGCAGATGAGGCATGCGTGTGCGCGCGTGCATGCGCGTTGATGAAAGAAAAGCAGCAACAGGGGAAAACAAATCACTTTCTACGTTGCCGAGAAATATATGTGTATGCTATTTTGGTCATTACAGAAACTCAGATTAATAGTATGATATTATGTTCGTTCAGTTGACTTATATTTTTTGTCACATATTGATTCCTGAATGAAATGAACGGATTGCACAGCAAAGAAGCTGCTCGACTGTCTCAACACTAATTTTTCGCATGCTAACTTCAAGCAGAGTACTGCAAATGCAAGCAAACCATGGGATTTCTTCAAGCATTTTATGTACGATAGCATCAAGAAGCACAAAGATGATATAATTTCCACTGCTTAATCTGTGAGAAAATGAACATGACATTCCCTCATTAACCACAACAGAGCATCAGGGTAGCACAAAAAAGCTTGATGAAGGCGTTTCCTCAGCCTCGCCAGCTTAGATAGTTCCAAATAGTACGATGACATGACGAATTTTTACAGCAACAGGCACTTATCCTTTACTGGCACAATCCATGCAATCCTATATTCCCTCTAGATAATAAACACACGTAGCAGACAGAATAAACAAAAGCTGTAATGAAGTGCAAGTACTCATCACATTACTACCTTATCCCTAATTTTTACTCAATTCACAAGATATGTAGAATTGTAGTGGCTCTGAACTTCTTTACTGATGCGAATGTCAAAGGCGCTTTTCGATGCTCTCTCACACCAACTTGGCCTGAAGCGACCCGTCCCTTATTTGTGCCGCGATGTCCTTGACGGCACCAGGTCCATGAGGGATGAAGACAGAAGAGGACTTGGAAGAGGCCCCGATCTCCTTCATGGTGTCGAAGTACTGGGTCACCAGAACCATGTCCATGACGTCCTTTGCAGAGGTCCCAGGGACATTCTCAGAGAAGGCGAGGACGCTGTCTCTCAGCCCATCCACTATAGCCTGGCGCTGCCTTGCGATACCTAGACCGGCCAAGTACTTGGATTCTGCATCACCTTCGGCTCTCTTGATCTGCAGGATCTTCTCCGCTTCAGCTTTCTCGTTGGCAGCCACCCTTAGTCTAGCAGCTATTTCATTAAACGACAAGAACAGTTCAGAGATACTGCAAACAGATATGCATCATACAAGATGTGCTGTGAAGTGATAATGCAGTAACAACCTATCTTCCTTAATCATTATATGAGTAAAGCAGATTCTGCAGTTAACGAAGTGTTACTGAATTTGTACTCAGTAGGTAAGCACATCAATAAAATAAGTTTGCTCATCAACAACAAATTGAACTTTGACCTTTGAAACCTAAGTCTGAGAGATTCATGATTTAAAAGCATTCTGAAGTTACTTTCTATACCATGATAACAGTACATGGCAACCAAAAATATGATTAATTTTGGATATGTATACATCTAGATAAACGAATATGGTATTGATGTACTACTGCACTTAGCATCATCATGTGCAATCTTGATGACAGCTCTCAGGAATCTGCACTACTATCAAGGCCGTGCCACTCTTGAAGTGTATGTATTAAGTTGCAATGCAGCATTGCTCAAACATCAAGTTGGCAAAGAAATATGTATGCAGTTGATGTTTTAACTATGGACAAGAAACTTGTGGAACTTGCCTGCATTGATCTCATTCATGGCTCTCTTCACATGCTCATCAGGCTCAATATCAACAATCAGGGTCTGCACGATCTCATATCCATACATGGACATTGCCTGTATAGTGAATGAAAGAGTTAGCCAAAAAACAAAATCATTCCATGTTCCAGAAGACAAACATTAGATGAACACACACCTTTTCAAGTTCATCTTCCACAGCTTTAGCGATTTCATTCTTCTGCTCAAATGTATCATCCAAGTTCATCTTAGGAACACTAGCCCTGATGACTGAACATGAGAACCAGAGTTCCATTAGCATTGAAAGGGAAGACTGAAGGCGAACAGAAATAGAATCAAACAATATTCAGGTGACTACTATAGAACGAGATCAGGAATAAAAGGAATACGAAATAAAGCTGTGGATGCAGTGGAATATTGAATTTTGTAGTTTGAAACAAGTAGCAGTCTAACCATCAAAGACATATGACTGGATCTGCTCCCTGGTGTTAGTAAGCCTGTAAAAGGCATCAGAGGCCTTGTCAGCAAGGGCACGGTATTGCACAGATGCCACAACATTGACGAAGACATTATCCTGCACATTATTCACAACATGGCATTCAGCATAAGAAAGGTAAAAGCAGAAAAAAACAACTATTAGCATGCAAGAAAGTAAATTCAACATAACGTATTTTTTTTGCCAATGCATGGTAATTGATTTAGCAAATATAAATTATAAAGGAAAAAGCATAAAAGATTTTAGAAAACCTTTGTCTTTGTTTCGCAGCGGACATCAAGCTGCTGAACACGCAGTGAAAGATACCCAGCAATCTGCTTGCCTATGCACCATGGCAAGAAGTGGCACCCAGGCCCTAGGATCTCATCAAACTTTCCAAAAGATTCCTTGATGGCTACGGTTGATTGATCCACTTGAATCAATCCAAGTGCTTGACCCATGTCTTATCTACAAAGGAAGGAACAGTAGATTTTAGTCAAGTCATATGCTAAAGAACAAATACTAGCATCTCAACATATCTGCACACAATCTTGACTTAAGCTCATAATTGATGTAACTTCTTCAATTAATCTCACTGGATCAGAATTTTACTTTCAGTATCATACAAAACAGCTGGCTACTTATCAATAGTAGATAGCATCACTGGACAAAATTAATAAATGAGCCAAGATAAATGTAAAGCTGTATAGCATGTCAAACTCATTCATACTGAAGATTTTACAAATTGCAATATTTATACCGCTTACAGCAAGGAAATAATATCACAAACAATATACTGATCATGCTAAGAAAGTGGCATGAACTCGACAACAATTTCTCTGGATAGAGATAGCCATGTTCTTAAATCTACTGAATTCTCAACATTACCACACCACAGCCCAATAAATCACACTTGAATGAACTTAGAAGATCAACTCCACAGAAAAGATAGCCACGGAAAAAAAATTAGCAAACTAGCACAGCTAAGACAAACTATGAACTAGAAAGGTGAAAAGAACAAGAACCTATGTGCATACAAGCTTAGCGAGGAAAGGCAAGGTTTATCAGCTCCAGGGCTTTCTTGCTCTTCAGGAGGTAGAAGCACAATATATAGCCTTGTAAATACAAGTGGATATTTTGAAGGAAGTGGGAGGTGGGTACATCATATAAAAGGCTAGATGCCAGCGAGCAAGGCAAGAGAACCAACGCTGGAACAAACCCACAAGGCTCAGCCAACGAATAGTGATAAGCACGTCACAATCTTCCTGGCCCGAACCGGATAGACAACTAAACAAGATCACGACTTGCGGCGACTTGCTGGCCTATCTTATCTTTGTATCCCACGCCAGTGGAAATTTCCCAACGGTGCCCAGCAACCATACAGTTAATTATAAGCTGCGAAGGTGGGCACAAAAAAAAAATAGCATTCAACTAAGTCTGAAAAAAAATATAAAAATGTGTGCTTGACTAGAACACCTGAAAATTCCAAAGCCGTGTGTGTGCCGCGTGGAATGCTAAGGACAATCAGCGCACGCCGGTGCCGCAGATTTCCCTGCTCAATTCGTTGAGGCCACGGAGACAGCAAGGCTGGTTCTAAGCCGCGGCCAACACCAGAACAAGACCTACCAGTAGTCGGCGGAGGACAAGAATTGGGGTCGAATCCGAAGGCGCAGCCGAAAATCACCAGCCTTGCCGCCACCCAAAAAGGGACGGAGAGGATGGGGCAGAGGGCCGGTGAAGATTTCCAAGAAACGCGTCCCAGTGTGGGGAAATCCCCAAGAAACTAGCCACGGAAAAGGAAAGAAGACAAATCCCTCCTTTGCAACACCGTCACCCGGCCAGCGCAGAGTAGAAATTCCCCGACAAATGCGCCCCAGATCACAAGAAACCGAGGGGGCGGGTTACCTACCCGGGCGCGGCGGCCGTCGCCGCCGCAAGAAGAAGGTTAATTGGCCTGGGGGTTAGGGCGAGACTGCGAGAGTGAGGGGCGGAGCGGCGTGGCGGCGGTTCAGTTACCTTCTTCCTCCGGATGAACCCCAGGCGCAGGCGATAACTGACGAAGGGCTTGGCCTCGTTTCCTCCGCGCGCTCCTCCGTCGATTGCCTTCTCTCTTTCTCCCTCGATCGACCGGTATTTATGGCGGAATCGCTGCCGCGTCTGCGAGGGGAAGGGCGATTGGAAGAGGATTGCTATGGAGTATGGATGGCAAGGAAATTTGGGACGGAATTGCTCCAAGTTTCCAGTTCCCGTGGGCTGCCTGCCGCTGGCTGGGTGGCCCGACCCTGCTCGGCGGGGGAGGAGGTGACACGATGGCTGTCCTGGGTGGAACTGGGGCCAGAGGCAAAAATATCCCTTCTTTCTTTTTCTTTTGAAAGAAACCTTCCTTCTTTTGCTTTCCGCTTTGTTTTGTTTTATTAGGGTCTTGTTTAGTTGCTAAAGTTGGGAGGTGCCAAATTATATTACAGCACTATAACATACTGTAACATTTCGTTTGTATTTATGAATTATTGTCCAAACATTAACTAATTAGGCTTAAAAGATTCGTCTCGCAAAGTACAACAAAACTATGCAATTAATTTTTAATTTCGTCTACATTTAGTACTTCATGCATGCACCGCAAGTTTGATGTGATAGGGAATCTTCTTTTTGCATAGTGCCAAAGTTAGGAGTTGGGGGTGAAGTAAACAAGAGCTAGATCGCGATGATGTTTGACCGGGGAAGGGGCCGATTTGTTTAGTTGTGCGCCGAGGTTTCGTACGCGCGAGATTGTTGATATTCTGGTGCTCAAAAATCAAATTCAGATGTGTATATATGGATTTAGATCATGTTCGGGTCTGATGCGGGAAATCAGAGTTTCTGTGTAACCCCAAATGCATCCAAAATCTGACCTTGGAATCTTGTAAGTAATTTTGAAATATGGGAACCAAATTCCTATAGGATTTTGCAAGCCGGTAGCTTGGCTATTTGTTTGTTAAGGGTTTGGATCGCACGAATTTCAAAGGAAAACCGTAGGAATCACGAAACGGAGGAAAGGAAGTGAAAATGATCGTTTGGAACAAAGGAACCGCAAATTCCTTTCCTCGGAAATCCTGTAGAAAAAAGAATCCACTCCGTCCTCTTATTTTCTTTTCCTTCACGGGCAACGCCCATGAGAAGTGAGAAAAGAACAAGCTAATCGCACCCAATAAAAAACCTGGCAGCCACCTCTGTGGCTCTGTGGCCCTGTTTGTATACGCTTTTCCTAGCCACGCTTGGATTATAATCTAAGCGAAGATTTTCTCGCTTCTCGTTTCTCGTAGTTCAAATCGTTGAAGCGGCTTACCACATAAGCGAGAATCGGTGGAAATAAGCAAAGCGTTTGGCGGGATTCTCGCTTATTTCCACCAATAAACCGCTTATAAGCGGATACAAACGGGGCTTGTAACTCCGCCATCCAACTGAACCGCTGTCGTCGTTGATGGACTTGCTGCCCTCCAAGAGTTGGCCTGCTCCGGAGGAGCTCCGACCGCTGCATCTGCATGCATGTAGCCCCTGCTCCATCCTCTACGTGCTGCTACCTGGATCTCTGCATCCATAGCTATGAACAACAGGGAGAGAGACAATAAGAACAACGGAAGGATAGAGACGAGGACAACAGGGGTTGAGCTGTTTTGTTTGTTCACATGTCATACTAGTGATCGGCACCTTCATTTTGTTGGTCAAGATGTCAGTAGCTATGGCCACTAGTTGAGAGCGACAATATTGATTGGCTAGCTGAGATTTTCCCCACGGCACCATGAAACATGAAGTTTCCTGTGATTTCATTTCTACGTTCCAAACATCACTCCATCCACTTTTCCTATGTTTTCCCTATCCTCTGTTTTAACACCGTATTCCTATTTCTTTTCTACGTTTTTCTCCTTGCCTCTATTTTGGGTTCCTTGTTCCAGGCACTACGAGGTTGGGAACTTAAGATAGGGATCGGACTATCGGATTTGGGAGTTCCATGATTTGCAGGGGCGGAGCTAGCCGATGGACTCACGGTGTCAGTGCCTTTAAACACCGGTGTCAGCTCCATAGCTAAGCAGTAGGTAATAGTGATTTGCCACTGGTTTTTAAGAAAACCATCGGTGTCAGTTGACACCAATGAATAGGCCTAGCTCCGCCTGATCTGCATGATATGTGAATGTGTCATTGTCACACTTTGATCTGATTGAAATTTAAGCAAAACTGCCAAATTAACATAGTTATATCGAGTACAAAAATATCAAATCGGACATACAAATCCATCGGATTTCACAAGAAAAGGAGGGAAGAAGAATCTACAACGTAGAATTTTGTTGAGCTGCCACACAGGAACCACCCATAAAAAGAGAATAAGAGAGTCAACTCACATATAAGTGTGGTTTTGGGCATTTGGCTGACGTGGCATATTATGAGTTGACATGACATCAACGGAAGAATTACGTTTAACGGCACAAGAATGAAATTGTACCCCCATCATAGATCTTGCAGTGGATATCATATCAGCTCTACCAAAGTTACCCGTCGGAGGTGGTCTATCGTGACTTGGATTCGGTTGGTTAAAGTCTCCAAATTGTGTCAAATCATAATTTCAAAGGTGTTGATTAAGATAGATAGCAGGGTGAAGATACAGCGGGTACAATGATTTTGTGGATTAAGATAGATAGCAGGGTGAAGATATAGCGGGTACAATGATTTTGTGGGGACGCAACGAACAATGTTTGATGCGTGATGCTTCATGTGAACATGAGTCCCACACAAAAAAGATTGTGTGGACAAGATTCTCCGTGAAGGATTGTAATATAACTACCTTTTCCATTAGCCATGTACTTGAATTATGACGGACCACCTTCGTATTTGACCAAATAAGCCTTGTTGTATGCTTTTTTTTCTTTTTATTTTTTCGGTCATCCGCATTTTCAGAGCTAGAGTTGTCGCCGTAGTTTGTCCAACTCAGAAGCTGTGTTATTCTTCGACAATGATCAATTCCTTTTAGCGAACCGCATAAGATAGTGTAAGTTTCTATTGATATAGTAGAAAATACAAGTCTATAGCCCTGTGAGGCTATAGCCAGGAAAGGAAAGAAGACTAAGAACTAAAATTCGACTGGTTGGATTAGGACATCAACACGACCACAATACATGACTCAACAACAACTAGCTGGTTGGATTGGGATATCAACACGGCATCACTCAAGCCTGACTGGTTGGATTGGGTCGTCAATGCAGTCTCAACGCTTGAAACTCGACAACAAAACGCAAGACCTGGCCGGTTGGATCCCAACTCGCAACGGCCTGAATGAACAACTCGTTCGGAAGGATGAAAACACCATGTGCCGATGACAACAGACAATCCGCCGAGGGGAAGAACCTAGCACTGAGCCAGTCGCCGCTATGCATGACAGATTGCCGCAAGGTCAACGTGAAGTTGCAAACGCACTGCCAAACTCCGACTAGGCAGCACTCCCCCGAAACATGCGGATCTCGGACGTCAACACAGGCAAAGATTGCGGGAGGAGAGGGCAAGAGAGAAGGGAAATCCGCTGGTCCCCATGCAGAACCCCACTATCTTGACAGCCAAGAGCACCACAATGCCGAAGAGGAGCCGCTAGAAGAGGCTGGGACAGGTTGTCCAAAGACGATACTTCCAAGGAAGGAACGACGCCGAGAGCACCCCCGCCGCTCGCTTGAGAAAACTCAAGCAAGATTTTCACCAGGAGAAACCTGCCAGGGAGAGGAGGGCACCTCGACAACACCCCCAAGAGGGAACATGGTGTCTGCTGAACGTTGTCGTTGCCAACCTGGCCTGAGGTCGAGCAAGACTTTTGTCTGGAAAAACCCTCATCCCACAATTGTCATAGCCCCAACACCCCCAAGACAAACACTATCGGCCACCCATCGCACACATGGCATCCACCACATCCATTCTGAGTCACCGTCCACCATTACTGTCGCAGGTCAACTCTCGGTCACCACCGCCATGCGTGCGGCCACTCTAGCACCCTCTGCTGCCGTCTTCGCCACGCTTGCGCCGCAAGATGGCCCCACGCTACCAACTGCGCCTCCATAGTGCCGTTGGCACGCCACTGCGCAGGGCCGACGCCAGCCATACCACCAAGATGTCGCTAGCGAGACCCGCGCGAGCCACTCTTGGTTGCACTGACGCCTCCAAAGCGGCGCAGAGCCGCATCCTCGTTGTGCCACCGCCGACAGCCACGCCGCCCATGGCTGCCCCCAAACGGAGTGGCATCCCGCCTCGCGCAGCCTTCATGTCGCTCACGTGCCACCGGCGAGCGTCGGAACTGGCGGCGACGCGGGCTTGGAGGAGGCCGCGCGTGGGCCCGGTGGCGGCCGCGCGTTGGCCCACAGGAGGCGCGAGGGCCGGGCAGCGGCCGAGCAAGGGCAGTAAGCCTGTAGTGCGATTAAGACGTGACTGTCATGATCCATCACTCTGCGTCTCTGCCTCACCGCCATCATCTGCCCCGAAATTCCTCGGATCGCTGCGCGCAATAGCTAGCGATCGGCGATTTCCACTTTTCGGGTCCAGACGATGGCGTGCCCTGATGAGCTCGTTTTGCCCGGAAATTGCCAAGAGCCTGCCTGGGGAAAGCAAGCCTCTTTCATACTAGCTCCCCGGAAAAAGAAAGACGCGTTTTGCGGTTGGCTTGGAAACATTGCGACATGCGTGCCGCCGTGCCGGGGAAGACAACGACTGAGTTTTACCGTTTACGTTTGTTATTACGTTTTAGCGTTTACAAAACAAAATGCTCCCACGAGTGTCCAATGTTTCAACATCGGCCGCTTTTGTGTTGCCTTGTTGGGCTTTCAAGGCTTTGTTACGTGGGCTGGTGCGTGTTGGACTCCGACAATGCAGCCTTGAATTCAATGAACTTTTTTTTTTTTGCTTAAGTATATATATACTTTTACTTTGTACCACATCGGCCGTTAGAATGGGTTTAGCAGAGGTTATATGTCATCGTGCAACTACTGTCATCAGACCGCGTGGAAGATGTGGTTAGCAATTTCAAACTCAAATATGAATTATTGGGAAAATTTATCAAGCACATAAATGATGTGCTTAGCGTTTTGTCTTTGACAATTTTTTTGTTTTTCATTTTCAAGAAATGTTTGTCGTCCAAGAGCTGTACTGGTGTGCTTAGCATTTTTTGACGTTTTCATTTTTCAAGAAACGTTTGTAGTCCAAGAGCTGTACTTGTGTGCTTAGCATTTTTTTTGACAACTAGATGGAGCATCATATCTCCACCTAATTTCATTCTTTAATTAACACAAAATACGATTCAAGATTTCTAACATCAACGCAGCCACGGAACGACATCATCACCTTAATAGAAGACGAACAGTAGAAACAAAACACAATATACATGGTTCCATCACTACTAGAATCCTAACTTAATTTAGCCAAGAGTTAATTTGTAGGAGTCGCCGACGACCCGTTGGAAAAAATATCATTGCCCGATAGTTTCGTAGTTCCTGACGGTGCAATCAAATCCCTTCGGCTATTTAATAGAATTGCCAACCGTTCCTGCAATGGGTGATGGTTTAGATGGAGGGGTCGTTTGTTTGGATATCAGGAGCTAAAGTTTAGCCATGTCAATATGTTCGGATACTAATTAGGAGCACTAAATATAAGTTAATTATAAAACTCCCCTAGACTAATTCGCGATACGAATATATTAAATCTAATTAAGCCATCATTAGCAAATAGTTACTATAGCATCACATTGTCAAATCATGAACTAATTAGACTTAATTAGATTCATCTCACGAATTAGACTCCATCTGTGTAATTAGTTTTATAATTTATCTATATTTAATACTCCTAATTAGTATCAAACATCCGATGTGATAGATGCTCATACACCTCCATTAGCAAATTCCCCTCGGTAATTCTGCAGCAAGGCACACACGTCCGGCTCAATGACACGTTCAAAGGATATGTACTGGTGGTTATCAGTACATAATGACCAAGGCTCAAGACGTCAAATCCATCTCTCCATCAAAACAAATCCGTTCTACTCAGCACCTCGTCCTTGTTGATCCGCCCAGAGCCATCGCTGAAGGCAACCAGACGGGCACCCGCGGCGAGCATGCATCTGGCGACCCTCGCAGTCCGTGGCAACACGGGTTACGAGGCGGCGCATCCTTCTGCAGCGGTGTGCATCCTCCTCCCCTCCCGATCCGCGCATGTATCACTTTCCTTTACATGTTTGAAGCTCTGTTGGTCATCTCCTTCAAGAGATGCGGCATGGACGGAAGGGAGACAAGAATCACAAGACATCGCAGATATTCATCAAAGGTGAGAACGACTTGAATACATATTATTTTGTTCTAATCTAAACTAATCATCTTTTGTTTGTCTTTTTAGAATAGTGTTCTTTTGAGAACGTGCATGGCATTATATTTGGTTAATCTATCTCGATCTTCTACCTTCCGGATAGGTATTACTAAAAATCCAGTTCTGTTCCCATTACTTCTCTCTGACATCAGTGTTCAGATTTGGAATCTAATTTTAATTTTCTCCTAATCCAGATCAGTCTTGTCCCCAATGATCATGTCAAGCATTCACAATTCGTGAAAGGAGCACGCGAAATGATGGGCTTGCAGCTTTTTTTCTGTAGATTTTGTATAGCCGCATGTGAGAACATGTACGTATCAACTATGTGCTGATTCATTTCTCAGAACATGAGAAACCGTGTACATGTTATCAAAGTTTTATTATTTATCAAATGCAACAGAGAAGCATATTCTAGAGCTATATGTATTATATTAATATTTGGCTATCTCGAAGCGTGTCAGAATGCAATCCATACAGCCGTGAAAGGCATATACGTACAATTCTACCAGGATTTTCCCCAAATACAAAAACAAAGAAAATAAGTATAAAAATAATATTAGAATTATTTTTTTTTGCAAAAGTTAAACCAATAGCTAAGAGTATCAAAACAGTCGGGGAATGGAATGGCTGTCCATATGTCCTGTTAGCGTGTATCCATTGGCTGAGAGTAGACCGTCGGGCTTTCACCGTTGGGAAATTAATGGCCGACATCCGCTGGGCTATTGGTCGAATGGCCAAGGGGAGATGGCCGACGGTATACCCTGGGCAATTTAGTTTTCCGAACGTACAAATAGATGGTCGATGGTTTAAACACTGTTGGCTATTGTTAGCATTCTAGCAGTGCATGTTACCATTCCACTAGCTGAGGCTCAGCTCAACGCCCACTCTCATAGACACAACACATCAACTATTTTTTTTGAGCATCAAACCAACTACTGGACTAGATAGGGGAAGCGCAATGAACCGAATTTGCAGTCTTATAGGTTTCGTTCATATGTGAATCATCGCAGAGAGAATCATCAGGCTTTCGAACGAAAGTGTGAAGACATATAATCAAGAGCACATGCATACAACCAGAGAAAAATATGTGCACTGTCACCTATTTAGGGTGTATTTGGTTGGAGGGATCCGATCGGCATCCTATCTAGAATCAAGCCACAAGCATGAGTTACTTCGAATCAAACGTTAGTTCACTCGGGTGATAACTAAGGATAGAAAATTTTGCAAGCCACTAGCTTACCTGGCGACGGATAATATATTTAGGTGGAAGATGTGATTTTACATGGTCCCAAAGTAGTTGCACATTGGTCCTTGATACATTTGGGTTGGTTTGATATGCACTATTTTTCTTTTTGGCACACGGCTAATTAACTTTCCATGTACCTAAGAACCAAACACCAGTCAGTTTCTACGAAATTGAAAGCTAGCCGGTGCATGCTTACAAGATTTTTGCACATGTATCTTGAGCATAAAAAAATGTCAAACAGGATATGCTTGGGCAAAAGATTGACGGTGACCCGTACGGCTCACGTGATTCGCATATCTCTGCCTCGAAGTTTCACCTGTAGGCTGTAGCGATAGCTTTAGCCATACGTTTTGCCCACTGCCCAGATACTGCCTGCAGCACGAATGTACATTTTGTTCTCTGCGAAAATTAAAGGATGGCAAAGAAGCATCTCGCGGTTTATTTGCCGCGGCCGTTTGCTACCAAGCACCAGGAATGGCTCATGCGTACGTGTCGGGAAACAAGGCACGGTTTTTTAGAAAATGGAGGCATCTCCAGCCTCTGCAAAAATACGCACAGCTATTATCTTGTTACAAAGTTTTCAGCTATCCAGCAGACTAAAGGGACGCATAATTGTAAAAGATTTAAGAAAAACAAAATCTATCATTAATTCTCCATGCATTCTTGTGCGAATGTCTCCATCGCAATCTCCTACAATTTCAAGCTTGCTGAACGGATGGTCTCCTTTGCCTCATGCTGCACCAATGCCCAGAAAGCGTTCCCTGAAGACAGCCTGCAAGCAACGGTGACTTGCTCTCCGGCCAATGGCTTGTTCAGCTGGGATTGGGGAGTCAACTAAACAATGCAAATAAAATGCTTGCACAGCACAAGTCTGTGTTCTTGCTGAAGCAATGGTGACCTGCTCTCCGGCCAAACCTAGGCTAGTAGGCTAGTAGCACCTGTGGCAAATCTTTCAGCGCGGACGGACTGCCCTTTCCAATAGGGGAATAATGAAACATGAAGGACTATAGGTACATACTTTTTTGATAGGACAATTTTATTAAATTCAAGATTTTTACATCATGCATATTCCTTAAACCACATTTCCGAACTCTTGATTACCAGGATACACAACCATAAGAAAGAAAGAAAGAAAATGTGGAACTAGGATGCTGATGACGGTCAATCCATAGACTATACTGTCTTCCACCTCCTATTCATTTTCTTTTCACCACTCACCTCTACTGTCGGATGGTGCGGACAACTGCGGATGTGTTGAGATAGCGCTTGTTTGAGAAAGCTACAGCTTCCTGTCACGTTGTCTGACATTCTCCGGTCGCATCATATCTGATATTCGCAAAAGTTTAATTAATCATTTCGCAAATTCCATACACGTACGTCCTTTGATATCCTGCCGAAACACCTAGGAATTTGTTAACCTATTCTTGCATTCCAAATGGCAGGGTAAGATCAAACCCTAGGGTTTGTAATTCCCCCAAAATACCTATATAATTCCTTCAATCAAAATAAGTCCCTGCCCTGGTTGTGTCTGCCACTAAAACTAAGTCCTAGTTTCTTTTTTTGGCACCAAACAAGAGTGTAAACACACTTGTGGTGATATGGCAGCGACTTATTGTCACTAGTCCCTGAATGCCATTTTTGTAGGTGAGAAGTGAGTATGGAAAGCTATAAGATTTTGAAAATCGTTAATTGGCATGTTCATTATGTTGCCTACATGTGTTTCAGGTCCAATATTGCTTATATCTTCGCTAGTATTCCTATAACTTCCGTTCTACTCCCTTCGTTCTTTTTTATTTGACGTTGCTTAGCTCAAATTTGAGCTAACCAGCTTCATGTAAATCAGAACAGAGGGAGTACTTGTCATCCTTGCATCACCATTAAACTATTTATCATTACACTATACTATACTGATTTCTAATGTACTTTTATTTAGATAGATGCGGTATGGAACTCCCATGGTTGAACCACAGCAAAAGAAGTCAGGTTAGAGTCATACATAAATACAAGTTTTTACCCAGTGGCCATTGATGTATAACTCACCAAGTATAACAAATTTATTGAGTCAAACACCGATCCACAAGTGTAAAAGAATAGAACGTGGTTGCCTATCTCGGCATTACCACGGTTGCGTGTTTTTATAGGGGAGAAGTCCCAACAAATTACAATGGAGGTTGTTGTGATCTGGTTCGGTTGGTGTACTTGTACATCAAGAAGTAATCTATCTCTAACTAATCTATCAACCAAACTAGAATACAACAACCAATATCTCCAAGAGATACAATCCGAATTCAATAACCTTGGACTGGGTTACATGGGATAATAACCAATACTTCTAATATCCCCTCTCAATCTAAACTTCTCTTCTTCTTGAGATTTAGATTGCTCGTGAAGTCTTCAAGCATCCTGCTCGGCAATGCTTTAGTAAATCCATCTACTAGCTGATCTTTAGAAGGAATCAAACGCACCTGCAGTTGTTTGTTTGCGACACGCTCTTGAACAAAATGAAAATCAATTTCAATATGCTTAGCTCTCGCATGAAACACAGGATTTGCAGATAAGTAAGTAGCACCTAAATTAACACACCATAGACATGGTGTCTGATCAGGAACTATACCAAGTTCTGTCAACATAGATTCTAACCAAATTATCTCAGCAGTAGCATTAGCTATTGACTTGTACTCTGCCTCTGTGCTTGATCTTGAGATAGTTGATTGCTTTCTAGCACTCCAGGAAATCAAATTAGACCCAAAATAAACCGCAAATCCTCCTATAGATCTTCTATCATCAATACTTCCTGCCCAATCAGCATCAGAGAAAGCACTAATCAAAGTAGAACTAGACGCACAAAATCTCAGTCCAATATCCAGTGTATTTTTGATATACCGAAGTATTCTTTTCACGGCTTTCCAATGAGCAGTAGTGGGCGCATGTAAGAACTGGCATACTTTATTTACTGAAAAGGCTAGATCAGGTCTAGTCAATGTAAGATACTATAATGCACCTACTACACTTCTGTACCGTGTGCTGTCGCCTGAGCTTAGCAATTAACCTTCATGTTTTGAGAGCTTCTCACTTGTAGATAACAGCGTAGAAGATGGTTTGCAATTAATCATACCTACTCGAGTCAGAATTTCTTTTGCATACTTTTCTTGAGTCAGCAGCAGCCGATCCTTTTCTCTTTGCACTTCTATTCCCAGAAAATAACTGAGGTTTCCCAAGTCCTTTAGAACAAAGTCCTTCTTTAAATCAATTAGTAGTGCTGAAACAGCCTCACTAGATGAACTTGTAACAATGATATCATCAACATAAATTAACATATAAATCATGATGCCACACTTTTGATAAATAAACAAATAAGTATCTAACTTAGATGCTGTAAATCCAAGAGAAATAAGTTTAGAACTTAGCTTAGCATACCAAGCTCAAGGTGCTTGTTTCAACCCATATATGGCTTTATCCAATTTACACACAAGATGTGAACCTTCTTTATGCTCAAAACCTAGGGGTTGCCTCATATATACCTCTTCTTCTAGAACACCATGAAGAAACACATTCTGTACATCTAATTGTTTAAGACACCATCCTTTTGAAATGGCAATAGAGAGAACAAGCCTTGCAGTTGCAATTTTAACCACATGACTAAATGTGTCTTCATAGTCAATTCCATACCGCTGTCGAAAACCCTTTGCAACAAGCCTTGCCTTGTATCTATCTATAGTATCATCTGATTTTCTTTTAAATTTAAACACCCACTTACAATCAATAATATTTTACCCTTCCTTTTTGGAACCAAATGCCAAGTCTGGTTCCTTATGAGAGCATTGAATTCATCTTGCATAGCCTCTTTCCACCTTGGATCACTTAACACTTCATGAAAATCTTGTGGCTCTCCAGTAGCTGAAAACATGCCATACCTGATCATATCTTTGAACTGTTTTGGTTTTGTTATCCCACTCTGAAGTCTGGTACATCATCAAGGTATTGCAATAGGTGTGGGAGGAGCTGTGTCAAAAACTAGAGCCAATGCAGTAGATGGCGACGGAACAGGAGATGGCGCAACAACATCCGGAGAGACATCCGCAGCGGATCCGGGGTTCGCAGAAGATCCGAGCGCACTGGGTGTGCCAGGCACAGACTCCATCACGACCGGACAAGAAGTGGCAGGCGCGAGCGCAATGGATTCCCTCCCACGCGTCGAACTCGGAGTGGTGGAGACGGGCGCTGTCGGGGTAGTGATGGACGGGGCAGGCGCAGGCGGAGCAAAATCGGGATCCAAGCCTGATTTGCTTGGAGTGTGGAGTGAATCAGCCTGGAGACTGCTGCATGGATCTTTTGTGCCAGCCAGGATCCAGCTATTGTGAGCATCTACATTCAAATTGTCCTGCACATTGCTAACATCCAAATGATCAGGAGCATTAGTAATATTGTCAGTACAACTTACATCCCCCTGGTTACGAAGGTGATTAGGAAGAAGAAGAATTTCTTTCCTAAGAAGAGCTCCTGCATTTGGATGCAGATGAGCAAAGGGAAAATAAGATTCATCAAAGACTACATCATGTGATATGTAGATCCGACCAGTGGTAGGGTCTAAGCACTTGAACCCCTTATGCATGGAACTGTATCCAAGAAAAGTGCATCTAATGGAGTGAAAAGCTAGCTTGCGAATATTGAAGGATCTCAAATTCGGCCAACAGGCACACCCAAAAATGTGAAGGGAGTAGTAGTTAGGTTTCTCATGAAGCAAGTGTTATACAGGAGTCTCAAAATTGATAACCTTGCTGGGAAGCAAATTGATAAGGTAGGTGGCAGTCAAGAAAGCTTGATCCCAATATTTTAGAGGCATAGATGTATTTACAAGAAGAGCAAGATCAACTTCTACAATATGGCGATGTTTTCTTTCAACCAAACCATTCTGTTGATGCGCATGAGTGCTATACCAATCTTTTGAAAGAAGGAGTTTAATTTTTCATATTCTCCTCCCCAGTCGGTTTGCATAGATATAATCTTTTTGTTGTGCTTTGGCTCAACTAGACTTTGAAAATTTTGAAACACTTGAAAGACATCAGATTTGTTTTTTAGAAGATAAATCTAGGTGTATCTGCTATAATCGTCAATGAAGGTCACATAGTAAGAGTGATGACCAACATACATAGGTGCAGGACCCCAAACATCTGAATGAACAAGATCAAGGGGCGCATTGGATTAATTTATTGAAGTAGAATAAGGAAGCTGATGACTTTTAGCCATTTTACATGAATCACAAACTGACTCAGAACTAGCAATGCTATCACAAGGGAGATAATTATTGCTAAGCACATGTTCAACAATAGGAAAAGCGGGATGACCTAACTGACTATGCCACTTAGAAGTGGATGGTTTATTGATTCCGTAGACTTCTTTGCTGACTCCTCCTTCTGAAGAGATGGGTTCTAAGGGATATAGACCTCCTCTACATCTCCCTTGATGGAGAATTTTCCTCGTTTCCTGATCCTTAATAAAAAAGAATTTAGGATGAAACTCAAGAAAGGTATTATTATCAAATGCTAGTTTGTGAACAGAAATGAGACTCTTGTGTGCACTAGGGACATGAAGAATATTATTTAGATGCAGCTTTCTACTAGGGGTAGGTAAAGTTGAATGACCAATATTACTAATTTTCATACTTGAACCATTGGCCGCTTGAGCTTGTTCTCGACCATTGTACTTGTCCTTGACCGTTAGCTTGTGAAGTTCTCCAATAATATGATATGTAGCACCACTATCTGCGTAGCAGTTTGTATCATACCCATAGTGAGTAGCTGCAGCTCCGGCCATCTTGGTATTCTGATGATCATCATCTTCATATCTATACCAGCACTTTGACGCTTCATGACCCACCTTCTTGCATATCTAATAGGTAGTTTTACTTTGGCCGCCTTGCTTGGGCTGAAATCCACCATTGGTGTTGTTTCAGCCCTAAGTGCCATGGCCACCATTGGTGCGACCACGGTTTTGGCCACCATTGCCACATCCTCGAAAACCTTCACGGTTTGCTGAATTTGTTGAGGACGAGTACTGACCACCTTCATTGTAAGCCTCAAGGCGCAGCTCATAGGACATTAGATGAGAGTATAGCTAGGAAAGAGGAATAGCATCCGCATGGCCAAGCATCGAAGAAACAAAGGGATTGTACGCAAAATCAAGACTGTTAAGTAAATAAGATGCCATCTCACCATCATCAATGATTATACCTACTGCAGCGAGCTCATCCTTGATGGCCACCATCTTGTGAAATAGGTTGACGAAGTCATGCTACCCTTCTTGAGAGTAGACAGCCTCATGCGCAAATTTGTCATGCGTGCTCTTGAGTGGGCTGCAAACATTGTCTGTAGCGCGCTCCATGCTCCTGCCGAGGTTGTCTTCACCACCACTTGTGCAAGCACTTCTTTGGTGATGGAGTTGAGCAGGTGTTGACGCCAGATTTCGTCACCAGTGAAATCGGCAAAGAGGAAATTGGAAAAGTACAGTTGGGAATCGGCCGAATGGCGCCACAGTTCGAGATCGGTTGGTTGGCGCTACAGTCCAAGATCGGCCAATGCTACAGTACGGGATCGGCCGATGACTTCTGCCTCGCTTGACCCTTGGGGTTCGGATCGGACACGCCAGGTTCCTGATCGGTTACCTTTTTCCGATAAGGAATCGGCCGATTAGGAGGTTGGAATAATTGGGCCGGTATGGGCTTGGAAAGGAATAGAAGGATGAAGGGGAAATCAGCCCGTGAAGCGTATAATGACCAACCTAGTACGAATCGTACTTGTAAATATTCGTTTTCTATTTCAATTAGGGATAGAGTCCTAGTCAGTTAAGGAGTCATCTGTACGGGGCTATAAATAGCTACCTTTGTAAATCTGTAATCATCAACTACTCAATACAACAAACTACTTTTTCCTCGTACTTACTTTCAAGCAGGCGACTTCGCCAATACTTTTGTCTTTTTCACGAGTTTGTGCGGGTTGGCAGGGCTGCATCAACTTGATCTCCGGCCGATTCTGTAAGTTCCGCTTATCGAGTAATATCTAAGCTTTAACTTCGGGCGCATCGCTGTTGTTTCGTTTAGATTTATTCACCAGTTATCGATATTTACTAGAATCATAGGTTTTACCTGTTTTTCTAGTTTTATCATCAGTTATCCAGCTAGGAATCGGCAGTTTCGGCTTTCTTTATATTCTGCTATTAAATTCACTTATTTTACACATAGCCGATTAGATCTATTCCTAGTGTCGCTACTATAGCATTGTGTCGATTAATCCTGTAATCTTCGTCTACACTGCTACAGTAATCGGCTGCTTCATAGCCGATTTCTTTATTGCGGCAAATCGGCCGATTCGCTGATAAGCTCTCTCGAGATCGGAAATTCAGCCGATCGCGACTTCTGGATCTGACACGTATTCTTCCTTGCCAATCAACAGGTCAGATTGGCTGGCACGCCGCGCAAACCGCACCAGGGCAATCACCCGAACAGGAGTTAAGCAGATTCTCCCGGGTCGTGTGTCAGACGCTGGGGATTCGGTTGACCGATTTCTAGCGCCAACACACTTTTGGCACGCCCGGTGGGACGAATACAACCGCCGCCATGTCGAAAGCTACTGAAATCTCCGAAGATAACGTCATCGAAGTGACGGAAGCAGATCTCAAGGACGACCAGAAGGAAGAACTAGAGAAGCAGATAGCACTCTACCGGAAGGTATGCCTGCAGTCCTTCAGTCGCTCCAGGAGCGGGGAAACCATCAAAAAATCTCCGTTTCCAGCTCCCCGCCAGATCACGATCTCCGAGGACTCGGACAAAATGTCCGAGATGGTCCAACAGTCCGTTTATCACGCCTTCATTGATCAATCCCCGGTGCTCGCAAATACGGTGTACAATGCCGTCGTCAGCTCCTTCGCTAACGGAGCACCTCAAGGATACAAGGGACCGGCTTATACCCAGCCGATTCCACCGAACAAGGCTTATTTGAATTCGGTTTCTCAGCCTCCAATTTTCTGTTGGGGGTTCAGACGCTTCATCATCATCGGTTCCTATGGGGTATAGTGGCACACAACACTTTCAGCCACACACCGTCCAGCTGTCCTCTGCGCCGTTCCCTCCAGTTAGCCCATCGCCTTGGGGGGCACCATCAGCTACGGCCGTTCAGGATCAATCGCCCGGTCAGGGAAGTCCCCAATTCCAGGCATCTTTCCAAGTGGCCACTCGACCAACCATGCCGCCGTACCAACCTGTTGCACCAGAGATGAGCAAAACGGCAGAGCTCGTGCTATATGATGAAACGAGTGGTTTATTCAAACAGCCGACCTTTAATACACAGCCGACTTTCACTCAGATTCCACCTGCTTTCACTCAGCATCAGGCTATTCCACCGCCGGTATACCAGCACGTGCCAATACCTCAGCCGACGGTTCACCAGCAACAGCCGGATTGGTCGGCACGTATTGCAGAAGTGATTCAAGAACAATTCGGCTTGAAGCCGAAGGTACAAACTTATACCTATAGGACACCATACCCGTCTACATACGATCTATTACCGTTTCCCCATCGGTATAAAGTTCCTGACTTCACCAAGTTCTCGGGGATGGACGACACTTCGACCGTGGAGCACGTGAATAGATTTATCATCCAATGCGGAGAAGCGGCTGCACAAGATGCTCTGCGGGTGTGGCTATTCTCATCATCCTTGTCCGGGTCGGCCTTCCAGTGGTTCACAACATTACCGCCGAACTCGATTATTACATGGGCCGATTTGGAAAGACAGTTTCATAAATACTTCTATGCTGGGGTACATGAGATGAAGCTGTCCGATTTGACCAGCCTCAAGCAGAGAAGCGACGAGCCGATATCCTCATACGTACAGAGGTTTCGGGGAATCAGGAACAAATGTTACTCTTTGGCTCTAAACGACGCGCAGCTGGCCGATATAGCCTTTCAAGGTCTCCTGCCCCACATCAAAGAAAAATACGCCTCACAAGAGTTCGAGAGTTTAAGCCAAATCGTCCACCGATTGTCTGGACAGGAGCTACGTTCTTTCGATTCACGAAGGAACTTCCAGAAGAAGGTGGCGTTCCTGGAAGAGGTAGAGGCCGAAGAAGACATTGAGATCGGTCTTGCGGAGTGGGTCAAGGGAAAAAAGTCAATATCATGCCCGTTCGGCAAGAAGGAGCCAGAGGCGTTCGGTTTTGACATGACGAAGGCCGATAAAATCTTCAACCTTCTCCTCCAGGAAGGACAGATCAAGCTCTCGCCATATCATACAATACCTTCTGCCGAACAACTAAAAAAGATGAAATATTGCAAATGGCACAACGCCACGTCCCATGATACTAATGAGTGCAAAATCTTCAGGCAGCAGATACAGTTGGCCATTGAGCAGGGCAGGCTTAAATTTGAAGTGCCAACAAAATCTGCCAAGCCGATGAAGATCGACCAGCACCCCTTCCCCACCAACATGGTTGATACGGAGGAGAACTCACTCCAAACAAAGGTGCTGACGTCCGAATCGGCTAAAAAGAGTGGTGCCGTAGAACCCAGAAATCAAGCAATGCCTGAGGACGTCAAGGGGAAGCGGCGGATGGAGGACGACGATGGCGAATCAGAAGAGCCACACATTACTTCCCAGTTCCTGCTCCAAAAATATCAGCGTCAACATGAACGCTCAAGATCCCGGGAAGAGGCGATGCGGCGGCACGAAGATCACTGGAGGTGCCCGTTCTTCATCCACTATTGGGAAAGCAACCTCAGGCTGCCTTCGGCCGATAATTGCCCAGAATGCAACGGCCCGTATCGTGGTAATCGGCCGTTCAACAGGTCTCACTCCAGAGACGAAAGACCAGAACCGATCAGCAGGAACTGGCGCGACCAAGACGACCAGCGCCCTCCCGTGCGTGATCGGCTGGGGGGCAGAAGTGACCGATATGACCGGTCAGAAGACAGACGCCGTGACAGACCGGGGGGCAGGTTTGATCGACACGACCGGCCAGAAAACAGGGCAACGTTCACAGTCGGCTTGAAGAGATGGCCGACACACGGGTGACAGACGAAAACCCTTTAGGACGCGAGCTGGAGTGGGAACGCGCCAAGTCAGGAACCAAACCAATAAACCCCAGGTGGTGTCCCGACGGATTGACCAAATCTCAAAAACGAAGGATCCAACGTCTCCGCCAGTGGGAACAGCAGGAAGAGGAACAACAGAGCACGACGGACAAGAAGGAAGGCAGACCTCGGGTATGGCGCCCCAAAAGAAATGATAGAGGGGGCGACGAATCGGCGGGTGATGAATCGGCAGCCGATATCGGCATGGTTTTCATACTGCCGATGGAATTTATGACTCCTGCCGATCGACAGGATATGTCGGCGATAGAAGAACAGATGGCACAGTTGGCTTTGGAGCCAATGATGGCCACGTTCGAGAAGCCCGAGGACGACAAACGACAATACCTGAAAGCATTGTTCCTCAAAGGGCACGTCAACGGCCGCCCCCTCACCAGGTTAATGGTAGACGGAGGAGCTGCAGTCAATATCATGCCATATGTCGTGCTCCGGAAGCTTGGGAAGAGCGACAACGACTTGACCAAGACAGACATGATGCTCAAAGACTTCGAAGGCAACGTGTCTCCTGCTCGCGGCGCCCTCTGCGTCGACCTCACAATCGGTAGTAAGACCCTTCCCACTACCTTCTTTATTATTAATGGCAAGGGATCCTACAACATGCTACTCGGCCGGGACTGGATACACGCAAATTGCTGCATTCCATCAACAATGCATCAATGTCTTGTACAATGGGTCGGCGACAACATCGAGGTAGTCAACGCTGATTCCGCATACAGCATCACAGCAGCCGACACGTAGCTGTGGAGTTGCGAAACCGTCAAGTGCATATCCGGCAGAGTATGAGATACCGATTTCCTGAAGGTGTCCGATTTTGGCCTTCAGCCGATCCGAGCAGTCGGCTCCGAAGACTCAGAATAAATGGATCAGTCCGCCCGAGAAGATGGGAAGTTAGGGCACGGGTTCACGTCGGCCGATTCTTTGGAGATGATAGACTTAGGCGATGGTACCAAACCAAGGCCGACTTATATTAGTGCAAATTTAGACCCAGAATACAAATGTAAATTAACAAACTTGTTAAGGGAATTTAAGGATTGTTTTGCTTGGGAGTATCATGAGATGCCCGGTTTAGATCGATCTATTGTTGAACATCGGCTACCCATAAAACCAGGGCATCGGCCGTACCAACAGCCCGCACGGCGCTGCAATCCTAAAATTTTACTAGACATAAAAGTCGAAATAACTCAGCTAATCGAAGTAAAATTTATTCGGCAATGCCGTTATGCCGAATGGATCTCCAACATTGTACCAGTCTACAAAAAGAACGGAAAGTTACGCGTGTGCGTTGATTTCAGGAATCTTAATCAGGCCACACCGATGGACGGATACCCTATGCCAACGGCCGATGTACTGATAGACGCTACCGCGGGACACAAGATTATTAGCTTCATGGACGGAAACGCTGGGTACAATCAAATACTTATGGCCGAAGAAGACATACCCAAAACGGCCTTCAGATGCCCGGGCCACCTTGGTTTATTCGAGTGGGTGGTGATGACTTTTGTCTTGAAGAACGCCGGCGCCACGTATCAGAGAGCCATGAATTACATATTTCACAAACTCATCGGCATTCTGTAGAAATCTACATCGACGACGTTGTGGTTAAGTCCAAAGGACACGAAGAGCATCTGGCCGATTTGCGAAGAGTGCTAGAGTGCACCAAGAAACATGGGCTGAAGATGAATCCCAATAAGTGTGCCTTCGGCGTGTCCGCCGGACAGTTCTTAGGATTCATGGTGCACGAGCGGGGAATAGAAATCAATCGGAAGACCATAGCGGCTATCAACAAAGTCGTGGCCCCGCAGAATAAAACTGAATTGCAGTCTTTAATCGGCAAAGTAAATTTCATCTGAAGATTCATATCTAATCTGTCTAGGCGGATTCAGGCGTTCACACCACTGTTGAAGTTGAAGCCTGACCAGGAGTTCATATGGGGGGATGAGCAACGCAAAGCATTGGAAGACATCAAGCAGTACTTGGTCTCACCACCGGTATTGGTTCCTCCTCAAACTGGTAAGCCATTTAAATTATACTTATCAGCCGATGAAAAGGCTATTGGGTCGGCTCTAGTCCAGGAATTCGATGGAAAGGAACGAGTGATTTATTATGTCAGTAGAAGACTTCTGGACGCTGAAACAAGATATCCTCCGGTGGAGCGGTTGTGCTTATGTCTTTACTTCTCATGCACCAAACTCAGGCACTATTTACTGTCAGTAGAATGCGTGGTCGTATGCAAAGACGACGTAGTAAAATACATGCTATCACTGCCGATCTTGAAAGGACGAATCGGCAAATGGATCTTAGCTTTGTCAGAGTTCGATCTACAGTATGAATCGGCAAAAGCCGTCAAAGGTCAGGTCATGGCCGATTTCGTTGCCCAACACTGTGGACCAGAGATTACCTTCGTAGAACCGGTGCCTTGGACTTTATACTTTGATGGGTCGTCATGTGGGGTCGGATCAGGAATCGGCATCGTTCTCATATCGCCTCGGGGGGCAAGCTATGATTTTTCTCTGCCGATAGAAGCCACTGCCACTAACAATCAAGCGGAGTACCGAGCCGTATTAAAGGGCTTAAAACTACTACGAGAAGTCAAGGCCGATTCTGTCGAAGTCTTCGGGGATTCCATGCTTATTGTGGATCAATTAATCGGGAGGTCCGAATGCAAGGACGATATATTAAGAATTTATTATGAAGATTGCCTACAACTCTTAAAAGAATTTAAATCGGCAGTAATCGAGCACATCCCAAGGGACCACAACGAGGATGCCAACAAGCTCGCCCAGCACGCATCTGGATATCGGCCAATTCTAGGCGCTATGGCTCTGGAACTCGCGGCCGATGACTGGCGGAAAGAAATTGCCGACTACTTGAAGGATCCGTCTAAGAAGGTGGAACGACGAGTGCGTTTTCACGCTACTAAGTACGTACTGCTCGAAGACGACCTGTTCTACCGAACAATTGACGGCGTCCTACTCAAATGTCTGGGAACAGAGGAGGCTAAGACTCTAATGGGAGAAATCCATGAAGGGGTATGCGGAGCCCACCAATCGGCCCATAAGATGAAATGGATGATCAGGAATAATGGGTATTACTGGCCAACGATCCTCGAAGATTGTTTCAAATATTATAAGGGATGCCAGGATTGTCAGAAATTTGGGAATGTCCTACGTGCACCCGCATCGGCTATGAATCCCATTATCAAACCATGGCCATTCAGGGGATGGGGAATAGACCTTATCGGCCAAATTTACCCACCATCAAGCAAAGGGCACAAATTTATTCTGGTGGCTACCGATTATTTTACCAAATGGGTGGAAGCAATTCCGTTAAGAGCCGTAACATCGGCTATCATGGCCGACTTCG
The DNA here is from genome assembly GCF_000263155.2 of Setaria italica. Lineage (NCBI taxonomy): Eukaryota > Viridiplantae > Streptophyta > Magnoliopsida > Poales > Poaceae > Setaria > Setaria italica. The sequence goes on along the minus strand of NC_028455.1, from coordinate 24,634,386 downwards.
TAAGGGATCATATTGTCTACCGATTCGGCATCCCCCAGACTATTACAACCGATCAGGGAACAATGTTCACATCAGGGGAATTCGAAGAATTTACAGCTGATATGGGGATCAAATTGTTAAACTCCTCTCCGTACTGGCCAACGGCCAGGCCGAATCTTCCAACAAAGGGATAATTAAGTTAATCAAAAGAAAAATAGAGGAGCAGCCGAAGAAATGGCACCTATGTTTAACCGAAGCTCTATGGGCATATAGGATGGCTTGTCATGGGGCCACCAAGTTATCGCCTTATCAATTGGTGTACGGTCACGACACGGTATTACCATGGGAATCAAGGGCGGGGTCAAGGTGCATTTCGCTCCAGGACCAGCTAACAGCCGATGACTACTCGTCGCTCATGAAAAGGGAACTTGATGACTTGGCTGGCCAGCGATTGAGAGCTTTGATAAGCATTGAGGAAAACAAAAAGAAAGTAGCCAGGTGGTACGATAAGAAGGTCAGAGTTAAACAATTTTCCCCTGGGGACCTGGTTTGGAAGTTAGTGTTGCCGATTGGGTCGAAAGATCCTAAATTCGGAAAATGGTCTCCTACATGGGAAGGGCCGTATAAAATCGGCAGATGTGCTCCAGGAAATGCCTATATTTTGGAAACAATCGAGGGAGAAGAGTTTACTAGGGCTCTGAACGGAAGGTACTTGAAAAGGTACTACCCTAGTATATGGGTCGGAGCATAAAGGAGTAGCCACAGTACAACGATGCACAGCCGATCTATCAACGGGGCACAACCGATACAAAACGGTTCATCTAGAAAAAACATGTAATCGTCCAGATCGGCCGATGTATTCATTCGGTACGGACGGTGGGTTACACGGCCGACAAAGTACAAGTCGCCCTTAGAACAAAAAATAATAATTAACCATTCTTCTTCTTGCGCTCTCTCTCAGCCCGACCTAATGCTATCATGAGACGGATGTACTATTCGTCCATCTCTTTTGGAGCCTCACCATTCTTTTTCTTACGCTCTCTCTCAGCCCGACCTAACTCTATCATACGACGGAGATATTCTTCTTCTGTCACTTTCATCGAAGCCTCCGCTTCAACTTGACGGGGGAGAGGATGGCTCCGGTCCATGGCCGGGCGCGAAGTTCCCGCCACCGCATCTTCAAGGGCGATTCTTGCAGGGAGCGGATGGCTTCTGTCGGCTGGAGGTTGCCGGCGAGCGTTGCCGTCCAGAAAGTCCAAGACCCGACGGGCGTCAGCAGAGACGTGTTCTTGAAGTTCGTCACGATGAGCCCTGATTAAGTCCTTATCCTCCGACGTCAATGGTTCATCAGAGTGTATAACTTCGATGGCGCGCTCAAGTCCGGGGCTAAGGCGTCGAGGCTGAGGAAAGAAAGATTAAAAAAGTGATCTCCTGCAAAAGAGTTAAACGGAGGAGAAGGATAAGGTTTTCACCTGGTTAACAGAGAAAGAGGAAGACGACGAAGACATGACAAAAGGTCGCGCCGACGAGAACGGGTTGAGAAAATAAAGCCAAAGTCCAACTGGTGCTCTCAGAAGGAGGAGTCTAGGCCGACATTTATAAGAGAAAGAGGCGTGGATATTTGGTAAGGGTGCATCCCATCGGAAGTAAGAAGGGCAATAAATAAAAGGAGCGTCGCGAAGGACGGTCAAAGCAGTTATTAAAGGTTCGTACAAAGAGGTCAGTGCCTTTACAGATTGCCCAGAAGGGCATCAATAGCCGCAATCGCCCGATGCCGGATCTGATCGGCAGAGTCCAAGACCCGTTGGTCTTCATCCGCCGATCCAGGGACTTCTGACGCGCTACGGTGGAGCTTCAGGGCTTCATGGGCCAAGTGCTGCCTCTCCTGTTTTAAATCGGCAATGACAGAAGGGAGTTCTTGGAGCCTTTTCTCTTCGGCACTGATTGCCTTAGTCACCTGCTCCATTTCCTTGGCAAGCTCTGCCCTTTGGCGTTTGAGGCGGTCTATCTCGCCGATGATCCATGGGCGGGAGTCCTCTAGAAAATGAATACGTAGGTGCACCTCTTGAGCTTGACGTTTGTACGCGTCCTCTTCTTCACGAGTCTTGGCCAGCTTGGCGCGATCAGCCATATGACGAAGGGCTCTGAAGACCGGGATCCTCATGGACTCGATGAATGCAGCCGGCGCCAAAGCCTCCTTCGCTTCTTCTGGCACTCGTCCGCTGACGTCACCGAAAAGTTGCCGAATCGGTGAGGCATCTTCTACTAATCGGCCGATGTCTCCTTGAAGAAGGGATCGGATGCTGGTAAGCTTGGCTCGGACGTCGTCAGGGATGGAGCTCAAGACGACCTGGCGAGAAGCGACTTCTTCGTCGTCAGAGAGGGCGACCGCGAAAGAGAAGAGGCTGTTGTCAGGGGTGTCCTGTTCCTGGAAATAATAAAGAAGAAAAAGATAAATCGGCTGACGGTGATAGCAAATCGGCTAAACAAAGCTGAAAGATGTCTTACCTCTTTGAATCGAATTTCTTCAAGTTGCATTCGGGAAGCCATCGTCCTCGGCTCAGGGGCTTGTACCATGGGTTCATCAGAAGAGGAAGACTCCACGATGATCGACGCTGTGCTTGGACCAGCTTCCCGAGAGGGGACCAATTGTTGAGGAGCGCTTGGCGTGCCGATGACCTGTGTCAGAAGGTTGAGTAAGCATATTATTCAAACACTAAGGGAATCGGCGAAATTGTGTTGTACCTCAACCGATGGAAGCAGGGGTGCGTCGATGGCCAATTGGGTTGCTGCCGATTGTTGTGTGTCCATGGGGATACTCTGTGCAGTCTAAGATAAAAAGAATTAATATCGAAACGACAATCGGAAGGATTAAACATAAGTTTACCTGCACGGCCTCTAATAGCAGTGACGCGGCGGCTGCCCCAGCTTGCGCGATGACTTGAGTGTCGATCTCTCTGGTAGCTTGAGGGGGTGGTGCGGCCGAAGTCTCTGCCGATACGAGCATGGGAGAATCCGCCAGTTCTATACGGGCCCGGACTCGGCGGCTGGTCTTCTTGGTGACCTTCTTCTGTGTTTGTTTCGATCGGCCAGCAATTACATCCACGGACGGAGCATCATAGCCGATCAGAGGGTAGGTGGTGTATGGATGATCTTCTATTAGCCGACCACTCCGGCTGTGTGTTGGGGGGACACGATTCTCTGACTGAAGAAATGAAGCGAAGTATTAGTATTCAACTACATTAAAAAAAGTAAAAATCGGCTAAGAAAAATACCTCAGCATTCGGGTCGATGTTGGCTGGATCCAGGAGATTGCAATATGCCGATGCCGAGTTGCAGAAGAGGAATTGTTTCCATTCGGCCCACCAAAGTTTGAATGGCTGGACGGCGAAGGGGGCTACTATCCAGTTGTTCAGATCAATAGTGGTGGAGTCCGGGATCTGGTCTCGTACCCGACTGTAGTCCAGACCTGTTGTGAGCCCATCTCTGAACTTGACTGGGCCAGCAAAATATACTTGAATCGGCAGCTGACCCATGCCGAGTTGGCGTGCTACAGCAGAGGGATTGTAGAACTCGTACGTGGGGGCATCTTTCCCCAAAAAGAAGTTGGCTGGCAGGATTCTTGGCTTGATTAGTTCATCGGTGAGTTCTTCGTCGAATCGGCCGGTGGTCGAGTCGAAGCAGGTTGGGATTTCAAAGATTGGGTCATCCCGCTGATAAGGAAACCAGACGGTTGCATCTTCATTAAAGCCGTTGTAAAAGCATCGGAAGTACTCGGCCACTTTTGTAGCAGAGTACAAGCAACCCGGAAAGGCAGACGCCGCTTCACCGAAAGATGTGCATCGGCGACGAGCAGTAGGATCTTCTGCCGATTCAATGTTGGGGAACATCATGTGTTCAACCCTCTGCTGAGTGATCTTGCTCATATAAAGGTTCAACCATAAATTGATGAACCACCAGGGGCCACCTGGATTTCCAATCGGCTCCCCCTTGGATAGTTTGATGCCGATTTGGTGGAGCATGTGGTACACCGCCCCTAGCAAGTGTTTCCCAAGGGGAATAGGGGTTCCTGCCGATAGCGCTTCGGCTAAAGCTTGAGTGTTGGTTGATGGGCCGGCTGCTCTTCCGCAAAAGAGATGTTTTTCTAACCACATCATTAAAAAGGCTGTGTGCTCCCTATTCTCAACAGACCCGGCTCTTTTGTTGCATCTGATGAATCCTTTCCACCCGCCGATTCCTCTTGTGTCCAGCCGATGTGACGTTGCGGCTAGGAGGCGGAAAGGTGTGTTCGGGGAGGAAATGTCAAGGCCGGTCAACAAAACCACATCGGCCAGTGTGGGAGTCATAGGTCCATGCCCAAACAAGAAAGCATTGAGGGCATCGGACCAAAAGTAAGAGGCCGCTATTACCAACGGTTCATTTCGCTCCATCTGGGACAAGGACAGGTTGATGCACTGGCCGATTTTGAGTTCGTCCCATTGGACCCTCTTCGGTTCGGCTATCCATTGGTACCACTCCCTCCAACCAGGGGTTTCATTCGGCCAAGACCTAAAAGTACCTAGCCAGTGATCCAGGTCCATGGTGGATTCTTTGAAAGGGATCCTATGAGTTTCCAAATTGATAAGCTCGGTTGGATCTGGGTTCCCCATGGGTCAAAGACAGACAAGGCCGGGATTTCCCGTAAGATGGATAGTAATGCGATGTCTAACCGCCTAAAAAAGGAAAGGGGGTGCGAAAAGTAAGAAATAGATCTAAAGTAAATGCATTGCCGATAGAGGAAGGATTCGGTAATAACCTCTGGGATGAAGTTCCTTGTAGTCGGCGTGACCGCCGGTGCAGCTGCGGAAGATGAGGCCGTTATGGGGATCGCCATTGGGATGTCCGATGAAGCTCCTTCTTTTGACGACGGAGCGACCGCTGCCGCCACTTCCGCCGGAGGCGCCATTTCTGGAGCATTACGCCCGGGAGAGTTGCCAGAAGGTGCCGCCATTGGAGGGGAAGAGAAGAAGCAACAGGAAGATGGCGCTAGGAAGCTTCGGAGCTAAGGGAAAGTGCTGAGGGAAGAAGAAGGCGCGCGCGCTGAGAAAGAAAGACGTGAGCTTGAAGGTGAAATGCGGGGTGAACTGCTATATAAAGGGCGCCTAAGGAGGGGTAAAAATGGAATTTTTACCGCGCCGGCGTTTCGAGTTTTTCGGGAGTAGTGGTTATCGTGGGCGCCCGTTTCGAAAAGGTTGCAATCATCAGGTTGGAGACCGCGAAACGGAAGGATATTTTCATTGCGGCTGTTTCGGAGGAGAAGTTGAAAAGAATTTCGAAGTAAAAGACTATGTTTTACTCCGAAACTGGGGGGCATGTGTTGACGCCAGATTTCGTCACCAGTGAAATCGGCAAAGAGGAAATTGGAAAAGTACAGTTGGGAATCGGCCGAATGGCGCCACAGTTCGAGATCGGTTGGTTGGCGCTACAGTCCAAGATCGGCCAATGCTACAGTACGGGATCGGCCGATGACTTCTGCCTCGCTTGACCCTTGGGGTTCGGATCGGACACGCCAGGTTCCTGATCGGTTACCTTTTTCCGATAAGGAATCGGCCGATTAGGAGGTTGGAATAATTGGGCCGGTATGGGCTTGGAAAGGAATAGAAGGATGAAGGGGAAATCAGCCCGTGAAGCGTATAATGACCAACCTAGTACGAATCGTACTTGTAAATATTCGTTTTCTATTTCAATTAGGGATAGAGTCCTAGTCAGTTAAGGAGTCATCTGTACGGGGCTATAAATAGCTACCTTTGTAAATCTGTAATCATCAACTACTCAATACAACAAACTACTTTTTCCTCGTACTTACTTTCAAGCAGGCGACTTCGCCAATACTTTTGTCTTTTTCACGAGTTTGTGCGGGTTGGCAGGGCTGCATCAACTTGATCTCCGGCCGATTCTGTAAGTTCCGCTTATCGAGTAATATCTAAGCTTTAACTTCGGGCGCATCGCTGTTGTTTCGTTTAGATTTATTCACCAGTTATCGATATTTACTAGAATCATAGGTTTTACCTGTTTTTCTAGTTTTATCATCAGTTATCCAGCTAGGAATCGGCAGTTTCGACTTTCTTTATATTCTGCTATTAAATTCACTTATTTTACACATAGCCGATTAGATCTATTCCTAGTGTCGCTACTATAGCATTGTGTCGATTAATCCTGTAATCTTCGTCTACACTGCTACAGTAATCGACTGTTCATAGCCAATTTCTTTATTGCGGCAAATCGGCCGATTCGCTGATAAGCTCTCTCGAGATCGGAAATTCAGCCGATCGCGACTTCTGGATCTGACACGTTTCTTCCTTGCCAATCAACAGGTCAGATTGGCTGGCACGCCGCGCAAACCGCACCAGGGCAATCACCCGAATAGGAGTTAAGCAGATTCTCCCGGGTCGTGTGTCAGACGCTGGGGATTCGGTTGACCGATTTCTAGTGCCAACAGCAGGTAACTCAGCGATTGCTGATCTTTGGCTACCCATGAATCATATTCAGGGTTGGCCACTATTTCCTTCTTGTCATCGACCTTCACCACCTCCATGGTCTTAGTCGGTTCTTTGATAGATCCATCTAGGATCCTCATAAGCTGTGTACCACGCACAACAGGAAGGAATTGGACTTTCCACAAGACGTAGTTCTCCCATGTGAGCTTTTCAGCTATAGGAGTTCCAAGGTGCGCCGAGGGTGATGTTGAGGAAGACGCCATGGATAAACACGTCGGGTAGATGTATTGTGGAAGAAGACGCTCTAATACCATGTAAAAGAATAGAACGTGGTTGCCTATCTCGGCATTACCACGGTTGCATGTTTATATAGGAGAGAAGTCCCAACAAATTACAATGGAGGTTGTTGTGATCTGGTTCGGTTGGTGTACTTGTACATCAAGAAGTAATCTATCTCTAACTAATCTATCAACCAAACCAGAATACAACAACCAATGTCTCGAAGAGATACAATCCGAATTCAATAACCTTGCACTCAGTTACATGGGATAACAACCAATACTTCTAACAACAAGATACAAACACTGCACATTACAACACCCAAATTTTCATCCATGTGAATATTTCATGAACTATGAACCTCTGCAAATTTATCTTCTCAAATTTGCTCTCACTGGCCGTGCAATTTCAACCTTTTGGAGATCCATCGAGCAACCAAAATTTACCATCTGCAGGTGGCCTTATTTTAGTGCCTAGCATCTTAAGTTGGATTAATATCCTTCTTTCAGGTGGCATTTCGTGGTAATGAGAGAAGTAATATCTCGGTGATGCACCCTCTTAGCTTATGTTGGTGTTGTTGTGGAGAGAATTGAATTTGAAGGGGGAGGGCGAGATATAAATTGGGGACACAAACTTTAGAAAACAATTATAGAAAACTGGAAAGTAAGATGCAAAGACATCAAGTCTTAATTAAAGTTGGTAGAATATGTGTTTGATGGAGAAACTTTTGCTGCAGTAGTCAGCTTGATTTTTCTTTTTTCCAAAACCTAGATTGAATGTTTAGATATTGTTGAGCATCATTGCACAAATAATCAAATAGGTTGGAGAAAGAAGCAAATGCACATGTTGTGGGATAAAAATGTAGGATAAACTATTTAAGTTGGTGGGAAGCTCAAGATGATACCTGAAAAAATGAGTATAATGGTGTGTTCTTCCTCAAATTTTATTAGATAGATTCAGTCATCGTAAAATTTTAATAAATTTTTAAAATGATACCAACTCTCACAGCTTAGAAATATTAACATACACATTAACCCAACAATGCATATTAACACATCCATCACTCTATTCCATTGAAAAAATCTGTACATTTTGCAAATGTTAACCCTAAGGAAAGAAAACCTCTAACTGGTGCTACCGAGCTGACATTAGCAGCTAGCTACAACTTACAATAGAGCCAACTGGCTACTCACTCACTATGATAGCACGTCGAACGCACGGGCCTCCTTTGCCACCCTGACGAACACTTCCTCTAGCGTTGCATCTGCCACACCCCACCCTAGCACAGGGAATGCACGTCTCGCCGCCTCTACTGCACCGAAAACGCAGCCCAACCCTACCTCCTGTTGAGGCAACGCAAACTTCTGCGTGCCCAACACGCTGTAGATCCTTGTGTACCTCGGTGAGAGCCAGCTCACTAGCTGCTCCACCGCCTCCTCGTGCTCCGGTGATGTTGTGATCGTCAGGATCCGAGTGCCTCCATACCTAGCCTTCAACTGCATTGCCCAAATGTAATAATGTTTTTGCTGCAAAAGAGTATTCCTAAAAACTGGAATCTACATTAGATGAGTTCTAGCATTTTGTTTTTTGTACCTCCTTGGGGGTTCCAATGCAATGGAAGTTTCCATTGATGAAGATGCCGATACGGTCACACAATTCCTCAGCCTCCTCCATGGAATGTGCTGAAACATCCAGTGTGAAGGTTTACATGTAAGATTATGTTGGCTTACTGTAGTACAAGTAAATTGCTTGTCTTCCCCCGTGAACTTAGTCTTTTAGGTACAACAGGTCTGTGCATGCAGCTCAATATGATATAAGAGGTAATAAAAGGAGGATTACTGGTAAGAAATATGGTGCAATCCTTCTTTGCTTGCTTGATGATTCTCCACAGATCATTCCTAGACCTTGAGTCGAGCCCAGTACTCGGTTCATCCATGTAAACAACCTGCAAATAATGAATTTCATGATGATTATTAGTTCTGAAAAATTTTCAACGATCTTATGTGTCTATGTGTGTATATGTTGGGGTGTCTTCGGAAAGGAAATGAATGAACTAGAGCTACGACACATGGGAGTACTTTAGGATTGCCGATGAGCGCAATGGCAACGCTGAGTCTTCTTTTCATGCCACCACTGTACTTGCTTACAGATTTGTCACCGAAACCACTGTGGAACAAATTTACGTTCTTCAAGGATTGTTCAACTGCCTGGATCAGGGAATGTATGTCATGATCCAACAAAAAAGATTTGGTGATTATATGCAATAATGGTGTAATCAGATGATCTGCTCTTAACGACTACATTTTCAGATGAATAATGTAGTATAAGGTAGCTAGATTGTAGATTACAAACTTTGTTTTAGTTCATGGCTTCAAACTACCTGTGTTAGAGCAGCACCTGTGAGATTCTTCATTCGGCCATAGAACATCAGATGCTCTCTTCCTGTCAGAGTCTCCCAAAGTAAGCTGCACACAGAATGAACATAATTTGGTTAGCATCACACCACAGACAAAATCACATTCCAAAAATAAAATATCACCACTGACAAAGTCTCTTGTGATCATACTCATGCTGTGGACATACACCAATATTTGCATATATTTCCTTCATATCTGTCCTCAAATCCATTCCATGGATGTAAGCAGTTCCGTAAGTCGGTTTCACTAGGCCAATCATCTGCACATGCATCCCATAAGTAATGCGTAAATAATTTTTTTTATTGGTGCACTATGGAAGAAGCTGAAGAGCTAATGATAGGATCACTTTGTTTCTTGGGAAATATAGGATCACTCTGTTTCTCACAAAACAGAGCCTCACCCTGTTCTCAAAAACAGGCACAAACATACATAGGAACACTAGTAACTATTACTTACCATGTTAATGAAGGATGTCTTCCCTGCCCCATTGGGACCGAGCATCCCGAAACACTGCCCTTTGCGCAAAGCTAGCGACAATCCTCTAACAGCATGCTTGTCAGGATTACCATTCTTTCCAGGGTACACTTTCTTTAGATTATGGCAGATGATCAGATTACTCATGTCCATATCCTTTAATAATCGTTTCACCACCTTGCGCTGAAATAATTTTATAATAACAAAATTAGAAAAAGACAGCCTGTTGAATTTATCAGTTGTCAGTTATATGCTTAACTAACCTCTAGGAACACATCAGGCTTTGTCATATCAACATGGACCCTCCTGGATCCCCTCTTCAATTTGTTTGGTTTCTCTGAAGGTGAGGAATGATTTGTTGATAGAAATCCGAAGACAAATAGAGGCTGCCATGCAGGTCTATGGCCCAGTAAAAATGCCACAAGGAGGAGGATTATCCCTTCAATAGACATTAGAATCATAACATCTTTCATCCCGTTAACGGGGTCGTTCAAGTCTGCCCATCTCATCCCGGGCTTTCCCATATTTCTTCCTGCAGCAGCATACTCAGAAAGCTCGTATATTCCTCGGTAGAGGGAGAACCCAGGAATAAGCTCTATTGCTACAAGCCACATCCCTAAACAAATGAAACAATGGTTCGTGACGCCTTTCGAAGTTTTATTTTGCAGAATTTCTTTGTTCAGAAGAACTATAAAGGTTACTTGGGAAGGTAGCATCCTCGATGAATATCTTCAACAGAGCTTCTCCAAGAAGGCTAGATCCAAAGACATATATGTAACCAATTACTGTAACACAATAAGAATACATCTCAACCAAGGTAGACCATCCAATGAGGCACATAATATTTTTAGCCTAGTATAAGGCACCATAAAAGAGCTCTATTCATTTACTGACCAGTAGCAATCCTGACAGAAGAGAAGAACGAAGCCAGCAGAAAGGCAAGCACGATCTGTAGGTTGATACATATGAAGTAGAACAGAGATTGTATGCTGTAGCTATTTAGTCTGAAGATATCTAGCCCTGCAAAACCAAACTCATGGTTTAGTAATTAACTAATTAATAGCATAGCTGCTCGTATGGAATCCAGGAATTTTGGTAACACATAGTTGCTTGGTACCTATAACGGACCCAGAGATCATGAAGAACATCATGTAAGCTGTTGAAAGTGATAAGAAATAGGCATAAGAAATCAACCAATAAGGCGCATCCTTCAGCCCATGCATCTTCATCATCAGTCTTAGTCTCCGCTCCTTGTCGTAAACAAGATATGTTAACATTACCTGTATTAGATTGAAGTCATCCGTAACTTATTTATCGGTGAACATCATTAGATTTACTAAGGTCCTTCACTGGAACTCGGTTTGTCATCATGGAAAAAAATTGAGTAAACTTACTGGAAGTAGGAGTTGAACCGTCCAGGTGAAGAATAGTGCATCTAGGAGGGTAGTGAGGTCCAGCCTCATCGGGACAGCAGCTTTGGGCATTTCCTTTAAATACTCGAGACGCATTTCCACATTTTGTCCTCTAAAATGGTTCAAATATGCAGCGGATGCCTACAATAAAAACACATAATTAGTACTCATAAAAGTATGGAGTATGTCTCAACGTACCATAACATAAAGATCGGAAAAGTTATTGTATGGAACAGAATCCGGAAACAATTGGCAGAAAAATCAGGAGAGTGAATGATAGACAGAGCTGTCATATACAAAAAGTCATTTTGGATGTAGTAAACTAGTTATGCAACCATATCTTCATTAAGAATTATTTTACTTCAATAAGCTATTTGTTGATCTAAACTTAACAGAAAAGATGTTGGCAAGTGTAAGTACCATATTAACCAACCGTGCAACACGCAAAACTGTCATTGAATGGTGTCCATTGTCCCTGCTGAAGCTGGAATTGTACCAAACATATACATGGAGGCGCCTCTTATTCGTATCTAGGAAGTCATAGCCTACAGAAATATTTTGATATTTTCTCAACTTAGCATTATAGGCAGCTCCACTCTATTATCACAACTGAAAACAATATATACACTGAATGCAGAAAAGGCTACCAGCAAGGAATTCATTTGATCTTCTCCGCTTATTTCCACCCTTGTAACCCTTGAACATATGATGATTTATCACTGACGAATTATCGCACCACAGCGGCAAAGCTTGGACACACTGCATATCTGTTCCATATCACAGAGAATATATTGGGTTGAAGGAAGCTATTCTAAATGCAATAATTTGCATAAAGAACAAAATGCAGGCATAAAAAGCTACATTATGCATTCTACTGCTTCCCCAACTGAACAAAAATAAAACTTACCAGATTCCAGTTGTATCCCATCAAAATTTTCTGAAACATTGCGTGAATCGAACTGGCACTGCGGTTGGAGCACATACAAGGTCTCCTGTGGAACAAGACCCGGTTCAACGAACAGCACATGTGCTGGCAGCGAGTTTGAACCCTGGAAGCCGAAAATTCAGAGTCATTCCTTCCATCAGAACAAAAGAAAAAGGAAAATCGCACGCACACTTTCGCGTAAAATGCCGCCGATGAACAATGATTGATCAAGCAACTTACAGTGACTACTGTCGAGAACTCATCAAGATAATCCGACGAATTTGAAGCATCAGGCGCCAGGGCGTATTGTGCAGGGACAGGTGGGAACAGCAGCCCTCCAAGGCCTTCCAAAAATTCACCAAGAAACAGAGCAATTAGCAACCAAAATGCACAAGATTTCGATGCAAAATCTGACATGGTGATCTGTACTGTACCTTGGGCAAGCTGGCGGTTCCGGCCGGTGAGGAGCACGGCGGCGGGGCAGCTCTTCTCCGACGAGTTGCACGGCCGCCGGTGCAGGCGCGTCAGGGCGCGCGCCTCGGGGTCCGGCACCTGCACCAGCGCCGGCCACCGCGGCGGCACCGGCACCGCGCAGCTGAGCGCCTGGATGGGCGTGGAGTACTGGACGCCGCACTGCGTCCCCTGGCAGCCGCACTGGAACGGCGGCCTCGCCAGCTCGCTGTCCACCACGCGCTGGATGGAGACGAGGAGCACGCAGAGGAGCACCGGGAACGCGGCGATGGCGGTGTTCGTCCTCGCGTTCCTCCTCTGCGAGCACCAAAGCATAACAAACATGTAAGGTTAGCGTTTCTTGAGAAATGGCATGGCATGGTAACATGATCTGGAAGTGCCAAAAATGTGTTCAATTCAGGGAATAGTAGTGGTTTAAACAGTTGACAGTGATAAAAGCAAGTGAAAATTTGTGACTTCTTTTGAAAAAAATAGTCTGATCTTGATCTGGTCTTCGGTCTATCCTGCTTGACGCTGGGAATTCTTTACCTGGAAGGAGAGGTTCTTGAGGAAGAGGGCATGGACCTGCCTGAAAAACCTCGCGAGCCCGCGCGACCGCCGAGATTCCATGAGCGTCTCTGTGCACCTTCTGAGTTCTGGCAGAGCAAGAACGACGCCACGAACAGCAACTGATCAGTCCACTCTACTCTCCACTGAAACCTCACGGCTCACACCATTCCGTCCGTGTCACGCCACCGAGCTCACCTGCTCCTGATATAGCACGAGCACGAGAGACTTGAGTGAGAAAGCAAGCAGTAGAGAGTCCAGCTAGCTGCTCTGTCAGGCAGCTGGCTTCAGACCGCCGCGAATGCCTCGAGACGCGCGCCTCCCGGCGTGAGCATCACGCGCGCCGTGCCGCCAGTCCGCGTCCGGGTATCAGGCGCGAGCGCGGCGGCGGAGGATTTACCGGTGACGCGTTCGTCAGTTGCTCCATGGAAGCTGATGCATGGCGTCCGCCTGAAGGAACCTGTGCCCGTATCGATGCTGCTGCGGCCGTTGCCTCAGCCGGGTGTTACGGGAGCATTGCTTGTTTAGCACAACCAGCTGTTACAGGTACACACGGAGAGAGAGAGAGAGAGAGAGAGAGAGAGAGAGAGAGAGAGAGAGAGAGAGAGAGAGAGAGAGAGAGAGAGAGAGAGAGAGAGAGAGTGCTAGCAGTAGAGTAGCTTGGAGTGATAGATGTATATATATAAATAAATGGCTATTGGTACAAATCCAAGCATGTCGTTAAGCATACCATCTGCTACCTTGCGTCATTAAGCATAGCAACAACTTCGAGTAATCTCTGAAGTCATGCTGAGAGATCAAGAAGCGAGATCCAAATGAAGAAAGTTAAATAAGTAACAAACCTCGTGTTCGTCGCAGGCGCACATATAGAACGGTAACTCTGATGCAGTGAGTGTGACATTTTCAGAACTGAGGAGCAGAACTTTCTGGCAACGAACCGGTCGATAATCCCGGATTACCTTCGTGGCTGTAGTTCTTCTCATGACTCACCATTCAAGCAATGCAGTTTTTTTGCCACAACATTATCCCCTTTTATTCAGTATAAATTTGATTCTTTTTTGTTCTGTTACACAACAGAAGTTACGTTGTAATCTCCCCGTCTCATTGATAGTAAAAAAATAACAATGTGTAGGTGTTTAGATGCTTCTTGATGAGAACTACGTGCTACTTACCTTGGAGCTACCTCCATGACACATGCCAGTTCGTCACCATATCTTAGGGGGTGTTTGGATAGCAGGTGCTAAATTTTAGCACCTGTCACATCGGATGTTTGGATACTAATTAGGAGTATTAAACATAGTCTAATTACAAAACTAATTGTACATCCCTAGGCTAAATCGAATAGACGAATCTATTAAACCCAATTAATCGGTCAATAATGAACGGGAACTGCCCGCTTCACAATCACCCATGCCAATCTAATGAGTATTTCGACGCAGGTCACTCG
>NC_028455.1:24555305-24619860 GCF_000263155.2 Setaria italica | reverse complement strand
AACAGATTCGTGTCTCGATTTAGCATAGGCGTCGTGCAATTAGTTTTGTAATTAGACTATGTTTAATACTCCTAATTAGTATCCAAACATCCGATGTGACAAGTGCTAAAATTTAGCACATGCCTCCCAAACACCCCCTTAGTCTGCACGAAAGGGATCGGTATAGGATGATCAAATCCTTATTGGTACCTGCGATTTCAAAGATGGGCCTTGTTTAGTTCCCAATTTGGGAGTGATCAAATTGGCATTTTGCCATAAATGCGCAACTGTAGCGTTTCGTTTGTATTTGTGAATTATTGTCCAAATATTGACTAATTAGGCTCAAAAGATTCGTCTCGCAAAGTACAACAAAACTGTGCAATTAGTTTTTGATTTCGTCTACATTTAGTACTCCATGCATGTACCACAAGTTTGATGTGATGGGGAATCTTCTTTTTGCATAGTGTCAAAGTTGGGAGTTTGGAGTGAACTAAACATGGCCATGGATTGAATCCGAGCACGCTTACCGAGATAAAGAAATCGCCACTTATTACTCCACAGTTCACAATTAGGTTCCCATTCAATTCTGACCTCAAGATCTGAATCAGGGAAGGAACAAAATTACAGGAAGGCACATGTGTTTCTTTCAGCATGTGCCTAAGCATATGAAGCAAATCACTTGCAAATGTCTCAGAGAGAGTGTTTTGCTTATTTGATGATTGGATCAAATGATTCTAAAAAGCTATTCCCTCCGATTCAAAATACCATATTGTTTATCTTTCTCAACCTCTTTCAGAATACATGTCACCCAAGAATTTGAGGCACATTTCCCTCTTTTCTTTCATACCCTTTGCTGTATAAAAACTATCACTCAAAAAACTACTTATCATTTTCTTTCCAATCTATAAATGAAAGACAACAAGGCCATTTAATCTACTTTATTAATCCTTGTGCACAACTCTAAGACAACATGTAGTATTTGAACCGGATGGAGTAAAAAAAGTGAGGTGGCTGAGTTCTGATCAAGGCAACTGAATTACTCTACGATCCCAAATATAGTTAATTTTACTGTTCAATTGCTAATGGTAGTAGTTTATCCTCGTGGATGGACACAATAATGCATTAAAATGATGGTACTACTATTTTGACTCCATCTCAAATCATAAATGGTATAAATTAGCGTGCTCTGACAGCAAAGCACCCTATGATTGTTTATTTCCATTTGAGTTCAGACTAGAAGACTTTTTAATTACTAGCAAAACTTTTCCTTTTCTAAGAACAACAATGTGATCGCACGCATAACACCTCTCAAAAATGAGGTTGACGCCTCTGTTTTAATCCAAATAAATTTTACCAATTTTTTTAATACGCTGTGGCTAGGAGAGGACGACAGGACCATGGTTTGATTCAAAGAAAGTGAGGGACTTTATTATAAAATAATGAGATGGATGGAAGAAATTCTCCTGCTTTTAATTAAAGCATAGGTATACGTCAAGCACCATCCCAAAAGAAAACTCTAACGGAAGTTCAAACAAGCATATACACAAATATTCTTCAACAGGAAAGGGACAATCACCTACAAAATCATATTTTGTGCTTCCTTAATTAGCAACTTTGATGGAGTTATCATCCAAAGCAGTGTAACAAGGAACAGTCATGTATGTTTATATATCACTCAGCTGAAAAAATTGTGTTAGTCATATATGATATAGGGATGCAACTTTGTTGCTTTAAAACATGGATTAGTTCAATTGGCTGAGTTTTGGTAAACATAATGACCCAACTTATTTAGGGTGCATTTGGCAAAGCTTCCAGAGCTGATTCTCTGCTGATTCCAGCAGGAGCTCTGCCAAACAGTTTTTCAGAGAGAAGTGATTCTTTGCTGATTCCGTGAAGTGATTCTCTGAAATGAACTAAGAGGCTGGAAGCTGAAAACAAGTAGCTTCTCCTAATTCTGTGAAGTGATTCTCCATCTTGATTTTAAGAGTTTATACTAGAGAATCAAAGAGAATCACTTTCAGCCATAGAATCACTTCTCTTAGAGAATCAACTCCCATAGAGAATCAGAATCAGATGGAGCTCTACCAACAGATTGTTCTTGCACCTGGTCATAGGTAGTGACTAGCTGTGTTCTCACACTACTACACATACCTTCATCACCGCTAGCTCTAAACCCCATCACCGCCGGTTTCAGATCCGTCACATAGCTTTTGGTAGTAATGGGGTTACCGGTTCTGGAACCAGCAGTGATGCCAATTTTTAAAAAAATCCCCCATTGACCGGACCTGTTGGATTTGGCCTGCCGCCCCTACCGGAGCCCCGGCCGCACCCCGCCGTCGTTCGCTGGAGTGTCGGATGTCGGTGTTTTAGACCGGCAACCCGCCTAGGGGGTACCCTAGGTGGTCTTTTATGCGGTAAGGGTCGTCGAGAATCAAGGAATCAATGGTGACGCAGGGAACACGATTTAGACAGGTTCGGGCCGCTAGATCGCGTAATACCCTACGTCCTATGTGTTGGTTTGTATTTGATGAACTGGAGTTGTCCTCGTGTATTGAGGTCTGTCCTGGTTGGGTCTTGAGAGGGGTCCCTGCCCGCCCTTATATACACAGGAGGGCAGGGTTACAAGTCTGAGTCCTAGTCGGGTACTATTACAGAGTTCTACTCGGTAATGGCTCGAGTAGTTTTCCATAAACATACTTGACTAGTCCGAGTAGGATACGCCCATCCTTGTTCTGATCTTGTCCGAGTACGTCCCTTGATGGGCCGTCCAAGGCCTACTCGTGGACCTGGGGTGTATGCCCGACAAGCCCCCGAGTACTTTGTAGTCATGCGCCACAGTCTTGGGCACTGCGGGCACTATCCGAGTAGCTAGTCGTAGAGGTTGCAGACTGAAGTGCTCGAGTACTATCGCGTGGCTGGAAGGTACTCTTTTTGCTCCTTCGAGTTGTTTCCATCCCGAGTAATTTTATATGGTAGTGCGATGTCAATCGCACTCCATATAGAGTAGCCCTCGAGCCTTAGGTTGAGTCGAAGAGTCAGGCTTAAGGTCAAACCAGCTTTTGTCCATTTTACCCTTGGAGATCTTGGGAAAAAAGAAAAAACTGACCCACGGGTACGGTACCCGCAACCCTCGAGCACTTGGGCGATCTCTGTCATTGAAGTGGTCAGCAGTCCATTGAAAAGAGTAGCCGTTGAGTGTTAAAGGCGATTAATCTGCAATTAATCTGTCCGTTGCGCAACTAACGCATGAAAGCCGGAGGTGGTGGAGATAAAACTGGAGGGCCCCCTTTCGGTTAGGTTTGCCCCTGTAGTAATCAGATCTGTTTTTCTTCCTTCCCCGTGCCTCTGCTTTGCGCCGTCGCAATTGCCAAGTACCACCACTGCCATTGCTCCCCTTTGAGAGAGATCCGAGAGTGAGTGCCTTTTGCTGAGGTTGAAATCGGCGGATGCGCACCAAGAAGATGGGCAAGAAACCCGAGAAGATCCAGGGCAAGGCTCCGGCGGCGGGCAAGGTGAAGTCTAAGAAGGGGAAAGAACTGGTGTTGCCGGCGCCGAAGGTGGAGCTGACGAAACAGACTGCACCGCCGCCGCCTGGAGTGATGTGGCAGCATTCGGTGATGAAGGAGGAGGCCGTGCAAGCACTAGTCGACGCAAAGCTCCTGCAGCCGAAGGAGATTCTTGAGTGGCGCCCCGCATTTCCCAATGCGTGGCAATTTGAGGAACATCCAGGCGAGATAGTGATGCTCGCGCATTTTGTGGAAAGGGGGTTGGCAGTGCCCACCTCCGACTTCTTCAGAGGTATTCTCGAGTACTATAAGCTTCAACTCGTGCATTTGAACCCCAATGGTGTACTGCATATGTCAATTTTCGTACACCTCTGCGAAGTGTATTTGGGAGTTCCTCCGAGTCTTGAGTTGTTTAGGAAGTTGTTCCATTGTAAGCCTCAGCCGAGTGCCCAAAGGACGGAAGTCTTCGGAGGCGCCGGGTTCCAACTCAGGAACTTGGGCGCATACATTGAGTACAACTTGACTGATTCCCATGGAGAATGGAAGAAGAGGTGGTTCTATATTGGGAACCACGATCCTTGCCTGCCTGTGGTGACTGGACACGCGCCCAAACACGCGGAAAACTGGGTGAGCGAACCCGAAGACACTCCCGAGTTGGATCACCTGATGCAGCAGATTACCAAGTTGAAGGCACTTGGTCTGACTGGAATCAATGTGGCGGCCAGCTTCCTGAAGAGAAGGGTCCAGCCACTTCAACAACGTGCTCACTCAGGAAGTGAGTATGCAGGTCTTAAGGATCCATCACGTATGTCCAATGAGGATATATCCGATGATGACGTAGAGGCGCTTCTGGCCAAGTTCTTCAGGAACTATCAGGGAGTACCAGTAATCCCTGCGGCCCTTCATCAGTATGACGCCTGGTATGAGCCAGAAGTGGTATGTCTTTTGCACCTGACTTGTTTTCTTTTGACTTATGTGATATTTGTTGTTGATACTGACTTGTTGTTTGTAGTCTCGAGTTCATGCCGGCTACTTGGTGCAGTTGAAAGAAGAGTCAGAAGCTGTCGCTGAGGAGTCGGAGGACGAGCCTTCTCCTCCTGTCAAGAGACGCAGAGTAGTCCGCAAGATGTCTGCGGCTAAGTCTGCTTCAACCCCTGAGAAGTTTCGGGGTACCAAGGTATGTAGTCGTGAATGTATCTGTAGCTGATGAATTTGAACTTGCTATTGATGCGATGAATTTTGTCTTGTTCGTAAAGGCTGTAGATACGGCGCTTGGTGATGATGAGGCTGTTTCTGAAGAAATGGTCGCGACCGACCCAGAAGTCAGTGATGTATCTGTTGACATGGTGCTGGAGAAAGTGCCATCAACAGAAACTGGAGTAGCCCCCGAGCTATCCGTGCCGACTCCATCGGCTTTCATGCCGCCCGTTGCTGACCAGGCGGTCCTGGGGCTGCCTGCTGGAGTAGCAGGTGTTGCAAAGGAGGTGTCGCCAGTACTTGCTACTGGTACTTTGCTGTCCAATGTGATCGTCAGTGGTAAGCGTTGTCCCTTCCGATTGTATTTGTTTGAGTGGTACTGTAGTCTTGACTTCGGCTTTATAGGCCTTGGCGAGAAGACAACGCCGGTAGCTGTTCCCGCGGCGCCTAGTACTCGGTCGCCTGTCGCCGAGAAGAAACGTGTGCGATTGCCGCCACGTTCAACCCGGTGAGCTTTCTTGTCCATTTGAATGACTTTGAGTTGGCTTGAAATCATGTGGTGACGCATTTTGGTGCAGAGATGTAGAGGAAACTATCCCTATAGAAACAGGGGTAGGGCCGGATCCCTCGACTACAATATCTGTTCCTTTTGAGGATTTAGTCATTGAGGAGGTGCCTGGGGTTGACGCCGGTCGTCTTGGAGCTACCATGTCGATGCTCCAAGATGTCATCCATTCGGCGGAAATTCCCGCCGCTGCATCAGGCTCAGGAAGTGCTACCTTATTAACATCTACTGGTGGATCGCTGGCCGTAGTGGGTGTTGAAAAAGCCAAACAAGCGACTGCTCCAGGTATGTCTCTGTAGTCTTTTTATTGTAGTCATAGCAGGTAGCTGACATGATAAATGCTGTAGGTTCCACTCTGGGTACGATTCCTCATCTTGCGGAGAGTACCCAAAGACCAGTACTTAGCCTGTCCTCTAACTTGGAGTTTCAGAGGGCCATCGATGTTTTCCGGGGCTTCCAGGTAGATTTCCTTGTTGAGTTGTCGTATGAACCGAGTAGTTGTGAAGCTTTAAACTCACCGTTCCATACTCGGACCCTTTCAGGAACGAAGTCATCAACTGGAGCAGGAATGTGCCCGATTGATAGAAGCTCTGAGGGTTCATGAAGTTGGGGCGAAATCTTTTGCTGTGGAGCATACGGATCATGCGGTCCTGCAGCAAAAACTGGAGAGCCGCTACAAGTTGCTGAACAAGAAGTATCAGGGTAAGTATTTTGCCTACTCTAAGTATGCCCAACTGTAGTCGGCTGTGATTGAACTTGTTGTCTTGTAGATCTCAAGAAGCAAGAGGCGGCTGCAAGGAGCCAAGTTCTCGACTGGAGAAACGTGCACGACCGAGTGGCGGATGAAGCCGAACGTCTTTGGGCTGCGCTGACGGAAGCACAGGCTGCTTGCGAACATCAGTGGGACTGAAAGATGCAAAATGGCGTGATGCTTGCCATGGCCATGGTGGCATGCAAAGATCATGTCCAGACCATGGGAAGACTTTGGGGCGAACTCCAAGAGCTGTCTGTAGCAGCTGAAGACTTGGTGAACGCCATAGCCCCAGTGGAAGAAGACGCAGGGCCGCAATCACTAGTCGAGCGATTGAAGGCTGCCTCGAGTAGAGTGCCGGGACTTTGCAAGACTGTTTGCAAATAGGTCCTTGCAGTTGTGAAGTCCTACTATCCGAGGGCAGACTTGGCGGCAGCTGGTGATGGCGTGGCTCGCAACTGCACAGAAGAAGCATATGCGCAGTACCTCGAGGAGGCGGAGCCTATTGCATCGAAGATGTCGGAGTTTGTCTCTTTAGAAGAGCCTTGAGCTTTGTATGTACTCTTGTATTTGTGTCGAGTACGTTGAACGATACTTTTGATAAATGAATACTTGGCCATTGGGCTTGTTGCTTGAAGTTTGTTATCTTGCGAAGAGTAGTTTCACTTCATCTTGTCCGACCCAAAGTGCTGGAGTCGGCTAGGCTTGACCTTCTAGGGGAGGAGCTCCGCCTCGCCCGACCCTAAGTTTGGGGGTCGGCTAAGCCTGACCCCTTCGAGGGTGGAAACTCCGCTTCGCCCGACCTTACGGGGAAACCCCACTTCACCCGACCCTGAGTCCTGGGGTCGGATGTGCCCGACCCCTGAGCAGGGGGTCGGAGTAGTCCAAGCCCCCGAGATAATGGTGTGAGCGTAGGCTGCGCTTGTCTTGGAGTAGTTCCGAGTGTCGAGTAGTCGCAATGCTGTCGAGTACTTTGCTTTTTGAGGGACACGGGTGTACTATACTCTTTTGTCCTTTGTGGATGCACGGGTGTACTGTACTCTTTTGTCCTTTGTGGCATAAGTACTGTCACGTGGGTAGAGTCAGGAGTCGTCAGACTCATTGATCATGGGTGTATAGTAACTCTTGGGCAGGTGGTAGTTGCATCTTTCGGCTATAAATAGAGCCAGTTGGAGAGCGAACAAACCAAGTTCCTGAGTAGCGATTGATTGCCTTCGGTTGTTTCTGTTTGAGTGTAGAGAGCCATCAAAGAGTGCACCGGTGCTAGAAGATTCCTCGTAGATTGAGGCCACCTTCCCTCCACAGACTCCTGCGCTCGTAGGGATAGCCGCGATGCTAGAAGAATCCTCGTAGGAGGCTTCGTCGCATGCCTCATCTTGCAGCTCGTGATCCAGTGGAGTACGCACTGGAACTCGCGAGTGATGGGTGATGAGTGCCGCAGTCTTTATCCTGCTCTCTGAGAGGTGGAGGTGTGGTCATAGATTGGATAGGCTCCGCAAGGCTAGCAAAAGAGTAGCCTTGGTTCCCTCTAGGCGCGTCGTGCCGGGTTCATCGTTGCCGCTATCAAGGCAGTGGCAATGCTGGAGTTCCTGGCATTGCCTTGGGTAGAGGACCTGGATATGGCTGCGTTTTGCGCAGCTTCGTTGCGTGTGGGCCCTTCCCCTTGTGGTCGGCGGACCTGAGTGGCCTTGTGATATAGTAAAAGTCTGAGGCTTAAATGCAGCCCGCCAGTAGGCAGTTGCTTGTAGTCTTTGTGTATTCCGAGTACTTGTACTCGTATGTAACCTGATGTATCCTCGTTTCAGTAAAGAAATATTGATATGGAGATTTTGCACCAGCGCAGTGATCCTTGTTGAGTTGATAACTCTTGTCAAAGCTGAGGTATCTTGAAGTCGGTAGTCGGGAAGTTAGCTCGAGTAGTAATCATGAGTTATTGCTTTGAAGTGATTACTCGGATGCCACTATGGGTAATAGCGACAGAGATGTTCTATATTTTAGGAGTTTGGTACTTGTTCTCCTGAGAGCTCTTGGAGTCTGTAAGATCCAGGTCCCGTAACCTTTGATACGATGTAAGGACCTTCCCATGGTGAATTGAGTTTATGCAACCCTGACGTGTCTTGGATACGCTTAAGGACCATATCGCCCGAGTTGAAAGATCTTTCCTTGACGTTGCGGTCGTGGTAACGCCTTAAACCGTCAAGGTATCTGGCAGATTGCACTAGTGCTGCGCATCTTGTTTCTTCTAGACTGTCTATATCTATTTGCCGTGTTTCTGTTGCCAGTTCTTCGTCGTATTGTTCAACGGATGGTGATTGCCACATGATGTCAGCGGGTAGTATGGCTTCCGAGCCGTATACCAGGAAGTAGGGTGATAGCCCGTAGTCTTGCACGGTTGGGTATGGAGGCCCCACAAAGCATTTTGTAACTCTTTGAGCCATTTGCCACCTTTGGTGTTGCCAACGTCATGTAGTATTTTCTTCAGGGCATCGAGTATCATGCCATTAGCACGCTCGACTTGTCCGTTGGCTCGTGGGTGAGCGACCGAGACATAGCGGACGTCGATGCCGCTGTTCTCGCAATATTCCCAAAAGTCGTGATTATTGAAGTTTGACCCTAGGTCTGTGATAATCCTGTTGGGAAAACTGTAGCGGTGTACGATAATCCAAGAAGTCGAGGACCCGGTCTGCCTTGGGGCAAGTGACTGGTTTGACCTTGATCCATTTGGTGAATTTGTCGATTGCCATGAGTACTCTGTTGAATCCTCCTGGCGCAGTTGGTAACGGACCTATCATGTCGAGCCCCCAGCAGGCAAACGGCCATGTTGGAGGTATTGTGACTAGGTTGTAGGTCGATACATGTTGCTGTTTTGTGAAGAATTGACAACCTTTGCATTTATGAACTAGTTGTTTGGCGTTAGCCAAAGCCATTGGCCAGTAGAAGCCTGCTCTGAAAGCCTTGCCAACTAGTGTCCTCGAAGAGGCGTGGTTGCCATAGATTCCTCTGTGAATCTCTTCTAGGATTTCTTGGCCATCTTCTCTGGTGACGCACTTCATGAGTACTCCAGACGATGCACCTTTCCTGTAGAGCTTGTCTCCGACTAGAACGTAATTTTTTGCTCGCCGGGAGGTTTGCTCAGCTTGATTTTTGTCGGATGGTAGCTGGTGATCTTTGATGTAGTCGATGAAGGGTGTCCTCCAGTCGACTTCTAGCATCATGATTTCTTGGGAGACGTCAGCAGCCAGGACTATTGGCGGTGTGACTTGTTCAGGTATGGACAGCTTGTGTAGTTCATGTACGAAAATTCCTGCTGGAACTTCTGCACGAGTTGAGCCCATTTTGGATAAAACGTCGGCGGCAACGTTGTTGTCGCGAACGATGTGTTGAAATTCCAAGCCTGAGAACTTGTTTTCCAGTTTACGGATTTCTTTGCAGTAAGCGTCCATGTTGTCCTTGTTCCGATCCCACTTGTTATTGACCTGGTTTATAACGACTAGAGAGTCGCCGTACACCAGTAGTCGTTTGATGCCGAGGGAGATTGCAAGGCGAAGGCCGTGTAGCAGTGCTTCGTACTCAGCTTCATTGTTAGATGCTTCCCAGAATATTTGCAGCACGTATTTGAGCTGGTCTCCCCTGGGGGAGATGAGTAATACGCCTGCGCCGGCTCCTTCAAGTTTGAGGGATCCGTCGAAGTACATTACCCAATGTTTTGGTCATTCGACTGGTGTTGGAACTTGATTTTCAATCCATTCAGCTATGAAGTCGACCAAAGCCTGGGACTTGATGGCTGTCCTTGGCTTGAAGTTCAACGTGAGAGCTCCGAGTGCAACTGCCCATTTGAAGATTCTACCCGTGGCATCTCTGTTGTGGAGAGTTTCGCCGAGCGGGAAGTCGGAGATGACTGTGATGTTGTGCTCTTGGAAGTAATGGCGCAGCTTCCGGGAGGTGAGCAAAATAGCATATAAGAGCTTTTGTATCGGTGAATACCAAGTTTTGGAGTCCGAGAGTACTTTACTGACAAAGTAGACAGGTCGTTGGACCTTGTAAGCGTGGCCCGGTTCAGACCGTTCGACTACTATTGCTGTGCTGACGATATGAGTAGTAGCTGAGATGTATAGGAGCAAGTCTTCATTCGGAGAAGGAGCGGTGAGTACAGGAGGCTTTGACAAAAAGTCTTTGAGTTGTGTTAGTGCCTCGTCTGCCTCTTCCGTCCATTTGAACTTGTCCTGGCGTTTGAGAAGCTTGAAGAAGGGTAGTCCCCGTTCTCCAAGTCTCAAGATGAACCGGTTGAGAGCGGCCATGCAGCCTGTGAGTTTCTGCACATCCTTAATGCTGGCTGGTGCCTGCATGTTTGTGATGGCAGAGATTTTTTCGGGGTTGGCCTCAATGCCGCGATGGCTAATGATGAACCCGAGTAGCTTACCGGAAGGTACTCCAAAGACGCACTTAGTAGGATTGAGTTTCCATCGGAAAGCGCGGAGACTGGAGAAAGTTTCCTCCAAGTCAGCATTGAGTTCCTCCCGGTTTCTTGTTTTGACGTTGACGTCGTCGACATAAGCTTTGACATTGCGGTGAAGTTGCCTTTCGAAGCACATCTGTATGGCCCTTTGATAAGTTGCTCCTGCATTTTTTAGTCCGAAGGATATTGTTTTGTAGCAGAAAGCTCCGAAGGGCGTGATGAACGCTGTTTTGGCTTGATCTTCTTCTTTGAGGCTTATCTGGTGATAGCCGGAGTAGCAGTCGAGAAAGCATAGCAAAGCGCACCCAGCGGTGGAGTCAACCACCTGATCGATCCTGGGTAGCCCGAAAGGGTCTTTTGGGCAGTGTTTGTTGAGGTCGGTGTAGTCAACACACATTCTCCATTCGTTGTTTTTCTTACGAACAAGCATAGGATTGGCGAGCCAGTCAGGATGAAAGACTTCTTTGATGAACCCTGCCGCGAGTAGCTTGGCTAACTCTTTTTTGATTGCTTCTCGTCTGTCCTGAGCGAACCGGCGTAGTCGTTGCCGTTTTGGAGTAGCTTTGGGATCGACATTGAGAGAATGCTCAATCAGTTCCTTGGGCACACCTGGCATGTCAGCCGATTTCCAAGCGAAGATATCATGGTTAGCCCGAAGGAAGCTGATGAGCGCGAATTCCTATTTAGGATCTAGCCCTGTTCCGATCAGGTCTGTCTTGGAAGGATCACCTGTCTGGAGGTCAACTGATTTGAAGTCTTGCTCACTAGCGGGTTTCACCTTTGTGGACCCCGACTTGTTTTCTAGGATCTCTAGTTCGGTTGGATTGAGCTTCTTTGAAGCTGTGAAGACTTGTTATGTGAAACTGGGTGCTTGAGTAGTCGCAGCAATTTCCACGGCTTCAGTGTCACATTCGTAGGATCGCTGTAGATCTCCTCGTAGCGTGAGCTCCCCCTTGGGGCCTGGCATTTTGAGTACCAGGTAGACATAATGTGGTATGGCCATGAACTTGGCGAGTGCTGGCCGTCCGAGTATAGCATGGTAAGATGTCTCGAAATCTGCGACTTCGAATCTGATGTACTCGGTACGGTAATGTTCTTTAGTGCCGAAGGTGACTAGAAGGATAACTTGTCCTAGTGGTATAGCCGCATTTCCAGGCACGATGCCGTAGAAAGGTGAATCCGTTGGGGTAAGCATTTCAGTAACGTCGAGGCACATCTTCCTTAATGTCTTGGCGAAGATAACGTTGAGGCCGCTTCCACCGTCGATGAGTACTTTGGTTAACTTTGATCCTGCCACAACTGGATCCAGGACTAGTGGGAAACGGCCTGGTTCTGAAAATTTTGTCCATTGATCTTTTTTGCTGAAAGAAATTGGAACTTCTGACCATTTTAATGGTGTAGGGTCCGTTGGTTCGATGGCCATGATCTCCTTGAGTACGATTTTGTTGGCTTGCT
Organism: Setaria italica; assembly: GCF_000263155.2. NCBI lineage: Eukaryota > Viridiplantae > Streptophyta > Magnoliopsida > Poales > Poaceae > Setaria > Setaria italica. Next base: position 24,607,951 of record NC_028455.1, on the reverse strand, counting down.
TGGATGCAGTGCCTAGGATACCGCCGAAAATGATGTTGACGGTTTTTGAAGCTGTCTGGAAGTCGCCTTCTTCATCTTCATCATTGCGGGCTTTATTCTTACCCTTATCTCTATTCTTGGTGTACTCTTCAGGGGGTGGTGGTGCGGGTAAATCTTGTATGACTCGGTGCATGCTGTAGTAGTCTATCGCCGAGTGCTTGCTAGTTGGATGCCATGGGCACTGCTTTTTGAGTAGCTCAGTGAAGGTTGGCCCTTCATCATTTCTGTGGTGTCCCTTTTTCCCAGAGTTTGTCATGGCGGTAACAGTGTTGTCGGGCTTCCTTTTGCGATTGTGGTTACTCGAATAGGTGTTTCGAGCATCGTTATGCCGAGTTCTATCTGGGTCATTGTTGTGGTTGTTGTCGCGTTCGCGGTTACGGTGTGAGCCGAACCGTTCTCGCTCTTTGTCTTCTTCATCCGCCCACTGTTGCACCATGACTTTGAGTTCTTTGACATCAGTTGGTCGTCGGCGATCGAAGTCTTGGTATGTTCGTCGATCATAGAGTCCATTCTGGAAGCACTCAATGACATCTGTTTCGGAGATGTCGACTATGGTAGCCTTCTTTTTGAAGAACCGTCACAGATAGTCGCGTAGGGTCTCGCCTTCTTTTTGCTTAATTTAACGTATGTCAATCTTGTTGCCTGGTCTAGCCATGGAGCCGGCAAAGTTGTTGGTGAAAGCCTTTGTCAAGTCTGCCCAAGAGTCAATGGACATGGGTTTGAGTGACTCAAGCCAGGTCAGTGGTGCGGGTTCCATGCATATGGGGAAATGGATAACTTTGGTGTCGTTATTGCCTCCGGCTGCTTGGATGGCTAGCGAGTAACATTGTAGCTATTGAATTGGGTCTTGCTTGCCATCATACTTGGTGATTCTGGTTGGCTTGAACTTATCGGGTAATTTTGTTTTCATTACCCGGTTTGTGAAAGGAGGAAAATGGTTGTAGCTGTCAACTTCCCGTTCGCGCCAACTGTTGAGAATTTCTCACAAATCACTGAAGTTGGACATTTCGTGGTTCTTCCGAGTAGGGCGGATGTTTTTAACTGAGTTGGTGCAGCTGACCTCACCAACATCCTTATGTCGAGCAGGGGCCTTATGCTTGCTTGGACCTTGGTAGTGTTGCCGAGGCTGGTTGATTGCGTTATCGTTTCGTGGGGCGGTGTTATTGTCTGCAGCTCCCCGGCTATCTTCTTGATGAGCTGTGATGCGAGGAACAGATGGGATTGGCGATTCTTTGTCGAGTAGCTTGTAAGCTTGCTCCGCGAGTTGTGCGATCAGTCCATTGCCGCGCTGCACGAGTTGAGCTGTGGCAGCGTTATCCTTATCATGAGGCATCAATGTTGTTAAAAGGTTGATTGAGGCGATAGCCGCGAGTGGAGTATTGTGCTCCTGAGCCTAAACTGCGTTGAAAGCCCTTTCAAGATTTGTAATGGGAATATTTGTAGCCGTCAACTGTCGTCGCTCGGCTCGAGTAGCATTGTGCGCCCTTCTTTGGTTGCGCAGCTCGGAGGTTTCACCGTGAGGGGCGTCAGCTGTAGACTCATCTTCGGAGATGTTGTCGATTTGTGCTAATTGCCTGGGGGTTCTGTTCTGGCTAGTACCCGGGTTGTTATTCTGAGTAATAACAAGTATCTCCCTGTCCGGGTAGTAGCTTCCAGAGTTTGATGTTGCAATCTCTGTGGAACTTTCCTCGCGGTTGGAAGTGAGTGGAACGCCTTCTTGATATGGTAGGTTGTCTATATGGGCGACGAGGCGCGAGTCGTAATCAAGGTCGAGAAGAGGTGGTTGCAATCCCGACCAGTGGACGAATCTGCCTTGTGATGTCGAAGTTATTACCAATCCTTGGGCTGGACCAGATAATAGTATCTCTAGTGAATAGGACGAGTCGGAGTCGACATCTTCGTCATGCCCGAGTTCGAATCGGGTTCGAGCAAGAAAACCTTGGTGGACTTTGGTTGCGTTGCGGAGTCCGTGCGGGAACCGCTTTGAAATCGAAACCGACTTGGACACTGGCTAGGACTGACTAGTCCGAGGCAAGTCCGACCCTGAGTCCTGGGGTCGGCTGAGCCCGACCCTTTGGGGGAGTAGCTCTGCTTCGTCTGACCCCGAGGGGTGAAACTCCGCCTCGCCCGACCCTGAGTCCTGGGGTCGGGTGCGCCCGACCCCTCAGCGGAGGGTTGGAGTAGTCCGAGGTGAAGTCGAATCCGACGCGTAGTCCAACTCGAACTTGCCGACTTTGAAATCTTGGTTTTTTCTAATCAGATTTTCTGGTTTCTTCTCCTGAACGTCGATGTTCTAGCACCGGAACGATCCTGAGCCTTCGGCGACGCAAAGCCAGGATCTGAAAACGAAGGTGGCGCCGGCTTCGATGAAGAAAACGGGCCTGATGATGACCTTTGCCATTGAGTTCGCGCTGAGAAACTCGACGAGTCCCCCTACTTGGCGTGCCAGCTGTCGGTGTTTTAGACCGGCAACCCGCCTAGTATTTCATCTGCTGTTTCACGGTGGTCTTTTATGCGGTAAGGGTCGTCGAGAATCAAGGAATCAATGGTGACGTAGGGAACACGATTTAGACAGGTTTGGGCCGCTAGATCGCGTAATACCCTACGTCCTGTGTGTTGGTTTGTATTTGATGAACTGGAGTTGTCCTCGTGTGTTGAGGTCTGTCCCGGTTGGGTCTTGAGAGGGGTCCCTGCCCGCCCTTATATACACGGGAGGGTAGGGTTACAAGTCTGAGTCCTAGTCGGGTACTATTACAGAGTTCTACTCGGTAATGGCTCGAGTAGTTTTCCATAAACATACTTGACTAGTCCGAGTAGGATACGCCCATCCTTGTTCTGATCTTGTCCGAGTATGTCCCTTGATGGGCTGTCCAAGGCCTACTCGTGGACCTGGCGTGTATGCCCGACACCGGAGCCCCGGCTGCACAGCTCCTGAGCCCCGCTCCGAAGACGGAGGGAGAGGGAGAGGGAGAGGGAGAGAGGGCGCACCTGGGTTTGACCGCCGCCGCCTTCGGATCTTGCCATCGCGCCGCCGCCACCGCTGGATCTAGCCTCCGCGCCGCCGCTGCTCTGCCACAACCCCACCACGCATCGCCATATGGGATCCCAATGGCCGCCGCCGCCGCTGTGTCTTGCTGTCATCGCCTCTCGCCCCGCCGCCGCTCCTCACTACCGCGAGTGAGGGCCGAGCGAAGGGGGAGGGGAGGGGCAGCTGATGGAGCAGGTGAGCGAGGAGAGTGGGGGAGAGGGAAGGGCCAGAGAGGAAAGGGTGGGGAGGAGAGGGGAGGAAGAGAGAGGGATGGTAAGGGAGAGGGAGGGTCGGGCGGGGAGGAAAGGGGAGGGAGAGAGATGGACAGCGAGGGAGAGCACTACAAGAAATTTGCCGACCTATGACGAACCCAAAAGTGTCATAAACACGTTTTTTGCGTCATAAATCGTGATTTATGACACTTGTGTGATGAAAACCCTTCATCATTATTCGACCGTAATAAATTGGACTAGTGACGTTCCTTATTTTGGTGCGTCACTAAGATAATGACGAGTGAAAATTCATCCCACGTGTCGTCATAAAATTGTTTTGGAGGTTGCGCCACGTTAGACAAGAATCCAACGTGGCTCCGACGTGGCAGGGGTGTTATGATGATGTCGATTCGTCACAAATTGAAGCCCGATCCATGTAAGAGCCTTTATGAGCCCAATTTTGTTGGGCCATTTTTAGCCCATTTTAGGTTTCCGCGATATTTTTTGGACCGACAAATATTTGTTGCATGCCACATTGGGCCTTTTTTCTGGGTCCTAGCCCATATAACAAAGAGCCATTATTGCATTTTGCAGTACCATATTGGGCCATTTTTTTGGGTCCTAGCCTATATTGCATTTTGCAGTGCCATATATTCAATTTTGGCTGCTGATCACCATCACAATCACAGACATAAAAATAGCTCATTTCCAACTTCCATATTGTTCACATCACAATCAATGAATAGTGCACCAGTAATAATAATGCAACATACAACAAGTTCAGCATCAACAATGCAACATACAATAAAAGTTCATTAGCAACAAACAACAAGTTCATCAGCAACACACTTCAGTTGGTTGAAGGATTCACCTAACTCTAACTGGTGCTGAAGTTTATCAGGCTTGAAATTAGAGAATGCAACTGCTTTGTGGTGTTCTTGAAAGCTTCAAGATCTTCTGTCTGAGACTTTAATGTTGTTTCTTTTGTTCAGCCCTCAATCTCAATGCACCCATCTCAGCTCCTGTTCAACAATCTTTTGCCGAAGTTGTGCCCCCCCTTCTTTCTCACTCTCAAGATCAGCTTCGATTTCTTCTACCTGCAGCGCAGTATCAACCCTAGTCCTTTTCTTCGAGGGTGGGTGAATGCCAGCAACCTCCCCAAATATTATAGATTGGACAACTTCAGCCACAGCTTTAGCAGCAGTCTTTGGTTGCTCGTCTCCAGGTTGGGGGATAATTTGTTCCATCCGAGCCTAATAAAAGAAAGAAAATGAAAGGTCTCACAAAAGTACTCATAAATTTTTCTAGTGTTGTTGTTGTAAAGAAGAATGCAAAGTAAACAAGTACTTACAATGACTGCCTGTACTGGAGCGGTGTAGCCATTTTTGCTGCAATGGAAGTTCTTGAAAAGATCAATTGGAGTTGGGTCTCCTTCAACATGCTTCTCCCTCTAATATGATGTGAAAATAGGTATAAACTGTTAGCTTGGAATAAGGAGCATGAGCAGGTTCATCAAATATAGTATAGAACTAAAACATGACTTGTTCAGTTGCTTACCACAATATAAGCCTATTCAACGTAGCTTCTAGATCTTGTGTGCTGAGGAAACCTGACCAGTCCATGATTACTGGTATTTGTAGTACACCTCTCCTTTACAATAATGAAAACTCGAGTAAGATACATGAATAAGAGGAATATATCAGTACATGCAAATGTGCTAGTGGCAAGTTGAAGTTCTATCATACCCTGTGAGATTGGCTAGACCACATCGTAACCAGTTTGTTCCATTGGTCGTCATCCAGTGTGGTCACAGGAGATTTGGTTGGGACTTCATTTGCTGGAAGATCATTGAAGATCTATTTCTTGAGCCGGTACCTCCCCTGTCTCTGTTGCGATTTGAGCATGTTAGTGCATGCGTCTATGACAGGTTGACTGGTGGTGTCAATGTCAAATTGTCCCTTTGTTAAGCACAACACAAGAGTAGTTAGAAAAATGGATGAAATGAAAGAATGCAAAGAACTATGGTAGTAGATGAGTCGATATATACACACCGCCAGTTTGCCAATGTAGTTCTTGAGATGTTTTTCATTATCAGTCTTGTAGTCCTTCCAGCGAGTAAGGATCGGTATATGCCCATGCAGTATGATTCCATCCTCTGATGCAAACTTTGCAGCTTGTATTGGTGCCCCTGGCCGTTTGAGCCCTTCTCGAACATGGATCGGAAGCTTGGTGTGTAACCCTCTACTTATCCTATCCAGATATTTGCCCAACCTTCTTGAATCCCGTGGCACTTGTGCTCTTTTGGAAGAGTGTGCATCACCTAACAATTTTGTAAATTGTTACGGTCATACAGGTGGTATGTGTTAATAATGATTTGGTTGCTAATTGCTACGTTCCAATTTTTTGACTTTGGGAAAAAAAGATCAAATGACTTGCCTTCACTAGTCATCATGTTGATGATGTCCTCATTGTGGGTGGCTGTAGCTTGGCCTTCGGTTGGCAATTCTTGTGAATCAGGAGTTGTCCCATTCGAAACTCCTGCCTGAGCTAAAGCCACTTCCTTTGCCTTGATCCTAGTCACTCTAGGAGGCATACTGTCAGATGCATCAGGTACCTGAATTCTCTTGGACAACCCTCGTCCCCCGCTAGCAGGTATCCTATCACTGATCTGACTGGACAAATTGCATAAACAAAAATAATGAGAAGCAATCCTGCATACTCTGGATCCTGTCTCTTGGTCAGATTCATGCCGTTCCTGAGATGGGTCATACTCCGGATCTGGATCTTCACTTCTCCTTTCATTGGTATCCTTTCTTTTACCTTTTCTAGACTGGGAAAGGATGCTTGTGAGTTTTCCAACACAGAGGAAAGCCAATACGCCTTGGTTCCTTAAGATAATTGCAGCCCTCTTCTGCTCATAAGGAGTGAGCTTCGGTTCTTGTGTTAGGAAAAGAAAGAAACTTCTGTAAAATTGTCCAACCCCTGTAAATGAAACAAACTACTATACAAGAAACAAACTGCTGTAATATATAAAGGTAGAGTGCACCAAAACAAGATCTAAGATAAGATGTTCCTTGGAAAAATAAGATCCAAGAAAGGATGTTCCTACCCAACCTTATATGAGCTGAAAGAGCAAACTACTGTAAAATAAATAAATTAATATAAAATCATAAAGGTACTGCCCCCATAACAAGATCCACGATAGGATGTTCCTACCCAATCTTGTACTAGCCCAAGGACAAGCTAGTAAAAGAAACAAACTAGTGTATACATGGGAACTGCCAGATCTACAAAAAAACAATAAAGTAAAAGCAGTAACAAAATCAAACAAGGAAACACTTTAATCACATCACATGCTTAACTGGGGAGGGACACATTGTGCCTGGTTATTATGTTTCCTTCATATGACCTTCCTACCTGGTGCCATTGTGTCGCCGCTGGTCCTACGGAGGGAGATGGGAAATGGGCGGCAGCTATGAGGGGAAGATTGTGGATGGCGGTGAGCAGGTGAAGATTTTGGATGGCGGTGAGAAGGAGGTGAAGATTTGGGATAGGGGCGAGGAGGAGGTGAAGATTTGTGCATATTGCGGAGGGAGGGAAGGAGAACCGATGGTGGAAAGTTTTTGGATGTGGAGGATTTTGGACGGAGGGAGGGAAGGGATGGGGTATTTGGCCAATTGAGTGGATGGCCCTAACACATTACCAATATACCCTTTTACTATGGTGGTGGATGAAATGGGGTGCTGTTGGGAGGGGGGCAGGAAAATTGACATTTCACATTTGTTACACCGCTTGGCCCGGGCATCCGAACATTTGAATAGCGCGCTGGAAAGATTTTGGGGCTAGTCCATGCCAGGTAATGGCAACCAAAGGATGTTTCACTAGTAGAATATGCCGGACAAAAAACTGAATAGTGGAATGTCTAGTAGTTTGTTGATAGACGTTTCTGATTCTTGGTACAATCAGCGGAACCTATACCAAAAGTTTGTTGCTATAATCAGAAGAATCTGGACCTAGACTCATCAAATAATCATTCAAAATCTTTGGTATATCATGAGAAGACCTTCAAAAAGTTGTATAGTCCGTTATGAGGTACTACTCCCTCCGTTTATGTACCGCTCCGCTTATATTGAAGTACGTTGCTAGGTATTACTCCCTTCGTTTATAAGGTGCATGCACATATGTATAATAAGGGAGACAGTGTCATATCATATCATATCTTATAAACAAGAATGGAGGGAGTATATAGGTGGAGAACTACTATATATATTGAGTTTGACATTGGAAAACAAAAGAAGCCTCCCTAGTTCGATTCGGTGTGCTTACTACCTAATCATCTGAAATATTAGAAATCCTTGTACCATCCCTTTTATTGGATGTGTTTACTACTTAATCATGTGCACATTCTAAATCAAACAACCCTTCCTTTAGTTGCACATTGGCAAGCAAACATCCCTTTTTCCCAATTGGATTTGCTAACTACTCAATCATGCTCACATTGGAGATCAAACATCCCTTCCTCCGATTAAATGGCTCCCTTGGATTAAGTAGCAGGTGGACATCCATATGATAGCATCACTAATGGATTACATTGAAGATTACAAACAAAAACACTATGAAGGTAGTTTTGGGTTCCTTGTATTGATAGCATCACTCATGCATTACAAGATGGCGAGGTCGGAGAAGTCTCCTTTTTGGGTGGTGGAAAACTAGACCCTGCCATGCCTGTACTCCTTCATGTATCCATCATCTTAATCCACTCCGATGACTCAAACACTTGGAACTCCAAGTCTTGAAGGCCCCTAGAGTAGTTTGATGATCTAGCTTCATCCGTAACTTGAAGACGAGCCTATCCGCTTCCTCATTCTACACCCCATTGGTACTGGATCAGTTAAAAGACTCGTCCGACTCTGGTACAAACTCCGCCGGATCACCAATTGTAAAAACCTGAGCACAAATCCTAGGCAAGTATATTACAAGGCTCAAAGAAATAGTTGGTTCATACATGACAATGAAACATTTATTTCTCAAATCAAATACAACAATCAATGGCAACAAAAGAATTGTTTAACATTCTACCTCTTTATCATCGGGTTTCGAAGAAGGTGCTGACATAGCAGGATTGGTTGACAGAAGAGGGTCATTAGGAACTAGAGATACATGATTATTTGGAGGAGGAGAAGCAGCAGGATCAGGTGCAGCAAAGCCTTCCAACGTAGTTGGAGTAGGAGCCGGTGCAGCAGAGCCTTCCGACGTATTTGGAGTAGGAGCAGGCGCAGCAGAGCCTTCGGACGTAGTTCAACCAAGAGCAGGTGCAGGAGAGCCTTCCGACATAGCGAGAATAGGAGCAAGTGCAGGAGAGTCTTCTGACATAGCAAGAATAGGAGCAGGTGCAGGAGAGTCTTTCGACGTAGCGAGACCAGAAGCAGGAGCCACCATAGGATCTTTCTGAGCTTGCAAAGTAGTGAGACCAGGATCATCTAAAGTAGCAGTGGTAGACACTTCACTATCATCCGGATCTGTAGCTGTTTCCACCACAAGATCTTCCTTTTGCTATTGTGAGGTAGTAATATCAGATAGAACCATGAGTATTGATGCGTTTGCTTCCTCACTGTCACCACCCTTCTTTGCGGGAAAAAGTGTAGAATCCTTTTCTGCCAAGGTCATCGTTGATGTCAACAATTATGGAATTCTAGTTGAACTGTAATGCATCGTTGATGTCAACAATCATGGAATTCCAGCTGAACTATGATGCGGCATAGAGACTTTAGAGGATTTACCCGGTTCAGTTGGAGGCATGATTAGCAAGGGGGTCTGACCAGCATGTGGGAGTTGAATTTGCGGTGCTGGTAACCCGACCTGCTGGTACACCTGATTGAGTGTAGCAGAGAAGGTGGTGATCACATTGTTGATGTTCTGCTCTACCCTCCGTGCCACCTGCTCTAGCCACACGAATTGTATCTCCTCCTGACGAGCCACTCTCTCGTTCAATCGTTTCTATAGCTCGGCCCAGCGGAGATTACTTTCTGCTTGTTTTGCCTGACCATCAACCAGTCCTTGAAGAATTAAGGCAAAGTCCATCGGCTGACTGGCTATTGCTGAAGTGACTGGTACTATTTTTATAGCAGATCATGATGCACCTGCCTCCTGGTCATGAGACAAGGTACATACATATTTTCCTCCTCACTGCCTTTGCTATCTGAGCAATATTTCTTATTTCTGTTCTCATCAGGAGATGGCTCATTCCTAGCCCTTAGGCCACGACGTCTGTCTCCTGGTCTCACTGGCTTGTATACCTTGAATTGTGTTTTGGCATTGCTGTACTCATGTCACCAAATTTTGGGTCCGGTTTGCACCTATCTACCGTTTTCATCTTTTTTTAGTACTATGACTCATAATGATGGAGATCCAATGAGCATACGGCATTTGTCGGGCCACGATCAACCCATCACGGATAACATCTTGAATCTCACAAAGAATAAAGTTCACGATGTTGAACTCCCGGCCAGTCATGACATGAAGAAGAAGCCACTGCTGAAGACTAGTGATGGGCTCTGCATTGCTGATCCGTGGTAACAATGTCTTCCTTAGTGCCCGGTGAACCACATTAGTCTCAAGGGTAAGCATGTCAAGCGTGCAATATGGTCGACGAGAAGGGAATGGCTCCACAAAAAGTTCGGCCATATCCTCATCCATAGTGAATGATCCACCAAGCAAACTATGGCAAGGTGGTTCACCATCCCCGTAGATAATGTAGTGTAGGGACACGTGACACGTATTGAGTCCAAGAATATAAGCAATTTGGTGTCGCCAAATTCTGTGTGGAGCTCCTTGAAACATGACTTGAATGTAGTCTCTGCTCTAAGGAATGTACATCATAGCATAGAAAACTCAAACCCAATCCTTAATATTTTGATGATGCCCTGAGACCAAATCAGCCAAACTGGGTAGTTGATCGAAGTATCCCTTAATATTCTCTCGTCCTGCGGCCATGTTCATACGATTCTAGTTTATAATCTTGTGCTCAAAAAGTTTGGTTGATAGCTTTTTGTAGTTATAGTAGAAAGTTTGCTGAATGACATTCCTAAATCTTGGTTAAACCCATCTGCCATGGGATTTTTCAAAACCACACATCCTTAGACACAAATCTAAGCCTTTTGATCATTTGGTAGCTATGCATGCGTAGGTCAATCATCCTTAGCGGCCCTACTGGTGTTGGGCGTAGGAAATTCAGCAGATTGCTGTCACTCAGAAGGCACTAAGGTTGACCCATCCCGTGTGCGCCAGGAAGGCGCTGAGGTTAACCCACCCCGTGTACGGTGGGAACGGGCAGGGGAAGACTCCCGTGTAATGGACCTGCCCCTTTGCCGTGTTTGAGCACCAGACGTGCCTGCAGAATTTGCTTGTGACTTCCTTTGTCACTTTGTTGGAGGCGGGTCAAGCGCCTTTCCATTTCTCTTGCCACCATCTCGGCCCATCTGCAAGATCTTTCTCGAATCAGCTATCGCAATGATCTAAAAAAAATTAACGAATCCCCCATTTCAATGACGAATACCTGTGAAATCAGGGCGAGCGGCTGCAGCAGGTGGCGGCGGCGGTGACGATGGCTAAACCCTATTAAGGGTGAGCATGCAAGTAACCTTGCAGTAAATAGGGAACGACGGGTCAGCAGGAGTGACATGGCATTGGATAAAGTCATAAAGGTATAGTGCGCACCCAGACAAGAAGATAGGAAGCGCCTTTCCTACCGAACCTTGTTCTAGCATAAGGATGTTCTGGTGTTTGAGAATACACTGAACCGGATAAATATCCAACCAAATGGGCGTTCGAAGATTTTGAAAGACATCACAGGATGTTCCAGTGTTTGAGAATACACCAAACGGGATAAACAGCCAGCCAAATGGGCATTTGAAGAATTTGAAGATGTTACAGAATGTTTCGGTGTTTGATAATACACCGAATCAGATAAACAGCTAGCCAAATGGGCATTCGAAGATTTTGGAAGGCGTCACAGGATGTTCCAGTGTTTTACAATACAACAAGCCGGATCAATAGCCAGCTAAGTGCGCTTTCAAACATATTGAGATGCATCAAAAGGATTTTCCCACCACTACTATGACAAAAGGTCTAAATGCACATATCGGTTCATATCTTATACAACAAATGAGTTCAGATCAGATCGACTAAAACATTAATTGATTTCATTTCCTAGTCCATATCACTATCAGGTGCAGGATTTTCATCTTAATCATGGTATTGCTAGATAGTTTTGTCCTCCTCCTCATCAGAATTGAATCCGGCCACATCAGATAGAACTTGCTGGTGAATGGAAGTAACTTGATCCACTGGAACGTCAGTCCACTCCTCCTCCTCATCAGTAATAGGCTCCGGAGCCTCCAAACCATCACCAATACCATTATTCAAGGTTTCTTCAATTACATCATCTTGATATGCAAGTACCATGCCACTGGGCGTTGTGTCCTGCTCATTTTCATTAAAGCTCCACAAATACCTGTGCTTAAATTTTTGCACCACTCTCCATGGGTCTTGTAGCAGGGTGTCTGGCAAGAAAACACCTTTGTTGCTTATTTAGCAAAAATGTAGGGATCAGTTTTGTACCAGTTCCTTCCAGTATTGATGCTTGTGAAGTACCCATCCTTTCTAATCCTCGGTTCCCTCTTGGTCTCTGCAGATCATACCAATCACAGTGGAATAATACAACAGTTCAATTTATGCCACGCCTGATAAGTTATACCTCAGCTCAATAATTTCTTTTAGACAACCATAAAACTCAAATGGCTCACTGTTATGAAAGCTTGCATCCATAATCCCATCGTTCTATGTCTTCCTATTTCCCTCTTGTCCCTGTGTGCGGTACCGGGCACCGCCAACAAGACATGCTGAATATTTTCTTCCTCGCTTGTCTAGTAAAGCTAATAATGCATATTGGTCCTTAGAGACCTCTCCTTCAGGCATCTTTTCAATCTGTAAAACAAAACCATAGTTTTATATATAGGTCCTCGCCAGCTAATATAAGTTTGTTCTAAAAAAGTAGAAAACTTACATGCGATTTAAACCATCGGGCAAATTCTTTCTGAATTCTATGTTCAATAACCTATTCTGACACACCTTCCGCTTTTAACCGATCCTTGTATATCGTGCAAAAACACATCCATCTGAAAATTAGACCAAAATAATTGCAGTACAATAATTGCATGACGAATTACGTACCCAATATATGGCTCAACCTCTTCGCAATTGTTTAGCACATACCAAACTAGCTTGTCGTAATCCGAGTCAAGGAACGAAGTCTTCGCTGCTCCAAGTACATCAACGTTGTGCTGGAAACAAGATAAATCGCCTTATCGTAACAAATCAATATTCTCTGTGTTCCTGCCCTCCTGATTGAATCGTGTGTCAACATCATCATCTGCAAAGTACCTTGAGTAAAATGTCAAGGCCTCATTAGCAACATATGCTTTTGCAATGGATCCTTCAAGCCTAGCCATGTTTCTCTTGGAATGCTTCAATGTGCATAGCCTTCTTTCGATGGGATACATCCATCCATATTGTACTGGGCCTCTTATGATTGCTTCCTCAGGCAAATGGACAACCAAGTGCACCATAGCATTAAAGAAGGCAGGAAGGAAAATTTTCTCAAGCTTGCACAAAATTACCGGGATATCTATTTTCAGTTTATTCAAAACATCCAACTTCAGAGTTTTGCAACATATTTGCCGAAAGAAGTTTCCTAATTCTGAAACAGCTGAGTATATCTCTTTATCCATTAAACCTCGAAGGGAAGCAGACAAAATCCTTTGGAGTAGGATATGACAATCATGATTTCTCAGTCTTTGGAGTTTGCATCCATCAACGACAATACATTTTGATTGGTTAGAAGCATATCCATTTGGGAACTTCACCTGACTTATAAAATCACATAACACCTTCTGTTTCTTTTTACCCATTGTATATGGAGCTTGTGGCATTTTGCATGACTCTCCTTTTGTAGTATTCAGCATGTGTAGATGTGGTCTCACTACAAGAAATGTGTTGATCTATGACGGAAATTTTATGACACATTTGTTCTCATCATAGATCTATGATATTTCTGGTTGAACATGTCATAAAGTTTCACATTTGAATGATTGTACTTTGTCTCCTGTTGGAGCCTTTTCCTTTCCAACCGCTCCCATCCCAATCTCATATACCCGTTAAGAGCAAAATAATGTTAATAATCATGCAACAAATTAATTAAGTGAGGACGGCAGCCTCCCCTCCTCTCCTCTTCAGTGATGCCCATAGCGATCTTTAAGTTTCTCGTCCATGACTAGCCTCTCCGACCTAGATTTCTCCCCCGGCTTGGAGATCCAACACCTGGCTCTCGAGCGGTATGGCTCACCGGTCAGTTTCTCTCCATCCTCCACTTCAAATTTAGTGACAAAGTTACGGAATGTCATAAAAGTTGCCACTGTAGCTAAAATGAAATCGTCACTCGCTGTTACATAGTGGTTTTGTGATGATATAAGCTCCGTGAAAACGTCATAAACCAACGAGGATCCCACATGTAAGTTTAAGCTGATAAATAGGGCGATAAAATAAAATGGAAAACATGCTCCTCCCATGGTTCGAACCTGTTACCATTCGAATGGGAAGTCTTTACCGCAACCGAGTCCCACATGTAAGTTTCAGGTGAGTTGGTGGTAGAAGTTTTGGTAAGTTATGTTAATCTAAGATAAAAAAAGAAAGGAAAATAAAAAGGAAATAGTGTCGATAGCAAGGCTCAAACCTTTGACCTCTTGAAAGTTCTGAGACAACACTACCACTTAGGCATGAACTATGTATGTTTTTTTTCAAAATGACACATTTTATATATTTTGCTTCTAATAAGTGTGGTCCACATGCCAGTTTGAGGCCCAAGCATGGGGTATATGTCTCATTTCTCGACACGGCATACACTACTGCAAGAGACTCGCTAGCACTGCGCTCCTGTTGGCTGTGGCAAAGACTAGAGCTAGCGTCAGCGCGCAGATCTGCAACTGTCTGCGGCTGGAATGGAAAATCCTAGTAGGCCTAGTAGAAAAGGGAGGATGAGGAGGAGCTTTGGTCAGGTCAGTCCCCTGTTCTGTGCCGCTACTTTCCCTAATCATGCTAGGGAAGGGGATTTCTGGATTTGGGGATCTGGGTTGAAAATACTAGATTCCGATTTCGTTATACCCTTAGATTTGCATTCCGATTGGTGTTAGAAGTTGATAGGCTATAGTTTATGATGTGATTCTCCATCCTGATTTTAAGAGTTTATGCTAGAGAATCGAAGAGAATCACTTTCAGCCACAAAATCACTTCTTCCACGGGTAGCAATGAAGGAGGTCCGCCATCTTCCATGGGCGGCGACAATGGAGGGATGGCCTCATCGGTGGGCAGCTGCATCAAGGCCCTGGATGCACCATCGATTAAGAAGCGACACCTTAATTAGTGGTACCTGGTACTAGTAGAAGAAGAAGTAGTAGAAGTAGTAGCAGCAGTAACAGCTGTAGAGAAGAAGAAGAAGTAGTGGTAGTAGTAGTAGTAGTAACAATCTGTTATCATCTTGGATCTAGATCCCATTGTGATGCGATTTTATCTTCGATCTTGATCCCAATGTGATCCGAGTTTCTCTTTTCGATCTAGATCCAGTTGCTATTGTTTTCTTTTGCTAGTAAGTTGGGTTTAATTAAGTAGCATTATTATTAGTAACACTTTCATCCGGTCTATTCAAATACTAAACAATGGACTTTTTCCTTTGTTGATCCTTTTACACAACTGTTGTGAGACCAAGAAGGCCTATTGCTTGCTCTTTCATTCGGTTAGTTCAAAAACATAGCAACTGACTTTCCCCCTTCATTCTTTCCGTTCAAAAATAGAGCAACAGAGCAAGAAGGCCTATTACTTGTGCTATCATCCGGTCTGTTAGAAATCAGGGACTCCCCCCTAGAACAAATGTGTCTTAGAACATAGATAAATGTGATCGTTTTTATTACAAACAACACAATCCAAGTACAAACGAGACAAATGCATACACATAGGCATAGATCCACTGTCGGTACAAGTACAATGACACACTCTAACAAAGGAATGAAGGATACTTAGGCATACATCCACTATTGGTACAATGACACACTCGAACGAAGGAAACACGACAACACATAGGCATAGAAGTGGTGCACCAATGACATACTACTACCATCACGGGCTCATGGCAACCCCGCGGGAGCACGAAATTCAGCAAAATGGCCATCCTGGCAAAGATACTCTTCTAAAGCACGATGCCTCGCCCTAGTATCCCACACCCACGCAGTTGAAATGGCGATGGTATGTGCATGGAATACGAGGTCACGAATGTTCCATTGCATGTGACCAATCTAGCAAAAAGGGCAGACCCACATACCATGGAGATGAACACAGTTGAGCCCGGACTACTGAAGGCAAGCCAACACAGACCATTTCAGATCATAGGATTCATCTGGTTCAATGAGGACTGGCCACGGAGGTGGCATTTCAACAGGCAGCATCAGAGGTGGTGGCCCAGGCCACGAGTGAAAATGTGGTGCCATGAGGTTCAGCTGATCCTGAGGTGCTATTGCCAGTGGCTGAGTCGAAGGTGCCAAGCAGACAGGGTCCTGCTGAGGTGTTGTTGCCAGCAGCTGAAGCGCAGGTGCCATTAGAGCCGGCTGCTGCTGATGTGCCATGGGGGCAGCCTGCTCCCACTTCTCTAACTTCCCCAAGTTCCATGCTCCGTATCTTCCAAGTCCGGCCATTCTCCACTACATACACAAATGAATAACAAAGGCATCATACGCTTACAATGCTGACCATATCAATACCATGCATATATAGTAAATGAGATAGACAAGAAAATGATCTCGCGTACCTCCAATCGAACAATGCAAGATAGTGAACCGATGAGTTTAGGCGTTGCCTTGCAAGAACCTGTGCACCCGCCTATTTATTGAGCACTACGGTAGACACGCGAGCTTGGTGTGGTAGGCCAAAGTTGCAATAAAAATGTGAGATGCTCAGAATATATTCAGGCCTAAGCCTACCATGAATCTATCCAAGGGAAGTGGGATCTGGATAAACACTACGAATTGATGGGAACCGTTGATATATGTGAACTCGTCGTGGCAGTAGCATATGTCGTGTGTTTAGGTCCACCTTGCAAGGTTAACAAATTCGAATCATCTGCCTCTCACAGTTTTGGACTGCTTGACCTCTTTTCCTGCATTGATTAAGAAGGTGAACAATGATGATGCTTAGTATTGATGCTTGATTAAATTGCTTGTTCTACCATGCTTGCTTAGAATAGGTGCTTACCTAGAATGGTTAATCAACTAGAACTTGGTGCTAAAACTTGAAAGTAAGAACCTATTTTGGAAGCTTTTGGCAAAACAAACCCCTCAGCCAAAAAAGCCTTGCATGTCTAGGAGTCAGTGGATTAGATACCACCTGGCGGGTATGTCTTGCGAAGTATTAGTATACTCAGCCTTGCTTGTGGCTTTGTTTTTCACGTGTTGTTGTTGAGTTGGCTGCTAGTGTGACTTGGTTGTCCCAACTCCCTCCGGGTTGGACTGTTGAGTGGGACCCATCCTCGGTCCGTGAGGATTGGGGTGATGGATATCATGGCAGGCTTCACCATGGTATTTTTAATCGACGTTAGACTATCGTTTACTTTTCCGCTGCTTTCGAACTCTGAACTCTACTTTTATGCATTTGAACTCCTGAGTTGTAATAACTGAAGTTGGGACCTGTAATAATCTATCTGGATTGTTGTAATCT
Organism: Setaria italica; assembly: GCF_000263155.2. Taxonomy (NCBI): domain Eukaryota; kingdom Viridiplantae; phylum Streptophyta; class Magnoliopsida; order Poales; family Poaceae; genus Setaria; species Setaria italica. Next base: position 24,590,857 of record NC_028455.1, on the reverse strand, counting down.
CTGGACTCGCCTTCGTGTGTGTATGCTTTCTTTCAATCTGAGATAAGTAGTTTTATCGGGTGAAACCTGACGGACTACCATTTTAATTCGGTTAAGTGACTATTCGCATTTGAGGCAAGGTTGAGTACACTTTAGTCAGGTTAATCTGAGCAGTTCCGCCACAATAAAATCTATAATGAAAAAACTTATTTTTGTCACTGAATGCCTTTATAACAAGGTATAGGTGATGAACGGATTTTCATCGAACGAGCGTCACAAATTACAAAACATGACGAAAAACTAACTTTATCGACATAAATGAAACGTCACTGTAACATCCGCAAAAATTACCAACTTAAATCACGCGTTAAAAATTTCTTTCAAAATCTTTTTATCGTTGAGCTTCCGAAAATCCAAACTCTTCCCGGCGATTTCGCCGTCCCGGCACCCATGCTGACAGCCATCATTTACCGCCATAATTTTCGCCGCGTGCTGGTCGACAGACCACCGCGTGTGCTCCGACCGTGTGCCGCAATCGCCGTCGGCATCCCCTTTCTTTTTCTCTTTTTCCTCCCATTTCTTTAATTTTTCCTTTTTCTCTTCTTTCTCTCCTTCTCTTTCTTCTTCCTTCTTCTTTTTCTCCCTCCTCCTTTCTTCTTCCTGGTGCCACATCTCCTTGGCGCCTAGCGCCACCTCCACTGGCCGTCGCCCCCCTGGCGCATTTATTTCCCCCAGCCCCAGGCGCTTGGCCTCCTCCTGGCGCCGGCCCCTGGCCCCGCTGGCCCCGGCCCCGCCTGCGCCTACCCTCTCGGGCGCTCGGCCGCTGCTCGGTCTACGCCGCGCCCGGCGCCGGCACTGCCTGCCGACCTGAGCCGGTCCCCTGCACCGCCGCCGGCCCGGCCCCGCCACCGGTGCCGTGCCGCCCGCCGTGCACCGCCAGCCCCCGAGCTGCACGCAACACCGAGCCCCGCCACGCCTACCGGTCCCCGCACCGCACACCGCTGCCGGCCCGGCCCCCACTCCTTGACGCCGGCCGTCGCGCCCCCGCCGGCCTACAAAAGGGCGACGCCCCGGCCACCACCGCCACATCCCACCCCTCTCCCGGAAAACTAGTACCCGCCACCCGCATCAACTCCACCGCCGCCACAAAGCACCGTGCGCCGCTGCCGCCTTGCCCACCGCCGGCTGCCCCTCTCCCATCTCCAAGTTCCCCAAGGTAAATAGCAAAATGGATCCCCCTCCACTTCCTCCACCCCCTCCGCCCACGGCTCGCCGCCAGCCGGCCGGCCACCGCCGGCCACCTCCCCTCTCTCTCTCTCCCCAAGTTCCTGGAAGAAGAAGAGCTAAAGTTTCCCCAATTCCGATCTAACCCCCAATTTTCCTCAAATTACATATAAGTCCTTCCACCACTTTCAAGATATTTTCACAGATCTGCCCTTCCACTCTCAAAAGTATTTACAAACAGGTCCCTGGTTCCTCGCAAATCAGTCCTAAACCTCCTTTTTAAGCCCCTAATCCATGTTTAACTCGTCATTTCATGCGCCAAACTTCCTCCAATTAATCCCAAATTCGACCACGTCATCCTCCAGTATACTTCCGCCGATCCATATCCAAATTTCCCAAAAATACTCATCTTACCTATTTTTCGTTCGCGTTTTATGTTCGGAGCTTAACGGGTAAAAACCGATTTTCTTTTATTTATTTGTGTGCCCGTTTGTGTGTGCCGTAGATCGTGAAGTACCCGAGGAGGAGCATGAGGAGGAGTTTGACCGCGAGCCTGAGCCCGAGGACCAACAGCATGAGCCGGAACTCTTGGAAGGCTTTGAAGACGGCAAGTCTAATCTCACCCTTTGATGCATATTCAATTCCTAGTTTTTCAAACACAACCTATTGGCCTGTTTTATAAAATGCATACTGTTTTATTGCAAGACATGGTTGGATAGCCACCCCTTGATTGTTATGAATATTCCTTGTTATCCTATGTTTATCCCTAAATATGACTTGCTCTGTTTAGATGATAACTACTGCTAGAATGCTTAGGAATTCGTTACTCAACTTCAATCATGATTACAATGATTTATTTGGAGAATAAATGCGTGAGTGTGTTCAAATGGGAAAATGGGTTTCTGGGTTCAAAGGCAAGGAATGTATAGATGAGATGGATGGGTGTTTCTTGTGTGAAATGCCAGAATGTTGGGCTCGTACCTTAGTGGTTGAGCAAAGTTGGGAGATATCCATCTTGTCATGGTTAAGGACCGAGTTGATGTGTCATCTTGCCTAATTCAACCATCGTGCAACCACTCGACCGTTGTATGGGCAACGGCTTAGCATAAATCCCACTAGCTGAACTATTAGTCTTCGAGTGTGCTGGTGAGCAATGGAAGCCCATGGAAAAGGAGTAAGATCTTGGTGACTTAGGTCCCGGTGACGGCCTCGTGGATGAGTCGTTAACCCCTTGGGTGTTTCCGTGTGGACTAGTCAGTCTTAGCTAAGGTGGGTAATGACTTGTTAGCATCCGCACCGGCACTAAGGTGATCGTGCTGCGGTACCCTACTTGTGGGAAAAGTGTACAACCTCTGCTGAATTAAAACCTATTCGGGTAGCACTTGGGAATGGATGGTTTCATGGTGTGTGTGTTGGATATTGGAAGTGTCTGATAGTTGTGCCGTGAGCTATGGCGGACGGGGAGTCCGATAGCAATAAAATTTGGATCCTTTGTGTAGGATCAACCCTGCTCAATGTTTCGGTTACTAAAGAAAAGCTTTACAAAAACTCTTTTGAAAACAAACCCGTGCATGTGTTGAAAATCTAGCTTTATTGCAAATGAACCTTAGCCTATCCTTGTTATATCCTGTGCATATACTTGATTGTATCCCCCTCCGTGGATGGGGTTGGACTTGTTGAGTACTTTTGTACTCACCCTTGCTTCGTTGCTACAGAGGAAGATCCAGACTTCATCGCCGAGGACTTTGAGTAGGAGGTTGTGTCCGCACCCAACGCTGCCTGTGGTGTTGACCTTTGCAAGATGCTTCTGTTGCCGTGTAGTCCCGAGTGCTGTCTTTTGGCAGTCGCTTGGTTAGCTGCTGTTATTTATTTGCTTCTTATCGCTGCGTGGCTTTCACGCCCACTCCCTCGGGAGTTGTACGGTAACTGAATTATTTGGAATAATGTGCTATCAGCCTCCTGGGACTGATATTTGCAACACATTTAGTCTCTACTTATGTGGGGACGCTTCAGTCACTGGAGGCCATATTTTCTGTAGTGTGGTTCAATTCAAATATTGATGAATCTCTGTAGATAATCATTTGAATATTGCATACAAGATACAAACATCTTTTGCTTCCAATTAAATCATGCAAATTTCAGAACATGAGCATATAAATGCCTTTCGGCCTCCCATAAAATAACATGCCTCTTTTCCCTAACGTTTCCCAGTAATCACAGTATCACACATTACATTAGATCCTTTTCACAGCCGTGGTCCCTCCGGCATTTCGAAAGAACGTGTATTGACCAAACTCAATCCTCGGTAAAATGAAAATGTAGAGATGATCTCCATGACAACTTCTAACTCTCATTGTATAAATGAAAAGATTATAACGCTTATAACAACCTAAAGAGTATTAGATAAAAACTGTTTCACGGAAACTAGTATTGTAAACAAAAAGGGTTAATCCAGCAATTTAAGAAATGACTAGTAACTGTGCTGTTGGCTTCCACCCTGTTGCTGTTATGTGTGTTTGTAACTTCTTGGCAATCATTTTCACTTAATGAAATATATGCATTGCACATTCTTAAATGAAAAAACATATGTGCTGTAATCCTGTATTGCCATATTTATATCCGCAATCTAGCACACCAGCCAATACTGCTCGTGTATCCAAAACAAATATATGTTATTCATTGAAATTTTGAAAAGTTTTCAAAACTTCACCCTAGAAAGACCACACTGGTAGAGAACTTGGTATTAATCCCAGTTGGTAGGGTACAAATCTCCCGAAAATCCATCCGGGATAAACCAACCGAGACAAAAGGGGGGGGTCTTTTGTCCTGGGTCACTCAACCGGGACTAAAGACCCCCTTTTATCCCGGTTGGTAATACCAACCGGGATAAAATAGGTCACCACGCCAGGCGATGCAAAAAAAAAAAGAAATCCCAGGAGGCCCCGCCACACGCGCACGTCGCAAGTCACAAGTCACAAGTCAAATGATTTTTCACGTGAAATATGCGCGTGCGCGCTGCGTGGGATTCGAACCCACGACCTCCAGCCTCGCGCGTAGCTTCCTTGCCATCTCACCTACAGAGCACATCTGACTATATAGGGGATGCAATCCTTTTGTATTAACTCGTGGGGACCCTTTTATCCCGGTTGGAAACACCAACCGGGACAAAAGGGGTCTTTTATCCCGGTTGGAAACACAAACCGGGATCAAAGGGTTCGAGGGATTTAGTCCTCTTTCAGCCACCTCGTTGGGGACCCTTTTATCTCGGTTTGAAACACCAACCGGGATAAAAGACCCCCTTTTATCCGGGTTGGTATTACAAACCGGGATAAAAGGCTCTCGACCCTTTTATCCCGGTATCCCGGTTGTTGTTTCAAACCGGGATAAAAGGCCTCTCAGGATCATTTTTTTCCACAAGCCTTTGCAACCAGGATAAAAGGTCCCGGTTGGTGAGCTCCCGCTAGTAACCGAGCTTTAGTCCCAGTTGGTGAACCTTTTGTCCCGGGCCAACTTTAAACTGGGACAAAATGGGGCGCAAGGAAGGTGAGTTCTCTACTAGTGCCAGAAATTAGCCCTCTGCTCTATACCGTACGTGTTGTTGCTTTGTTGTTATTAGATTATGAATCCGGTACACTAATAGCTATAGGACATCTCATCAAACACCTAAGCCTCCTTGACCACTCTGATGAAGACATCCTCCAGTGTAGCATCTTCCACCCCCCCACCGCAGCACCGGTAACGCACCGCGCAGCATATCAACCACCCTGAACACATCATGCAGCCTCACCTCCCACTGAGGCAATATGAATTTTTGCGTTCTAGACATACTATACATTTTGTACGCCAGCTTCTCCACCTCTCCCTTGTGTTCTGGACCCGTCATGATTGTCAGGGTCCGGGTACCGCCATACCTAGCCTTTAGCTGCAAGGACAATGTCTAACTTCTTGATCAAAATGACTTAACAAAAGTGAACATTTAGATGCATTCTTGTAGAGTTTTGTTCCTCTTGTGTGCAAACCTCATTTGGAGTTTCAAGGCAATGGAACTCACCCTCAACAAAGATACCGATGCGATCACACAACTCCTCAGCCTCCTCCATTAAAAGTTCTGAAACGGACCCGAATTCCGATTTCTAAGAATTCAAGCCTACGCACCTCAGTGATAGTTCCAAGAAGGCTATCACGTGTGAATCCCTGTCTCAGATAGTACAAATCCATACCAACACAAAAATATAAAGAGCAACAGAGTAAAAATATCATAAATAACTTGATAACAAGTACATCTCAACGGCACATGCCGGTACAAGTCCATCTGGACTGAATCAAGAAAGGTAAAACATCTACATAGCAGAAACATCTAGTGGTAAACTGACTCAGTCCTTAAGCGGCTGAGAGCGAGCACTCTACAAACAAGTATGTGCTGAAGTACCCGCAACGTACAAGTACGCCACTTGCTAAGGTACCCGCCACAAGTACGGGTATAGAGAGAGTCTAGAATGCTCTCTCCCAACAAGGCACTCCTCAGTACCAACCATGGCTCACTCCAACCAAGAACACGTCAAGGAGTCACACTCACCCAAAACACACTCGAGAGTGTTCAAAGAATCCCATCACCAAAACCATGGCAAATACCCATTCATAACTCAAAAGCATGTATATGAATATATGAGCGGTGGACTATCTAGGGGTCTGTAGCTAATCCACAAAAGTAGGTAAACAAGGAAAACATGATAAACAATTATCAAGGCATGGCTAAAAACATTTGCTATGCAATCCATCAGCATCAAGGAATATAAATAAAGCAATAGCAACTAAGCATGCATAGGATCTATATGATTGGGAGTGACATGACACCTTGTCCATAGTCTATTGGATCCTCCTCGGCATAGTCGGGGTCTTGAAGGTCTTCCGGGTCGTAGCTCGAGTGTGATCAGAACGAGATACGACGTAAAGTAAATTAAACGGCATTACATATAGGTAAAAAAACTCCAAGAAAGCCAAATTTAGAAGATCCAAATAACAACTAACTTCCTACAAACAGCACGGGCTCGATTTTATGAATTTAATGCAACTGGTTTCATATTTCTCAGAGTTAAAATGAATTAGTTATGAATTTTTTAGTTATTTAAATAATTTCAGAAAATATTTATTATTTAAGGTCAGCATCTGATTGGGCCACGTGGCAGCATGAGGGTGTGCCATGTGTCCTATTGACGTCACGCTGACGGTCAGCGTTGACCCGGTCAACGGTCAGCGGTGGGCCCCATAGGTCAATGAGCCCGTTAGCTTGTTAGTGGGCCCTGGCCTAGGGACACATCAGCGCTGCATGGCGGATTTTATCCATGTGGCTCTGCCACACGGGCGCTGGCATGGTGGTCGGTGGCGGTGCGGCAGGGCACGGGTGCGTGCGCGCCGGTGGACGAGAGCCCATGGGCGAACGCGGTGCGGAGCGGCTCGACACGGGCGTGGCACGGCACGGCACGGCACGGCATGGGCGTGGCGCGGTGCGGAGCGGCTCGACAAGGGCGCAAGCATCGGAGCGCGTGCAGGCACGAGGCGGACCTTGGCCACGGCACGGCCACGGTGGCCCGTGGGGCCCCGGTGTCCTGGGTTCACGGCGACCGGCGGCAAGGCGGCGGCCCTTCTACATGGCAACGGCGGCAACACGAGGGTTGGTATGTGATGCCAAAGGACAAGGGAGGGTGGTAAGCTCAGAGAGGCTAAGGCGAAGTCGGCGGTGAACGGCAGTGGCACTCGGGTGGCTTCGGACGGTGATGTCCTCCTCAACGGCTCCGGCTCCTCCCGCGGGCGGCCTCCTTTCCCCCTCTTCTCCTCTTCTTCACCTCCTCCATCCCTTTCCTTTCTTCTCCTCCTTCCTCCCTTCCTTCTTTCCTCTCAGGTGGACGGCGGTGGATGGGCGGAGCCTAGGTGAATGGCTGGAGAGCCCTTAGGTGCCCTTATATATATTGGCGAGGCTAGGGTTAGGGCTTAGAGCGGGTCGGCGGTGCACTAGGGCTTGGGGGCGCGGCGCCGATGACATGGGCGGCCGGGACAAGGCGGCAGCTCGGGCGCAGTGGCATGGCACACATCCAGGGCCTCCAGCGCGAAAACAGGGGCATGGAGCGGGTCATGGGCGTAGTAGTGTGCTCCAGCTCAGGTGGCCGGTGCTCACGTCCCATCCGCCCGTGCACATCTATAGCCAGTGCTCCAGCTCAGGCGGCCGGTGTTCACATCTATAAAGCATGACTTGTTGCAAAAGGTTTTTGAGAAGTTCAAGGAGTTGACTACGACGAGAACTTCTCGCCAGTAGTGATGCTTAAGTCCATTTGGATTATTCTAGCTATAGCTGCATATTTCGATTATGAGATATGGCAGATGGATGTCAAGACAGCTTTCTTAATGGAAACCTAACTAAGGACGTGTATATGATACAGCCCAAGGGTTTTGTCGATCCAAAAAATGTTGAAAAAGTATGCAAGCTTAAAAGATCCATTTATGGATTGAAGCAAGCATCCAGGAGTTGAAACATTCATTTGATGAAGCGGTCAAAGGGTTTGGCTTCACCAAAAACGAGGAAAAGTCTTGTGTTTACAAGAAGGTTAGTGGGAGCTTTGTAGTATTTCTAATCTTATATGTGGATGACATATTGCTGATTGGAAATAACATTCCTATGCTTGAGTCTGTAAAGTCTATACTGAAAAATAGTTTTTTGACGAAGGACTTAGGGGAAGCAGCATATATTCTGGGCATTAAGATCTATAGAGATAGATCGAGAAGGCTTATAGGATTAAGCCAAGATACTTTCATTGACAAAGTGTTGAAGCGGTTCAGCATGGAAGAGGCGAAGAAAGGGTTCTTGCCTATGTCACATGGCATACATCTCAGCAAGACTCAGTGTCCTTCGGCTGCTGATGAGCGGGATCGCATGAGTAGAGTGCCATATGCCTCGGCTATTGGATCTATCATGTATGCAATGATAAGTACTCGCCCAGATGTTTCATATGTGCTAAGTATGACAAGCAGACACCAGTCTGATCCAGGTGAGAGTCACTGGACAGCAGTGAAAAACATTCTTAAGTACTTAAGAAGGACTAAATATATGTTCCTTGTCTATGGAGGTGAGGAGGAGCTCGTTGTAACAGGTTACACCGATGCTAGTTTCCAAACCAACAGAGATGATTCAAAGTCACAATTAGGATTTGTGTTCACGCTAAATGGTAGTGCTGTTAGTTGGAAGAGTTCCAAGCAGGAGACGGTGACCGATTCTACAACAGAGGCCGAGTACATCATGGCTTCAAAAGCCGCGAAGGAGGGTGTTTGGATAAGGAATTTCCTTATTGAGCTTGGTGTGTTCCTGTTGGGATACGAGGTAGGCTACGCTAGCGCAAAACAAAATTTTCTACCGCGTATAACCAGGAAGAGCTGCCGTATAAGGATCACGGGATTACCACTCGACGCACTACTGGTGCGGAAGATGTAGATATGCGTCGGTGCAGTGAAGACGATCACGTAGTCGTACGTAGTCGATCAACGTAGTCGTACGTAGTCGATCACGTCCAGCAGCTCCTCAGCAGCTCGTCCACGTGCACAGCAAGATCGCCTCCGGTGCCGCGGCTCGTCGTCGGCTCGTCGTGGCTCGTCGGCGGCTCGTCGATGGCTCGTCCAAGTGCTGCAGGCGCAACACCTCCAAGGTATCCACACGTGCAGGGAGGAAGCGTCGCAAGCCGGATTGCTAGATCCGCGAGTTGCAACAGGCGAGGGCGTGGGAGGCGCGGCAGAAGTGTTTCGCAAAAGGTGTAAAACCCTAGGGCGCCCCCACCCCTCTATTTATAGGGGTTCCTGATGGGCCTCTGGATCCGAGGCCCATTAGTACTCCTAAACCTAATCCAACTCGGATCAAATCCGATTTGGGCTTCCAGCCCCTTAAGTGTGCGACCCTTTGGGTTCGGATACGTATAGACATGGCCCGAGTACTCCTACTCGGCCCAATAGTCGGTAGCGGCCTCTAGCAAGACGTGCCAACTCCTATACGCACACGAAGATCATATCAGACGAACCATCACAACATAATATACATGCTATTCCCTTTGCCTCACGATATTTGGTCTAGCTTCAAGCCGACCGCTCTTTCTCGATCCTGTGATTCGGAATCCCTTTGTAGGTTAACTCTTAACCGTACGTAGCATGGCCATGCATTTTCTGATCCGATCACTCGAGGGGCCCAGAGATATCACTCTCAATCAGAGAGGGGCAAATCCCATCTTGATTGACCATGTCTCATAGCATGCTTCTTGACAAACCCGAAAGCTACCTTTATAACTACCCTATTACGGCGTAGCGTTTGATAGCCCCCTAAGTAGGTCAATCCACATCTAGAATACATGCGACAATCTCAGGTCTAAGGACAAAGCGTATATGTTGTTTAAAGAGAGAACTACTTCTCGTGTTGGGTCAGTCCTAACACATGTCTCCACATGTGTCCACATTATTAGTTCAACATCTCCATGTCCATGACTTGTGAAACATAGTCATCAACTAATACATGTGCTAATCTAATATTCATGTGTGTCCTCACATGAACTCCGACTAGGGACAACTTTAGAATAACCATACAAGTAAAGAGTTTCACATACAATTCACATAATTGCAAATCAATTCAAGTAGCCTTTAATGGATATTCAATGAACACAATATACAAATCATGGATACAAATGGAATATCATCATCTCTATGATTGCCTCTAGGGCATACCTCCAACAGTCTCCCACTTGCACTAGAGTCAATCTAGAAGGTACCTAATACCCATAGCTCTTACATGCGCATCATGCTTAGCCTGCGGGAGTGGTTTTGTCAACGGATCAGAAATGTTCAGATCCGTGTGTATTTTGCATATCTTGATCTCACCCCGGTTAACGAAGTCTCGAATGAGATGAAATCGCCGCATTACGTGTTTGTTCTTCTGGTGGTTCCTTGGCTCCTTTGCTTGCGCAATTGCCCCATTATTATCACAGTAGAGATTCAATGGGCTGGACGCATTCGGGAACACACCAAGCTCAATGAGGAAATTCCTTATCCAAACACCTTCCTTCGCGGCTTCCGAAGCCGCGATGTACTCGGCTTCCGTCGTAGAATCGGCCACCGTCTCCTGCTTGGAACTCTTCCAACTAACAGCACCACCATTCAGTGTGAACACAAATCCTGATTGTGACTTTGAATCATCTCTGTCGGTTTGGAAACTAGCATCGGTGTAACCTGTTACAACGAGCTCCTCCTGACCTCCATAGACGAGGAACATATCTTTAGTCCTTCTCAAGTACTTAAGAATGTTTTTTACCGCTGTCCAGTGACTCTCACCTGGATCAGATTGGTGTCTGCTTGTCATACTTAGCGCATATGAAACATCTGGGCGAGTACTTATCATTGCATACATGATAGATCCAATAGCCGAGGCATATGGTACTCTACTCATGCGATCCCGCTCATCAGCAGTCGAAGGACACTGAGTCTTGCTGAGATGTATGCCATGTGACATAGGCAAGAACCCTTTCTTTGCCTCTTCCATGCTGAACCGCTTCAACACTTTGTCAATATAAGTATCTTGGCTCAAACCTATAAGCCTTCTCGATCTATCTCTATAGATCTTAATGCCCAGAATATATGCCGCTTCCCCTAAGTCCTTCATCGAAAAACTATTTTTCAGTGAAGTCTTTACGGACTCAAGCATAGGAATGTTATTTCCAATCAGTAATATGTCATCCACATATAAGATTAGAAATACTACAGAGCTCCCACTAACCTTCTTGTAAACACAAGACTCTTCTTCGTTCTTGGTGAAGTCAAACCCTTTGACCACTTCATCAAAACGAATGTTCCAACTCCTAGATGCTTGCTTCAATCCATAAATGGATCTCTGAAGCTTGCATACCTTTCCAGCATTTTTCGGATCGACAAAACCCTCGGGCTGTATCATATACACGTCCTCAGCTAGGTTTCCATTCAGGAAAGCTGTCTTGACATCCATCTGCCATATCTCATAATCAAAATATGCAGCTATAGCTAGAATAATCCGAATGGACTTAAGCATCACTACGGGCGAGAAGGTCTCGTCGTAGTCAACTCCTTGAACTTGTCGAAAACCTTTTGCGACAAGTCGTGCTTTGTAGATGTGAACATTTCCATCCATGTCCTTTTTCTTCTTATAGATCCACTTGCACTCTATGGCTTTAACACCATCAGGCGGGTCAACCAAGTTCCAAACTTGATTGTCTCCCATGGACTCTATTTCGGATTGCATGGCACTCTGCCATTTTTCGGAGTCTGGGTCCATCATTGCTTCTGCATATGTCGCAGGCTCATCATTGTCCAACAATAATATTTCTCGCATTTCGCGGAGCCTTGCCGACCTTCGTGGTTGTGGCGGTGCTTCTCTTGCCATGGGTATCTCAACTTGTTCTGCTACGTTAGCATCACTCATTGATTCTTGCCCGATTGGCTCATCTTGAACTTCTTCAAGATGCACTGTCTTTCCACTCTTTTCTCCTTTGAGAAACTCTTTCTCTAGGAAAACCCCGTTCCGAGCGACAAACACTTTGCCTTCTGATCGGTTGTAGAAATAATATCCCAAAGTTTCCTTTGGATATCCCACGAAAATGCACTTATCCGACTTGGGTGTGATCTTGTCCGACTGAAGTCGCTTGACAAACACTTCACATCCCCAAATCTTTAGAAAAGACAAACTGGGAACCTTTCCAGTCCATATCTCATATGGTGTCTTAACTACGGATTTAGATGGTACCCTATTTAGTGTGAAAGCTGCTGTTTCTAGAGCGTATCCCCAAAATGACAACGGTAGGTCCGACTGGCTCATCATTGATCGAACCATGTCTAACAAAGTTCGATTACGTCGCTCGGACACACCGTTTCTCTGAGGTGTTCCAGGCGGCGTAAGTTGTGGAACAATTCCGCAACTCTTTAGATGATTGCTAAACTCGTGGCTCAAATACTCGCCTCCACGATCAGATCGTAAGGCCTTAATTTTCTTGCCACGCTGATTTTCAACTTCATTCTGAAATTCCTTGAACTTTTCAAAGGTTTCGGACTTGTGCCTCATCAAGTAGACATAGCCATATCTACTAAAATCATCAGTAAAAGTTATGAAGTATTGGAATCCTCCTCTAGCCGTCGTGCTCATTGGTCCGCATACATCACTATGTACGAGTTCCAACAAGTCTACTGCTCTCTCAGGAAATCCTGTGAAAGGCGTCTTGGTCATCTTGCCTAGCAAGCAAGCCTCACATGTCTCGTATGATTCAAAATCAAACGAAGTTAGAAGTCCATCAGAATGGAGCTTCTTCATGCGCTTATCACTTATTTGACCCAAACGACAATGCCACAAGTAGGTAGGACTCAAATCATTAGGCCGAGGCCTTTTAGCACTTACATTACAGACAGGTGAACCATCAAGATTTAAAACAAATAATCCATTCACAATGGGTGCAAAAGCCATAAACATATTATTCTTAGAGATCACACAACCATTGTTTTCACTCGCAAATGAATAACCATCCCTCATCAAACATGAAGGAGACAAAATGTTTCGACTTAAACTAGGAACAAAATAACAATTATTCAACTCCATAATAAATCCTGACGGGAGGTGGAGTTGCATCGTCCCGACGGTCAAAGCAGCAACTCTTGCATTATTGCCCACGCGGAAATCAACTTCTCCTCTTTCCACGCTTCTACTTCTTATCATTCCCTGCATCGAATTGCAAATATGAGCAACCGATCCGGTATCAAATACCCAAGAATTAATAACTGTATCAGCGAGAAATATGTTGTCTATAACATTAACAACAAGCGTACCTGAGGTAGAAGTACTCTTACTTCCGCCGTTCTTCAACGAAGCTAGGTACTGCTTGCAGTTTCTCTTCCAGTGACCAAGTTCATGACAGTAAAAGCACTCTTTATCTGGAGCAGGTCCAGCTTTAGCCTTGGGCGGTGGGTTTGGCTTGGACGTTCCAGCCTTGCCCTTCTTCTTCCAAGAATTGCCCTTCTTCTTAAAAGTAGGCTTGTTCTGTACAGCCATCACATGGCTGGTACTAGCGCTTTTCTTAATGTCTACCTCTGCTGTCTTGAGCATACCACACAGCTCATTCAGACCCTTCTCCGTCCCATGCATATGGTAGTTCGAGATGAAGTTCCCATAGCTAGGCGGAAGAGATGAGAGAATGAAGTCAGTGGCCAACTCTTTGCCCATTGGGAAGCCCAGCTTCTCCAATCGCTGAGTGTAACCAACCATCTTGATTACATGTGGTCCTACTGCTGCGCCTTCTGCTAACTTGCACTCCAGAAAGGCTTTGGACACATTGAACCTTTCGGTCCTAGCCTGTGTCTGGAACATGTCCTTGAGCGCCACGATCATATCGTAAGCCTCATGATTTGTTTCGAACTGCATCTGCAGCTCGGGTTCCATGCAAGCAAGCATAAGGCAGCTTACCTCAAGATTAGCATCAAATGCCTTCTTGTAAGCAGCCTTAACGGCAGCAGTTGCATCATCAGCAGGTACTGGTGGTAGTGGGGTGTCTAGAACATCTTCCTTTTTCTCAGCCCTGAGAACAATTCTCAGGTTACGGATCCAATCCGAGTAGTTTGTTCCATTCAACTTGTCCTTCTCAAGGACCGAACGCAAAGCAAACGATGCGGTGGTGTTGCTAGGTGCCATTTAATCTACAACAAAAGTAATGCAAAATACACTAAGACAAACGTATCCATGATAGAGCAAATTACATTTAAACTATTTTAACAGAATCTACTCCCACTAAAATCAATATCCCTCTATTGAAACTTAGTGATTCAGGATCCACAACTAACAAGTCTACTAGTGAGCTTTAGCATCACCGCTAGCAAACGAGGTAGATCGGTAAGCAACTTTTGCTAATCATATCACATATGACTCCTGTTGTTGGGTGACATCTCTATGTCTCGGCGCCCAACCTTTATGCCCCAAGGTCCTTAACCGTTAAGATGACCTCGTTAAGCTAACCAACCCTTATGCGTGTAAGTGTCCGACACAAACCCGTCTAGTCAAGGAAAACTAGTGGCACCCTAATTTCATAGACCCACCACTAATTGTACAAGACATGGGACGGTGCAAGTTTTAGTTGGGAGGGCATACTAACTTAAACTTTGTGAGGGATCGTTCTACTTCTAACATCACAGCATGCAGAAAGTAAAACATAAATAGAATAGCATTCACACAGTTGTGACACAGTATGGCCCGTTTTCATATGGTGATCTCCATCTCCATAGAACCTGTTCACCATGGTGATCTCCATCTCCATGTTCCATGTGCGCCATCCTCCTGGTGATGAGTCCTCCAAGAACTATGCTATTACGCCTAATAGCTAGTAAAGAATCTAGTAATGAAGATTACACAGTTGCTTGGATCATCACAGATTGGCACGCAGACCATTAAATACAATAAAGTGACAACACATATGGCTCCTGCCGTGTTGCCGTACGCGCGACACGCAGGTCACGAATTAGTTACACACATGCATCACATACACAAGGGGGCCATACTGATCACAAGATACATGCATACATCCTGCAAAATAGAGTTAGGCGTCCTAACGTTCCAAACTTCGGAGGCCCGAAACTCCATCTTCCAAGCCGAATTTGGGAAATCTAATTTCGCCGAAAACGGCAAAGCGGTTGAAATTCACGTGTAACTTTTTCTGTAGATCAATTTTCGTATAGAAATCGCCCCGATCCGAGATCGTACCGAAAAGTTACGGCTGATTTACCGAAGCATGCGCATACGGCAAAAACCCGACCCCGGCAGTAGATCACATCTACTATAGCACATCTAATGCGCCTGGCGTATGACCCTGGATCTCGATTCGACCAATCATATTGATCTTCCCTCACTGCAACTGGGTTTACGTGTATCACTTAACTCCGATGGCGGAAACCGACCGGTAGGAGTATGTCGTTACACTACCATTGCAGCAAGGGCACGAAATCAGGACATAGATCAAACAGAGAACTCGCATATCTCCATATGCACACATCCCGAATCCAAAACTAAGCAGCTAAGGCTCTGATACCACTGTTGGGATACGAGGTAGGCTACGCTAGCGCAAAACAAAATTTTCTACCGCGTATAACCAAGAAGAGCTGCCGTATAAGGATCACGGGATTACCACTCGACGCACTACTGGTGCGGAAGATGTAGATATGCGTCGGTGCAGTGAAGACGATCACGTAGTCGTACGTAGTCGATCAACGTAGTCGTACGTAGTCGATCACGTCCAGCAGCTCCTCAGCAGCTCGTCCACGTGCACAGCAAGATCGCCTCCGGTGCCGCGGCTCGTCGTCAGCTCGTCGTGGCTCGTCGGCGGCTCGTCGATGGCTCGTCCAAGTGCTGCAGGCGCAACACCTCCAAGGTATCCACACGTGCAGGGAGGAAGCGTCGCAAGCCGGATTGCTAGATCCGCGAGTTGCAACAGGCGAGGGCGTGGGAGGCGCGGCAGAAGTGTTTCGCAAAAGGTGTAAAACCCTAGGGCGCCCCCACCCCTCTATTTATAGGGGTTCCTGATGGGCCTCTGGATCCGAGGCCCATTAGTACTCCTAAACCTAATCCAACTCGGATCAAATCCGATTTGGGCTTCCAGCCCCTTAAGTGTGCGACCCTTTGGGTTCGGATACGTATAGACATGGCCCGAGTACTCCTACTCGGCCCAATAGTCGGTAGCGGCCTCTAGCAAGACGTGCCAACTCCTATACGCACACGAAGATCATATCAGACGAACCATCACAACATAATATACATGCTATTCCCTTTGCCTCACGATATTTGGTCTAGCTTCAAGCCGACCGCTCTTTCTCGATCCTGTGATTCGGAATCCCTTTGTAGGTTAACTCTTAACCGTACGTAGCATGGCCATGCATTTTCTGATCCGATCACTCGAGGGGCCCAGAGATATCACTCTCAATCAGAGAGGGGCAAATCCCATCTTGATTGACCATGTCTCATAGCATGCTTCTTGACAAACCCGAAAGCTACCTTTATAACTACCCTATTACGGCGTAGCGTTTGATAGCCCCTAAGTAGGTCAATCCACATCTAGAATACATGCGACAATCTCAGGTCTAAGGACAAAGCGTATATATTGTTTGAAGAGAGAACTACTTCTCGTGTTGGGTCAGTCCTAACACATGTCTCCACATGTGTCCACATTATTAGTTCAACATCTCCATGTCCATGACTTGTGAAACATAGTCATCAACTAATACATGTGCTAATCTAATATTCATGTGTGTCCTCACATGAACTCCGACTAGGGACAACTTTAGAATAACCATACAAGTAAAGAGTTTCACATACAATTCACATAATTGCAAATCAATTCAAGTAGCCTTTAATGGATATTCAATGAACACAATATACAAATCATGGATACAAATGGAATATCATCATCTCTATGATTGCCTCTAGGGCATACCTCCAACAGTTCCCAAACGCGTCCAGCCCATTGAATCTCTACTGTGATAACAATGTGGTAATTGCGCAAGCAAAGGAGCCAAGGAATCACCAGAAGAACAAACACGTAATGCGGCGATTTCATCTTATTCGAGACTTCGTTAATCGGGGTGAGATCAAGATATGAAAAATACACACGGATCTGAATATTTCCGATCCCTTGATAAAGCCTCTCCCGCAGTCTAAACATGATGCGCACATAAGAGCTATAGGTATTAGATATATTCTAGATTGACTATAGTGCAAGTGGGAGATTGTTGGAGGTATGCCCTAGAGGCAATCATAGCGATGATGATATCTGATTGTATCTACGATTTGTATATTGTGTTCATTGAATATCCATTAAAGGCTACTTGAATTGATCTGCAATTATGTGAATTGTATGTGGAACTCTTTACTTGTATGGTTATTCTAAAAGTTGTCCCTAGTCGGAGTTCATGTGTGGACACACATGAATATTAGAGTAGTACATGTTAGTTGATGACTATGTTTCACAAGTTATAGACATGGAGATGTCAAACTAATAATGTAGGCATATGTAGAGACATGTGCTAGGACTGACCCAACATGAGAAGTAGTTCTCTCTTTACACAACATGTACGCTTTGTCCTTAGACCTGAGATTGTCGCATGTACTCAAGATGTGGATCAACTTACTTAGGGGCTATCAAACGCTACACCGTAACAGGGTAGTTAAAAAGGTAGCTTTCGGGTTTGTCAGGAAGCATGCTGTGAGGCATGGTCAATCAAGATGGGATTTGCCTCTCTCTGATTGAGAGTGATATCTCTAGGCCCCTTGAGTGATCGGATCCGGAAATGCATGGCGATGCTACGTACTGTTAAGAGTTAACCTACAAAGGGATTTCGAATTACAGGATCGAGAAAGAGCGGTCGGCTTGAAGCTAGACCAAATATCGTGAGGCAAAGGGAATAGCATGTACGTGATGTTGTGACGGTTCATCTGATATGATCTTCGTGTGTGTATAGGAGTTGGCACATCTTGCTAGAGGCCGCTACCGACTATTGGGCCGAGTAGGAGTACTCGGGCCATGTCCATACATGTCCGAACCCATTGGGTCACACACTTAAGGGGCTGGAAGCCCAATTCGGATATGATCCGAGTTGGATCAGGTTTAGAAGTACTAATGGGCCTCGGACCCAGAGGCCCATCAGGAACCTCTATAAATAGAGGGGTGGGGCGCCCTAGGGTTTTATCCCTTTGGCTGAAAACACATCTGCCGCGCCTCCCACGCTCTTGCCCTGTTGCAACTCGCGGACCTAGCAGTCCGGCTTGCGATGCTTTCTCCCTGGACATGTGGATACCTTGGAGGTGTTGCACCTGCAGCACTTGGATGAGGTTCCGATGAGCCACGACGAGCCGCGGCACGAGGACGATTTTGCTGCACGTGGACGAGCTGCTGAGGAGCTGCTGGATGTTGACGTGATTGACTACATGTTCGACTACGCTGATCGACTTCGCTGCCCCGATGTGATCCTACAACTTCCGCACCAGTGCGTCGAGTGGTAATCCCGTGATCGATATACGGCAGTTTCCTGGTTTACATGGTAGAAAAATTTTGTTTTGCGCTAGCGTAGCCTACCTCGTATCCCAACACTCCAAGGTACCTTGCAGGTCTAGTGCTTCAGTGTGAACCTCCTTCTCGGGAACTCTCAGACACTTCCTTAGCTGTGAGACGTGAAACACCGAGTGTACTCCAGCCATGCTCTCCGGTAAGGCAACCTTGTAGGTGAGATCTCCAATTCGCTTAACCACCTGGTAAGGTCCCATAAATCTCGGTGCAAGCTTTCCTTTAATCAGAAATCTCTTGGTTCCTCGAAGCGGTGAGACTTTGAGGTAAACGTGATCTCCAATTTTAAAGGACAAGTCCCTCCTTCTCTTATCTGCGTAGCTCTTCTGGCGACTCGGAGCAATCTTTAGGTTCTCTCTAATTACCTTGCTCACATTCTCTTTAGCCTCTTTGATAGTTGCTAGCCTAAAAAGAGTTCTCTCACCAACCTCGGACCACATCAGAGGTGTCCTGCACCTGCTCCCGTACAGAGCCTCACAGGGTGACATCTGAAGACTAGCTTGGTATCCGTTGTTGTAAGAAAACTCGGCAAAAGACAAGCTACTCTCCTAGTCAGCTCCGTAGGTAAGCACACAAGCTCTCAACATGTCCTCCATGATTTGGTTCACTCTCTTAGTCTGCCCATCTGTCTATGAGTGAAATGTTGTGCTGTACTCCAATGTACTACCCATGGCTTTGTGAAAGCTCTTTCAAAACTTGGCAACAAACTACGAACCTCTGTCTGACACAATTCTCTTAGGTGCTCCATGTAACCTCAAGATGTTGTTCACATACAAATCTGCGAGCTTCTTAGTTTTGTAGTTGCACTTCACTAGGATAAAGTGAGCAATCTTGGTGAGCCTATCCACAATCACCCAATTTGAGTCATTTCCCTTCTAAGTCCTGGGCAAACCCATAATGAAGTTTAAGCAGTTTAAGCAATCCTGCCGATCTTTGGTGCTCAGCCTTCACTCGCTTGCAAGTGTCAAAGTAGGTGATGTGGTTGGCCTTGTTGACCTTTATATCTTTCCACCAGAACCTCTCCTTCAAATCTTGGTACATCTTGGTGCATCCTAGGTAAATAGAGTACCTCGAGTTGTGGGCTTCTTTCAGGATGGACTCTCGAATAGCTTGATCTTTGGGTACAAAATCCTATCTTTCAACCAAATAGTGCCTTTGTCATCCATTCGGTAGTTAGTTGCCTTACCTCTTTTCATCTGCTCTCGAAGGGTCTCAATTTCTGGACACTGGACTTGTGCTTTCCTAATCTGATCCTCCAAGTCACAGGTCACTTGTAGTTCACACAGCTGTCCATGCACAACGATTTCCAGCTTTAGTTTCTCCAACTCTTTACATAGATCAGGCTGCTCTTCTTTCACCATTAGATTGTTGCAGTAGGCTTTCCTGCTCAGAGCATCAGCCACAACGTTGGATTTTCCAGGATGGTAGTGAATCTCCAACTTGTAATCCTTGTTTAGCTCCAGCCATCTCCTTTGCCTCATGTTCAGCTTGGACTGAGTGAAAAAATACTTCAAGATCTTGTGGTCCGTGTAGATCTCACACTTGTTGCTGATTAGATAGTGCCTTCAAATCTTGAGAGCATGCACAACACAGCCAATTCTAGATCATGTGTCGGGTAGTTCTCCTCATGTTTCTTTAGCTGTCTAGATGCATAGACCATGACATTTCCTTCCTGCCTCAGCACACAACCCAAACCTTGCTTGGAAGCATCACAGTACACCACAAAGTCTTTCTTGATATCCGGTAAAGTTAGCACTGGGGTGGTGGTAAGTCTCAACTCAAGCTCCTAAAAACTCTTCTCACAAGCTTCAAACCACTCAAACTTCACATTGTTCTTCAGCAGTTCTGTCATAGGCTTGGCAATCTTAGAAAAGTTCTCAATAAACCTCCGGTTGTATCCTATCAATCCAAGGAAGCTCCTTATCTCTATCACGTTGTGAGGCTGCTCTCACTCTATGACTGCTTCAATCTTAGTGGGGCCAACAGCTACTCCCTTTGCTGACAACACGTGCCCTAGGAAGGCAACTTCCTCTATCCAGAACTCACACTTGCTAAACTTAGCATAAAGCTGGTGTTGTCGTAACCTCTCTAGCACGATCCGAAGGTGCTCCTCGTGCTCTTCTACTATCTCTGAGTAGATTAGAATGTCATCAATGAACACTACCACAAACTTTTCCAACTCCTCCATAAAGATCTTGTTCATCATGTTCATGAAATACGCCGGTGCATTGGTCAAGCCGAAAGAAACCACTGTGAACTCAAACAATCCATACCGGGTGGTGAAGGCGGTCTTGGATATGTTGCTCTCTCAAATCTTCATCTTGTGGTATCTCGATCTCAAGTCAATCTTGGAGAAGTACTTAGCTTTTCTGAGCCAGTCAAGCAGATCGTCAATTCTTGGCAACAGGTACTTATTGTTGATGGTCATGGAGTTGAGCGTTCAGTAATCCACACACATCCTCATCGAGCCATCCTTCTTTCTCACAAATAGGATGGGCGAACCCCAGGGTGAAGCACTCAGTCGAATGAACCCTTGCTCTAGCAACTTCTTCAACTACTTCTTTAGTTCATCCAGCTTGTCGGCTGACATCCAATATGCACTTTGTGCTACCGGTCCTGCGCCGGGTATAAGATCAATCACAAACTCCACATCCTGGTCTGGGGGTAGTTCTGTTAGCTCTTTTGGAAACACGTTCGGAAACTCACACACCACAGGTACCTCTTCAATGGTCTTGGGTTTTAAGTTGCATAGCATAGGGGCTGTCTTAGGGTATAATGGCTCAAACTGTACTTGAACTCCGCTTGGTTGTTCCAATCTGACAAATCAGGGGTTACACAAGACCAGTCCATTGTGCTTAGCTAACCAATCCATTCTCAAAATCACATCAATGGCTGAGGACTTTAATACTGTCAGATCTGCTAGAAACTGCTGCTTCTCGATCACCAGTTTAACTACCTTGCACTCTAGGGTGCTCCTCACTTCTCCTAGGGGAGAACTTGTTATAATAGGCCTTGGTCGAGGCGTAGCGGGCAGAGATCATTCTTCCACAAACTTGGTTGAAACATAAGAAAACTTGGAACCAGTATCGAACAAAACTGTAGCTATGACTAAATCAACAAGGAACTCACCAAGGGCAATGTCTGGAGCTACTACGGCGTCCTCGGTGGTCAGGTGGTTCAGGCATTCTTGGGGTCCTCTGCTGGGGTCCTCCTATTGCTAGTGTCTTGGCTGGTGTCTGGAACTGGTTGGTGCGATTCTGTCCTCCTGCCTGAGTCTTCTATGGACACTCGAACAACTTGTGCCTGGGCTGGCAACACGTGTAGCAGACAATTGGCTTTGCACCTTTAGGAGCAGCAAGCTGCTGGGGCCTTGGCTTCCACGTACCAGAACTTCCACTTCCTCACTGGTGTTCCTGTACTATTGTGGTTGCGAAGGGTAGCTACAGGGCTTCTGCTGCTGGAAATATGGGGATCCTATTCTCGGCCTCTAAGATGGCCTTGGGTGTCCAAACTGCTCCTAACGCTTCCTCTTGTGCCCTCGGAACTCTTCGAACTCCAGTCTCAACTTCTCCACTCGGAGTGCCTTGCCCACTAGTGCGTGCAGAGTAGGACAGTCATGAGCAAAAAAATGCATCTCTAAGCCCCGATGAAGCCCTTTGCGGAACCAGTACATCCTCTTCTTTTCTATATTGGAGTCATTTGGTGCATACCTCATTAGTTCCTGAAACTTGTTGGTGTATTCCTGGACTTTCATGTTTCCCATCTTCATGTTGTGAGTTCCGATCGATGACTGCCTCAGGAATATGGTGGTCGCGAAACACTATAGTGAACTCATCCAAGTGATGTCCGCTGGGTCTGCGTGAGAGTCACAGAAGCTGTCCCACCAAGCACGTGCTGTCCCGATCAGCTGGTGGGTGGCCAGTGCTACACACTCTTCATCCATACAATCTATCAAGTCCAGCTTCTTCTCGATCTCCCTTAGCCAGTCGTCTACGTCCAGTGGGTTCTCTGAGTTGTCAAACGTGGGTGGATGGAGCTTGGTGAATCCTTCAACTTTCCTCTATAGAGATTGAACTAGAGGGTTCTAGCGGTGTATTCCCTGCTGTTTGTACTGGAGCAAAGCGTTAGCCATGGTCTGCATCAGCTGTGTCAGAACTGCCATCACCATTGCTAGGTTAGGCGGCGGCGGTGCTTGCTGGTCCTCTGCACCTCCAGCAGGTACGTTCTGCTCCTGCTCCTCCTGACCCTCCTGGTGAACTTCTCCTTTAGCGCTAGCTATGTCTCCCTAAACCTCCATCTCTAGGACACGGCCACTACGTCCTCCGCGAGGACCTCCACGAAGTCCACCTCGGGGAGTGGAACCTCCATGGTGACCACGACCTCTATTGGGGCTAGGCCCATCTTCGTTGGCCGCCTCTTCGAAACGGTGCAGCAACCATCCTGACCTCCTCAAACCCAACATATATTCTAGATGAGATTGTAATCAGTGGTTACTCTCATAGGACTAGGATAGGGGGTTAGTTAAATTATTATTAAGGAAATATAAAGGTAAAACACACAAACAATTTCACATAGACAATAAGAAGCATAAGATCCATAAAATCCATAAAACTCCATATCACTCATGCAAAGGCACCATACAAAAGGGATGTATCTTGAGGTCTAGAACAGAAACCTTCAAGACTACACGAGGACGATCATACTACTACATCGTGAATCATGGGATGGTAGTCTCTAATGCTACAACATCATGGTGAGTCTAACTCAAACCTAGCACTACTCAAATCAAAAGCGGTCCACTCAGTCGGAGCACAGGAAGTCATCATCATCCACATCTCCATCTCCACTTAGGAGTAGGGCCTCCCCATGGACCTTGACTAATTGTCCGAGTACACTGGCAGGTCCAGCGGGTCTCCTCCGTACAGTTGAGAGAGAGTAGACATAGCTTTGGTCAGCCCCTCTGTAGCAACCCTAGCTAGTGGGTGCAACACCTGGGTGTACAGTCTAGTAAGCGATAGCACGAAGCTCTCCTTGCAGGGCTCCCTCCTTTACTCGACCAGAACCCACACACTCAACTCCTCCAACTCCATCACCCTCTAGCGGTCTGAGCGCTCCCAACCAAGTTGTAGCCTCTCTGCCAAGTCTCTGTCGCTGTAGCAGCGTGAACCAAGGTGGACCAGGTTGTAGTAGTTTCTGTGTAGACAGTGGTGTAGCTGCTCAATGACTCCGTTCTTGGTGACTAGTGTGGCATCCAAGGTATTAACCAGCTCCTCTTTCTCCTTGAGCAAAGCGTTCTTCTCATCTATCATCTTGTCCCTAGCCCTCAGTGCCTCCTCCATCCGAACCACCCTCGCCTCCAGCGTGGCAATTCTCAACGAGTCCCTCTCGTCGTAAGGGTCTGGTGCAGTGCCTATCCCGTGCCGCAGGTGACGGTTTGTCCGGTCCAGTCTGTCCAAACAGCGCTCAAGTCCCAGCTACTTGCCCTCAAGCATGGCGTTGGCTCTAATGTAGTGGTCCCAACCATTGCGCAGTACCTCCACCTCTCTATTGTTCCAGAATAGTGCCAAGTCCTGAGCGTGGATACAGTGGGAAGCCACGCAGAACTTCTCATCAGGCTCAGCGTAGGCATCCTCATAATATTCACGGGCTGAACTCTCGAAGTTCCTCGATCCACGGCACACCCTGGGTAGGTAGCGGTAGGGAGTCTATGCCAACCAGTCACGCAGCTGTGCATGCACCTCTCGCACGGCCCTCCTGGCGGTAGTCCTGTGAGCCTCTAACACTGATAGCTCGAAGGCGAACACCACAACCTCCTCGAACTTGGGCACCTTGGGATATGCAAGTCAGCTTCACCTCGATGGGTACAGAGTCCACATTGCCCCTCATGCGGCCCTCGTAGAGAACGCCCTGAATGCAGACTCCTGCCTTCTCCAAGCACTTGTTGAGGAGAGTGCAAAAGCCTCCGTGGCGCACTCTGTCTCCATCAAACGAGCGCCACTCCTCGGTCATCATCTGTAACACGTTGTTAAGGTTGTTAGTAAGTCGTATAAGTTAGAGAAAACAAGGTAATAATAGTAATGATTTAAGGAGTTGTAATACAGTCAAGGGGGTATATACTCAATTCAAGGATAATTTAGGCTTCCTAAACTAACGTTCATTGCTAGGAATTATCCTACGGTCAAGTATGGCTCTGATACTAGCTAAAACGGACCCGAATTCCCATTTTTGAGAATTCAAGCCTACGCATCTTGGTGATAGTCCTAGGAAGGCTATCACGTGCGAATCTCTATCTTAGATAATACAAATCCATACCAACATAAAAACATAAAGAGCAACAGAGTACAAATATCATAGATAACATGAATAACGAGTACATCCCAGTGGCACATGCCGGTACAAGTCCATCTGGACCAAATCATTAGGTAAAACATCTATGCAGCGGAAACATAAGCTATGGTGAACTCCATCTCCAGAGGTGACTCGAGCGAAGAACGGTCCCTGGTCTTCCCAACCGTCATTGTCAAAGTCGTAGTTGAGCTCCGACCTTGAAAAGCCACCATCTACCCGTGAAGCAAGTAGACCATGTCAACTCCCAAAAGTAGCAAGCCAAGGAAACGGGGGAATTATACTATATGTATGAATAAAACCTATATATGGTTGTAGAGGTTTATGCAGCAGCAGCACCAATCAAGGAAGCAAAGCAACACATTCTCCGAGCTCAACACCTCAATCAAGGAAGTTAGCACAAATCATCGGAACCTTCACCAAAAGATCCAGCACCCAAACACACTAAGCGATGTGAGGGTGTGGTGGAACACTCAAATTAATATGGCTAAAGCACAATTAAGTCGCCTAACACGCGATCATGTACTTTAATCAAGTTAACTCGGCAGTTCATCGAATTTCATCCGATAAACCACTCCACAGGACCGGGAAAGCATTGCTCACATGAAGGTGAGTGGTTCCAGAGATTACAATAGATCATCCCAATTAAAAAAGTAATTAATTCATTACATCATCAGGTTCAAAATTCCAACATAGTTTTGCCGAGTTCTTAAATAGCGGAAATAAATCAACAGAAACTAGCGCCGAGGTCGGACGTCACGACGAGGCTGATCATGACATCACTAGTCCCTGTTCTCGCCATCCGAGGAGGGATCCCACTCGACCGTCCACCCAGGAGGAAGTTGGGGAGGCCAAGTGCCACTCGGAGCAAACTCAGGGACGCCAACATCACCTAAAAAGATTTGCCACAAAAAGGATGAGCGACTACGCTTAATAAGACTTAACCGACAGGTGGTAACTACTCCACCAACTTCTAGACATGCAAGGCTTTTTGGCTGAGGGGTTTGTTTTTGCCAAAAGTGACTACAGTAGGTCCTTACTTTCAATATTTTAGCCACAAGTTCTATGTTCATTTACCAATCTAAGTTAGCCACTATACTAACCAAGCAAAAGTTTTCAAGCAATTTATGACAAGCATTAATATTAACACCATCATCAAGTTCCATTCTTACTCAGTGTAGCATAGCGATCAAGTAGTCCCAAACTGCGAGAGGCAGATGAATCAATTCAAATTTCTTAACTATGCATGGTGAACCTAATCTCACAATATCCACGCACCACAAAGGGTCGCTTCACTTGTCGGCCGTCCCTATCAATTCCTAGGCGCATGTCAGGTCCAAACCGCCTTTGGCATGCAATGCTCCATAGTCCCGGTCTCTACCGTACTGTGACCGCACTTGCACCCACATGATGCACCATGGGAACTACGTTCAAGGACACAGGGGTATAAGCCACTTGCCGGTTCAATCAGGTACTAGGCTTTCCCATCCCATACTAGGTATGAGATTAGTACTTTCAAACACTTGATCACGAACACCATCACTTTTCGACCTTAATCCAATTTCATGTAGACAAACGGGGCAATCCACCAACCACCAAAATAGTTCACAGAGCCCTGTCCCATCCATCGTCTTTATAGTTGTAGCATAAGTAAAGCAATCAACTCCTATAACTCGTGAGTGACAGTGAATCACTCGACTTTTACCGAGTCCTGTTTAGTAAAGAAACTACTCAGCCTATCATACTAGTGTTCAGATCAAAGGGAAACAAAGTCATGCATCTATGGTTTTAATCAACTCCTGGAATGTAAATGCGCACACATAACAACGGAAGGCATGCACAAGTTTAGAAAAACTGGGTTATGCTCCGGGGCTTGCCTTCAAGCGGGGCGGTAGCGATCTGGTCCTCGGCATGCACAGGAACAACTCCTGCAGGCGGCAGCTCAGCTATGACTTCGTCTTCCAGCACCGGGTGAAGATCGTAGGTTCCGTCGGCAAGGTTCAGCTCTACACGAATGCAATGCAAGGATAAGCCGCTTAGACGGTGATTTCAATAGTATTTGCAAGGATTTAAACCCAAAACTATAGCAAAACTGTAGGAAAAGGTGCGAAACCCACTTTATTTGATTCTACCGAGAACGCGAATTCCAACCAAAGTGATTTCACATTTTTCTGATTTTTCCTCGATTTAAGATGTAATTTCCAAGTTTCTGTCGATTTACAACGAGTTAAAAGAGTCAGATCTAGGGAAAACTTACGATCTGACCCTTAAACTTAAGTAATAACTATACCGGGTCCTCAAATTTAACACAGAGAAGTCCCCAGAATTTAACACAGATACCCTCGGTCAAAAGAAAAAGACACAACCGAGCACTCGGGCGAGGCGGACAACACTCGGGCGAGACGGACAGGATCTGGGCACTTCCGTGGATGATTAAGGGTCGGGGAGAGTTGGAAAGGGGTCGGCAGCTCACCTCCAATCCTACTGACGAGGTCTCTGGGTTGGGAAGAAATGAGCTAAGGCGGAACAAGGAACAATGGTGTTTCAGCGGCGGTGGTGCTTCTTGTGGGAAACAAGCAAGCTCTAGAGCTGCGAGAGAGGATGGCGAAGCGGCTGGTGGGGTCAGTAAGGCACGGGGTTGGGCGAAAGGGGGAGCTCCACAGAGAGCTCAGGTGGTGGCACTTGAGCACGAAGCAGAGGAGTGTGCGGCGGCGAGTGCGATGGAGAAGAACAGAGCAGGTAGTGCGGCAATGGCGGTGGTGGTGAAGGGAACTTCGGTAAGAGGCTTCGGTACCCTTTTATAGATGCACGGAAGTGTTCGGAGGAAGGAAACGAGGTCGAGCGGGCGAGAGGATAAGATCGAGGGAGAAGAGGTGCTCTGTCGCGGCGGCGATTGGTCGGCGCCTCTATTGGCGAGCTTGGACGCAATTTCGCTCTGGTTGGGCAGCAAGGATTTGGGGGCTGGGGCAAAGCGGGTTTGCTGGGTACATGGATCTACTAGGTCTGCGCGAGCATGGGTTCACGTCACGCTGGTTACTAGGTGAAGGCATGCGCCGGTGAGCCGGAGAAGGGCGGGCACGTACTGTCGCAGCCATCGATGACGGCGGCGCCATTGGCGGAAAGGAGGGAGGGAAGGGCACTGCAGGCGAGGGCGCTGCAGGTGAGGTGATAAGGCGAGCAGTGAGATGCTGGCAATGCACAGGACTAGCGGCTCTGCCGGGGCACGCTACTGGCGAGGTGGGGGAAGGAGCTGTCATTGCCTGCCCGGTGGTTGGCGGAGGTGGCAGCATCTTGGGGCGCGCGCGCGGGCAACACGACCGGAGTGTGATGGGAGGGCCGAAAGCCGTTGGGGCGCGCGACCGGGGATCCTAATGGGGCGGATGCGCGCGGGAGGCGAGGCGGCAGCGGCCGGTCTTCGGTCATAGAGTGGCCGGGGCAACGGTGGAGCTGCGTGCAGTGCGTGTGGCGCGGTCGGCGAGGCCTCGGGCGGGATGAGACGGGACAGAGCGGAGGACCACGGGTTATCGTCGCGCGTGACTGGGAAGCGAGGTGCGTCGACCCATCTTGTCATGACCGGCGATTGGGCGAGGTGGCGCTTGCTAGCGAGGTCACACCACGCGGCGGCGGCACTCTGGAGCGTGGTGCACGCGCGCTCGGGCGCTGTCTGGCTGACGGATCCACGAGATCCTTGCTGGGCCCATCTTCAAGCCCCTGGATTTCCTGATTTCCAAACCGCACTACGTTGACTCCCTTTACACAAGTTGTAGTACACAGAAAAAGGTTCAACCTTTGTAACTTGACCGAGTTCAAAATTGAGGTGGATTTTGAGATTCAAAGCTCCAAAGTTTGGAGACACGCGGATTCTAGGACTTAGAGAAAAACGGCGGCTTGGCTCGTTTTCACGGTTCTAGGTTGACTTGAGTTGCATATTTGGGAAACTTCGGAGGTGAATTGGACCAAGGTTCAATTAACAAGTTGTTGTAGAAACTTAGTTCTCCAACTTTTACAAAGGGATTTCTTGATGGTCTGCTCAACTTTTAAAAGATAAACCCGCCTTAAGGCGTTAGGTCGGGCTGATATCCAGACTTAGCCAGAATTGCTAAAGGAGGCTGAGTTGACAAGATGAGGGGACTTGTCTTAAGATTAAACTCGGCCTATTTAATCTTGGTCGTTACAGAGGGATCCCTCCCCTCACACCTCAATGGCAAACGCCGGCCTATCTCAAAAGGGGGAGGTAGAAGAATAAGAAAAGTCTAGTCAGAAGTAGCGGCAGTCAAAAGCACTGTCCATAACCAGTGGACACGGACTATAGCTGTAGCTTTATACACTCTGCAGAGGTTGTACAATTGTACCCGCACGGATGGAGCCTAAAGGCTAGCGATCCATCCAAGCCCCACCTAATAGCCGGAGCCCTAGTAGGTGGATAACTCTCTCCTGTTTCCTCGAGTCTGAAACTGTCCTCAGCTGCAGGGCACGCCGTCACCAGGGAGGACCTCAAAGCGGTGAAACCTACCCATGCCGGGGTGTAGTCTGGTCAGAGCAAGCCAATGCCTCGAACTCCTTACATGATCCTCTATTCCACCTACAGGCAGTGCACTATCCACCACTAGTCTCGGACCGAACCCTGCCCATAACGTAAGTGAGCGCTAAGTACGAAAATAGCTGCTGTGACTAGTGGTAAACTGACTCGGTCCTTAAGCGGTTGAGAGCGAGCATTCTACCAACAAGTATGTGGCTGCAATGTACAATTACTCCACCTACTCCTCAGTAACAAACAAGGTACCCGCCATAGGTATGGGGTATAGAGAGAGTCCAGAATGCTCTCTCCCGGCAAGGCACTCCTCAGTACCAACCATGGCTCGCTCCTGCCAAGAACACGTCAAGGAGTCACACTCACCCAAAACACACTCGAGAGTGTTCAAGGAATCTCATCACCAAAACCATGGCAAATGCTCATTCATAACTCAAAAGAATGTATATGGATATATGAGCGGTGGACTAGCTAGGGGTCTCTAGCTAGTCCATAAAAGTAGGTATACAAGAAAAACAGGATAAACAATTATCAAGGCATGGCTAAAAATATTGGCAATGCAATCCATCATCATCAAGCAACATAAATAAAGTGCTAGCAACTAAGCATGCATAGGATCAATATGATTGGGAGTGACATGACACCATGATTGTAGTCGATTGGATCCTCCTCTATGTAGTCGGGGTCTTGAAGGTCTTCTGGATCATAGCTTGGGTCTGATCAGAACGAGATACGGCGAAAAGTAAATTAAACGACATTACATCTAGGCACAAACTCGAAAAAAGCCAAATTTAGAAAATCCAAATAATACCAAACTATCTACAAACAGCACGGGCTTGATTTTACAAATTTAATGCAATTGGTTTCATATTTTTCAAGTTATGAATTAGTTATAATTTTTAAAGATTAAAGAATTTATTTAATTATTTAAATAGTTTTAGAAAATATTTATTATTTAAGGTGACACGCGTCAGCATTTGATTGGGCCACGTGTCCTACTGACGTCAGCATTGACCGGTCAATGGTCAATGGTCAGCGGTGGGCCCCATGGGTCAGTGGGCCCGTTAGCTTGTTATTGGGCCCCACATGTGGGCCCTGTCCTTGGGACATGTTAGTGCCACGTGGTGGCCATGTGGCGCGCGTTACCCACATGGCTCTGCTACGTGGGCACTTGCATGGTGGCCGATGGCGGCGCGGCACGGCGCGATGTGTGCACGCATGACACAGCACGGCACAACAACGTGCACAGGCAGGCGCGGCTGGCACGTGCGGGCAGGCATGGGGCAGACCCCGGCTGCGACAGCGCACAGGGCCCTAGTGTCCCGTACCCATGGTGACCGGTGGTGAGGCAGCGGCCCTTCTACACGGCAATGGTAGCAGCACGAGGGCCGGTCAGTGACGCCAAAGGACAAGGGAGGGGCGGTGAGCTCACAGAGGCTAAGGCGAAGGCGGCGGTGATTGGCGGTGGCGCTCGGGCGGCATAGGGCGGCGGCGTCCTCCTCGGCGGCTCCGGCTCTTCCCGTGGGCGGCCTCCTTTCCCCCCCTCTTCTCTTCTTCTTCACCTCCTCCTTCCCTTTTCTTTCTTCTCCTCCTTCTCCTCCTCCCCCCTCCTTCTCTCCTCTCGAGTGGATGGCGGCAGACGGCCGGAGCCCGGCTGGATGGCTTGGAGAGCCCCCAGGTGACCCTATATATAGCAGCAACGCTAGGGTTAGGGCTTGGATCGGGGCGGCGACACGCTAGGGCCTTGGGGCATGACGCCGGCGACGTGAGCGGCGGGGATGAGGCGGTGGCTCAAGCGCGGTGGCGGGGCACGCATCCAGGGCCTCCAGCGCAAAAGCGGGGGCACGAGTGGGTCACGGGCCAAGAGCCGGGTGAGCGCTGGGCATAGGCCAAGCTGGCTGTCCGGCTGAGCCGGGCGAGACGGGCCAGGCCAAGGGTTAGCGGGCCGGCGGTTTGGTAGGTTAGGTTAGTTTATTTTTAGATTTTGGTTTAGTTTTAGTTTTAGTTTGAATTTGAATTAGATTCAAAACTCAAACAACACTCGAACATGAAATCCAAATAAAATCCAAAAAGATCCAACTCAATCCGCACAAGTTTTAAAAATGGAATTTAGGGATGAGAAGGGATTTGTCTATCATTGTCAAATGAGCACACAATACAAACAAAAAGTTTTAAATTTTTGAAAATTTCACACAAATAAATATTACAAATTTTTGGAATATTACATGTTCTACGTTCAATTTTATATGGAGAGTGATTAATTTCTTGTTAACCATGAGCATGAATATGAATCTCTTAAATCCTGAAACTTAAAAAAAAGGCAAAGATTACTGGTAAGGATGATGGTGCAGTCTTTATTTGCTTGCTTGATGACGTTCCATAGATCAATCCTTGACATTGGGTCCAACCCTGTGCTCAGCTCATCCATGTATACAGCCTAATGAGTATTGATAAAATTCATGACGTACATATGCTTCTGAAACTTTTCTATGCTTGTATTTGTGGAGAGAAATCGATGGAGTAGAAATACGCAGATGGGGTTACTTTAGGATTGCCTATGAGCGTGATGGCCACGCTGAGCCTTCTTTTCATGCCACCACTCTATGTGCTTACATGTTTGTCACCAAAACCGCTATGGAATAGATTTACATTCTTCAGGGATTCTTCCACTGCTTGGATCCGAAACAGTGGCAGACCTAGGATTTTACCACAGGGTATGCTAAAAAAAATCTTATGCAATTCAATAAAACCATTTACAATTTGGTAAAACCATATTCTAATTCAGAATACCACGTGCACTAAATAACATGATAAGTCTTAAATTCAAAGATTAAGCTAGAAACAATAACAAATCACAATATAAATAGTTCAAATGAAATACAAATAGTTCAAAATATAGCATAAAAGAAACTTACAATATTACATGTTTGTTTTGTTTACTCGCCGCTTTTTGAATGACATGAATGTCTTGATTATATCATCTTCATTCACTTGGAAGAAAATATCCCACTCAATGAATGTGACTAGACAATCATCCAAAATACTATTACCTAGCTTATTCCTTGACTTTGTTTTCACTTTAACCATTGCAGAAAATACCCTTTAACACTCGCTGTTGCCACTAGTATAAGCATATCAATTTGAGAAGCAAGTAAACCATATCATACACTTTGTGCCTTCGTGTTTAAACAAGCTTAACTGAGAGATCAACGATGTTGTCTAGACCCTTGAGGCTATCATCTTGTCGCATGTCATCAATATAATTATCATGTTGCAATTCAAGTTTTAGCAAATCATTGTTGGAGAAGTCCTTAGGATAAAATTCAGCAAATCTATGTACCTTCTGTGCATCAAACGAAGCAAATAAATTGGAAGGAGTGAAGGCTGACATACAAGAAAGTAGCTCCAAAAATATAGAAGATAAATTAATCTTAAACCTCCTTGTGGATGATCAGAAGTTCTCCTTGTGGAAGACGAACTTGGTTGTGGTCTTGTGCCGTTGTGCGAGAAGTCCTGCGACGGGCGGCGGAGCTCCGGCGTGAGCTTCTGGTCGCTGCAGAAGAAGACTCCCACACGCTGGCCGGCTGGCCCTGGTGTGGCGGCGGAGGAGAGTAGGAGACAAGGAGTCGTGGCAGCTTAGGGTTCCAGGCGTATACCCGGCTTTCAGCTGGGCTCTGGTTCAACTTCGAGGGGTTTGAGGGGTTCCAGTCGTGGCCCTGGTGCGGAGGAATCGTCGGGCACTCGGGTGTATAGCTGGGCCGGCGTATACCGGGCGTATAGCTAGGCCCCAGGGTATGCTGTGGCCTACCCGGCGTACCCTGTGGGTCCGCCCCTGATTCGAAACATTATTTATCATGAAAGGAATGAATTCTCTATCCATTTGTGAAAATGGGGAAACTAGTTGCAACCTATGTTAGTCGATTAGTCTTAAAGACTATAGATTCAGATGCATATAAACAGGTATCAGATAGCTTGATTACAGTTTATAAAGTTCATAGTAGTGTTTGGCCTCAAACGACCTTTGTTAGAGGAACACCAGTGAGATTCTTCATTCGGCCATAGAACAATAGGTGTTTCCTTCCTGTCAGAGAGTCCCAAAGTAGACTGCACACATTGAACAGATTTTGGTTGGCATCGCACCAATGATAAAATCACCTTCAAGAATGAAAAATGATGTAGTCACTTTTGACCGTACTCATGCTGGGGACATACACCAATGTATGCATATATTTCATTCATATCTTTCCTCAAATCCATTCCATCTATGTAAGCTGTTCCATTTGTTGGCAACACAAGGCCAATCATCTGCATATTTGACCAACAAGCTTTGTTAGATATGTGAGAAATTAGAGGTGCGGAAGATTGGATGGGAACGCTGTGCCTCTCACTGGCAAGCGGATTCGAGTTAATATAGGTGAGGAAAATCCCCTCGCGTGGATTACAAGCTGCGGTACATGACTTGCTCTGGAGGTAAGCTAGAGTTTGTTACACATCAACAAACTCCATCTAGATTACTCAACTACAACAGCCTGGCTAACCAACGCGTCATGTACGTGCACACAATCAAGATTACCTTATGGTACAATCCTATTTCATCTAACACCCCTCCTCAACCACAACCATGCAAGGTTGAGATTGTGCTTAAAGTTATCCAATTGTCAAAGCGTCAAAGCCTTGGTAAATCCATCAGCCACCTAATCGCCTGTAGGAACAAAACTGATCTGCAAAAGATCTTTGGAGACTCTTTCTCTGACAAAATGATAATTAACTTCTATGTGTTTAGTTCTAGCATGAAATACGAAATTAGATGAAAGATACTTAGCTCCTAAATTATCACACCAGAATTTGGCAGCTGGTGGAGCCGAAATTCCAATTTCCTTCAA
Source organism: Setaria italica (assembly GCF_000263155.2). Lineage (NCBI taxonomy): Eukaryota > Viridiplantae > Streptophyta > Magnoliopsida > Poales > Poaceae > Setaria > Setaria italica. Next base: position 24,556,760 of record NC_028455.1, on the reverse strand, counting down.
TAGTGTTTGAATACACATTATTTCTACTGTTGCATTTGCTACTGCTTTGTACTCTGCTTCTGCACTCGATCTAGAAACAGTGGCTTGTTTACATGCACTCTAGGATATCAGATTTGAGCCAAGGAAGACAGCAAACCCACCAGTAGATCTCCTGCCAGCTAGTGATCCTGCCCAATCTGCATTTGAGAACCCACTTATTAACCTAGAATTAGACCGGCTTATCTTGAGACCTATCCTTGTGTTCTGCCTCAAATATCTCAATATCCTCTTTACAGCTGACCAATGAACTTCAGTAGGTGCATGCAGGAACTGACGCACCATATTGACAGAGAAGGATATATCCGGTCTAGTGAGGGTTAAATATTGCAAGGCACCAACTATACTTCTGTAGTTTGTAGCATCGTTAGTTCCCAAGGGAGACCCTTCATATACAGATAACTTCTCACTAGTTGAAAGTGGTGTACTCATAGGTTTACAGTTTAACATGTTGACCTTCATCAGTAAAGTAGAGGCATATTTCTCCTGAGTTAAAAGAATACCATCACGTACCTTACTAACTTCAGTGCCTAGAAAATAATGTAACTCTCCAAGGTCCTTTAATGCAAAGTCTTGCATCAGATCATGTAGCAAACCTGTGATAGCTTCTGGAGTTGAACTGGCAACTATTATATCATCAACATAAATCAACACAAACATCATTATTTTCCCTTTGTTAAATAGAACAGAGAAGTGTCTGCCCGTGATGCACTGAAACCAAACTGAGAAGCTTAGAACTAAGTCTAGCATACCATGCTCGAGGAGCCTGTAACAAACCATATAGCGCTTTATCCAACTTGCACACAAAATTCGGCATTGCACTATCTTCATAATAAGGAGGTTGTCTCATGTACACCTCCTGTTCTAATATACCATGGAGAAAAGCATTTTGTAAATCTAATTGCCTTAGACTCCACCCCTTTGAGATAGCAACTGACAAGATAGCTCGAATAGTAGCCATTTTCACAACTGGACTGAATGTATCCTCATAGTCAATGCGATAGCATTGCTTGAAGCCTTTAGCTACCAAATGAGCCTTTTATCTATCTAAACTCCCACCAGCTTTAAGCTTAGTTTTGTAAACCCATTTACAATCTATGATATTGTTGCCCCTCTTAGGTGGAACTAAGGGGGCGTTTTCTTCCCGTGTCTTATTTTTAGCACGTGTCACATCGAATGTTTAGATACTAATTAGGAGTAGTAAACGTAGACTATTTACAAAACCAATTACATAAGTGGAATCTAAACGGCGAGACGAAACTCTTTCGGCTAAGTAGATCAATCTAATGACTCATAACTCAAGGATTCTTTCACCTCAGCCTTCACCGCTTGGGCTTTTCATCTGACATTTTTCTAGCTTTTGCTTTTTTGGGTTTACCCAGGCTTTATGTCGAGGCTGTGCTCGATTATTTCTCTATC